>NC_081415.1:713968188-714288500 GCF_030272615.1 Cryptomeria japonica | reverse complement strand
TGATGGTCTTGTGTCTATGACTCCGAATGTGATTAACTTTGTAGAGCAGCAAGAAAACCCTAAAGAACCTTCCATCACATTTGATTCCAGTGAAACCATTAGGGCACTTGATGGTCCTTTATACATAGTTGCAAAAGTCAAGAATACACCTTGCCGTGGAGTGCTTATTGATCCTTCGTGCATGGTTAATGTTATTACTGAAGAATTTCTTTTTACTTTGCAATTGAATCAAGTGATTTATGACAAAACAGATGTGATTGTGAAACTATTTGATGCATTTTCTTCTCCTGCAATTGGTTCTATTACATTGCCTATTGAGGTCCATAACAAATCCCTTGATGTGAACTTTGCTATTATTCCATCTTCCGAACAATTTCGTGTGAAGCTTGGCTATCCTTGGCTATCTTCCATGAAAGCTATTGCTTCTCCTATTCATAAGTGTTTGAAATTTCCCCATAATGGTGAAGTTGTTACTGTCAATCATAGTCTCTTTAAACCAGCTGAAAGAACTTCTAGCGTTCCTCTTGATTACTTTTGGCCTAAACAATTCCAATCTCTTCCTTCGCGAAGTGATCATCTTTTCAAATCTTATCAAAAGTGGAAAACAGATATGATCCTATCTCTAAGTGAACCTAGAACACCCAAACTTGATATTCCTATCATTCTTGAGAAGGAAGTTCTTCCTTTGAAAGATAAAACTAATGTCTTTCCTCAAGAAGATTCCCAACCCGTTCCCATGGATGTGACTATGTCTATATCTAATAAACTTCCTAAAAGTAGACCTATCCCTCCTCGTCATTATGGACTTGGTCTCCTTCCTAAACTAAAAATTCCTCCTTTATATGGAGCAGTTCCTCCTCCTTCTTTTTATAGAGAGAAGAGACCTTCTTCTTCTCCTATTATCCAGCCTAAGAGACCACAACCTAAACACCCAAGTGATAAGGATGAGAACATTCCTCCTCCTCAATCTTCTTCACTTCCTACTAAGACTAAACGAAATCGTTCTACACGTGAACGTCGATGAAAGTGTCGTCTTAGAGCTCAAGCAGCTGCTTCTCAAACTTTGCAATCTCCAAAAACACCTTGAACAAGCATTATTCCATTTTCTCCAAAATCTCCTAAACATAAGATGCATGATGGTCTTGATCCTGTGCGAATTAAAGACCCTGTTTTTATAAATCTTGATGATGCTATAGATGAAAATGTTATTCATGATGAAAATGTTACTTCTCTTGCTTCTGATAGTGAATATGAACTTGTTGATATTGATAACCATTTATCTAATGAATTTTCTAAAGCACTTATCCTAGCTCCTAGACAAGAACAATGTGGCTTGGAACATGAACATAGCCCTTTTTTGGATCTTGTGATAGCTCCATCTGCTGTGTTGAATGTTCCTCCTCTAGCGTGTTCCCTGCCTTCCCAAAACATTGATAAGCAAGATCGGGGGGTAGATGACGTGCTAGACTAGTTACATTAGCATAGCAGATTCTCTCCTCCTCTCTTGTGTTACTTCTTCTATACGTTATTCTCATTCTTCTATTTGTTGTCCTTGGTGTTGTCTACTTGAGGACGATGCAAAGCATTTAGATCTCTTTTGGTCTCTCTCATGTTGACTCAAAAGACACATGTGTTCCCTTCTTCTAGGTGACCTTCCTTGATTGGGGAATGAAGAACAATTATGCATACATACATATGATATACATGAATTATCATACAGCATACTGACCCCGAGGAAAGTGAAGTCACGTCGTGCTTTGTGTTTTGTGTCTATTATCCTTGGGTTTATCTCACACTTGGGGGCTAAATCCTTGCGATAACGTGCTCCTTTCCTTTCTCATTTCTTATGTGTATCACTACATTAAAACAATCACCCCCGTTGAGGCGTGTGCGATCGCTTTAACATAGGGGGGCATACACCCTGTCTATCCCTTCAGGATACATGAAAATTTCTTGGAGAACTCAGCTTTGCCTTGAAAATTTTCGGTATTTCTCTTGCATGACTCATAGTGAGGGAACCTTACTACTGACAGTCATGGTTCTCCCTCGTGATCTTCCCTTTTACTTTGTCAATTGAAGTCGTAAGATCCTTAGTCCATTGGGGGCTTGGTGTGTCTTGCCTCCTTGACGTGGTGAAAGTCTTTCAATATTGTTTCCTTGTACTTTACCGGAAGTATGAGCATACATACTCCTGCTAAAGTGGGGGCTAAATGTAGCGTCCTAAAATTGTGACACTTGCAATTTCGACTGCATTTCGGTCTTCACGATGGCGACGCAACACGGAACCTGAATGGAGACCCCAAAACTTGTCCACGACACCAAAAACTGCATTTTCAAGCACCCTGGCCCGAACCTCCTTTGCACCCTGCTGTCCCGGGAGGTGGGACCAGAGCGCCCAGTGCCTTGGTCCTTCAGGACCAGGGCACCCAGTGCCCTGGTCCCTGGCCCTATTTTGGGCCCGGTCTCCTATGGGACTTCGGGTCTTTTTAGTTTGCAAATTGGAAATTATCTTTCCTGGTCGGCCTAAGGTCGGGAAAATCAGTCTTTTAACCCTAATTGGCAAGTATATAAACTACATTTTCCTCTCCCATTTGGGTAAGAAAGGTCATATGTGTACAAGCATGGAAACTATACTCAAGCATTCAAGCATTCAAGCATTCCTTCAAGCAATTGATCATTTCAAGTCTCCATTCAAGGCTAAGTGTTGCATTCAAGATAAGGATCCAACCATTGAAGAAGAGATCACTTACAACATACAACATCTATACCTTCGCACATAAGGATACAAACATCCTTACAACAAGGTATTAGTACTTGTTTTACATTACAAACATTTACATTTACAGCATTGCTCATTTCTTGGTTAATTCCAAAACCGGGGTTTGACCTAAAGGCAAACCCCTAATCCCTAACCCCCCAATCATCTTCGCTTTTCTATGTGTAGGTTGCAGGTACGCGGCTGAAATTGAAGATCTGGAATCCTTGTGCAGAGACGAACAGATCCCCCTTCATTTCGTGGATTTTTCGGAGGACCGTGGCGCTCGGGCGCCATCGTCCCAGCAACTTTTGCTCAAATTTGCAGGACAGCACCGTATCGACATTTTACTACTAATTCCAGGTCCGCAGCTTCATACTGTATTCCTATCTCAGTTTATAAGCGAATTTTTCTCACTTTCTATGCATTCCTAGCTTAATTCTTCTATGCACATTCTTTACAAAAGAGGGTAGCCTTGCTGTCATAACCCTTGAAACTCATTTAGCATCCAATCTTGCATTGCATGGGATTGGATCTTATGGGTTTCAACCCCTCTTTTGAATGTAAAGTCTCTCCCCTAAGTGAAAACCATCAACCCTAGTGAATCTCCCTTCTCTCTCCTTGGAGTTGGAAGAGGGGAGAGCAACTAGGGTTCGATCATAATTTTCCGCTTTATAGCTTCAGCCAAATTGTTTGAGTGCAGTTCATGAAGGCTGCAACATACTCTGCTTCTGCTGTAGACTGAGAGATACAACTCTGCTTCTTACTCATCCATGAGACCAGTCTACCATTGAGAAAGAATGCACCATCGGTTGTGCTCTTCCGGTCATCCACATTACCTGCCCAATTAGCATCTGTGAATACTTTCAAGTTGAAAGCCTTTCTATATGGATACCACAATCCATAATCAATAGTTCACTTCAGATACCTAAGAATCCGCTTGACTACAACCAAGTGGGATTCTCTTGGAATTTTCTGGAACCTTACAGTAATGCCAACTCCATGTGCAATATCTGGTCTTCTATGCACTACATAATGCAACTTACTAATCATTGATCGGTATTCCTTCTCATCAACCAATGTTGAGTCATCCTCTTTGGATAGTTTACAACCAGTCACCATTGGTGTACCAACCGGTTTGCTATCTTGCATGTCAAAGATCTTCATCACCTCTTTGACATACTTGGATTGAGTGATAAAGATTCCATCTTTCATCTGCTAGATCTGCAGTCCAATGAAGAACTTAATCTCCCCTATGAGTGACATCTCAAACTCTTTCTTCATCTCATCTACAAACTCATGACTCATCTTATCATCTCCACCAAAGATAATGTCATCAACAAATACCTCACAGATCAGGATCTGATCTCCTTCAGACTTCAAGTAGATATTGCTATCTTCGCTTGTTCTCTCAAATCCAATCTTCACAAGATGGGAATGCAGGCGTTCATACCATGCTCTAGGTGCTTGCTTTAGACCATATAAGGCTTTATGTAGCCTACACACCATGTTACTGTCTTCAGATAGGGCAAACCCATCTGGTTGCTCTATATACACTTCCTCTTCAAGTACACCATTTAGGAATGCATATTTTACATCCATTTGATATACTTTGAATCCTTTAAAAGATGCATATGCAAGAAGCAGTCGAACTCCTTCCAATCTGGCTACAGGAGTAAATGTTTCTCCATAGTCTTCTCCTTCTTCTTGGGCATATCCTTTGCACACCAGTTTGGCTTTGTTTCTAATCACTGTGCCATCCTCATTCAACTTATTTCTGAAAACCCATTTGGTACCAATGACATTTTTATGCTCCGGTCTAGGTACCAAAGACCATGTACCATTTTTCTCTATCTGGTCAAATTCCTCTTCCATTGCTTTGATCCAGTCTTCATATTTATGTGCCTCTTTGAATGATTTAGGCTCAAATTCATAGATCATACATGAGTTTTCTCTGACCTTTCTTCTTGTAATAATTCCCGCATCCTTATCTCCTATGATCTGCTTAGGATCATGATTCAGCTTGACATACCGAGGAATGGTCTTGATAGATTCCTCTTGCTTTTCTTCTTCATCCTCATCTCCATCAGTATCAACATCTACATCTACCGGTGTAGGAACACTGTTACTGGTACCTGGTTGACTGAAAACCGGTTCCCAAAAGGTTATAACAAGTTCATTTACCGCTTGCTCACTACCGGTTTCCTTAGTTTTCTCAGAGGTTTAATCAACTCTTACATTGATACTTTCCATAATTCTTTGAGTCCAAATTATTGAAACACTTGAGAGCTTTGCTCTTGGTGGAATACCCTAGGAATATTCCCTCATCACATTTCGCATCAAATTTGCTCTGGTGTTCTCTCCTCTTGATGTAACATTTGCTACCAAACACTCTAAAGTAGCTAACCACAGGTGTCTTACCGGTCCAATACTCATAAGGAGTTTTATCCTTACCTTTCTTAATGAGTACCCAGTTCATTGTGTAGACTGCAATGCTCACCGCTTCTCTCCAAAAGGTGTGAGAAACATTTCCTTGAATCAACATAGTTCTAGCTGCTTCAACCATAGTCCGGTTATTCCTCTCTGCTAGGCCATTCTGCTATGGAGTCCGGGGGGCAGACAGTTGCCTCTTGATGCCATGTTCTTCACAGTACTTGTTGAATTCACCGGAAGTGAATTCCCCTCCTTGATCAGTTCTTAGGCACTTGATCCTTTTACTGCTTTCCTTCTCCACTAATGCTTTGAAAGCTTTGAACTTTAAAAAGGCTTCAGACTTGTCTTTCAAGAATGTGACCCACATCATTCTTGAGCAGTCATCAGTGAGAATCATGAAGTACCTATCACCCTGCACACTCCTAGTTTTCATAGGACCACACAAATTAGTATGCACAAGATCAAGCAAATTGTCAGCAGTGAAAGGTTTACCTTTAAAGGTTGAGGAAGACATTTTCCCCAGTTGACACTCTCTGCACAAGGTATTTTCTGGTTTGCTTAGCACCGACAACCCTCTAACTGCCTTGATCTTACTGGCCTTCACAATGTTATCAAACTTTACATGGAAGAGTGTCCTATGCCATATCCAGCTATCATCAAATTTAGCCATAAGACATGTACTTATATTTGCATTCAGCTGAAATAGGTTACCTTTGGTCTACATGCCAGTGGCCACCAATTCACCATTCTTTCCTTTGATTCTGCACACTCCATTCTTGAATTCTAGAGTGAGACCACTATCATTCAGTTGGGCAACACTCAGAAGGTTGTGTCTGAGACCATCAACCCAATACACATTGTCAGCACTACTCTTTCCATTCAGAGAGATGGACCCGATGCCTTTGACCATACATGGTGCATCATTGCCAAAGCGAACCACACCACCATCATATTCTTCCAAGGATAGAAACTTGCTCTGGTCACCAGTCATATGGTGAAAACAACCACTGTTGATAATCCACTCATTGGAATTATCAAAGCAGGAGACAAGAGCCTTCTTGTCTGACACATCTTCCTTGACAACAACAAACACAATATCTTCATTTTCTTCATCTTCTGATTCCTCATCTGTGACACCTTCATCAACTACCACAAAATAGTTTCTTTGGTTTCCTCCTTTGAATTTCTTGAACCTTTTCGGTTTGTCCTTGTTGTCTCCATTAGGACAGTTTACATCAATATGTCCTATCCGGTTACAAGAAAAGCATTTCAAAGGGAGCTTACCTTTGTATCTGCCAGTTCCTTTAGGAAGTTTCCTGGCAAGAAGAGCTTCAAATGCCATCAGAATCTCCTCATCATCTAGTTCTCTGCTCTGTCTTGGTTCACCACTAGTGCTAGCTTCTTTTCCTTTTCTGGATGGTACAACAAAAACTTTAAAAGCTAATTCAGTCTTTTGAACACTGCCATCAAAACTATTTAGCTCATAGGCTGTCAACTTTGCAATGATGGAGTCTAGGGATACCTTAGTCTTGTCTATTGATCTCAACTCCTGAATAAAAACAACCCTTATTGCATAGACCAGTAATAAGGATCTCAGGACTTTGCTTACCACAGTGGAATATTCCATTTTACTACCTGCACTCTTGATATCTCCAACAACAGTTTTGATTCTTATTCCATACTGTTGAATGGTCTCACCTTCAACCATTCGCATGTCTTCAAACTTCCCTCTAAGGCTTTCTTCCTTAGCTTGTTTTACATGCTCATCATCGCCATAGATATTTTCAAGAGTATCCCATACCTCTTTGGGATTTACCTTATCTTGGACATCAATAAACTCAATGTCAGAGAAACTACTAATTAGGGCTTCCATGACTTGCCCATTCTCCTGCATCTCTCTCTTTTGGTCATCGGTGAGAGTACCGGTAGGGGCAACATAGGCATTCTCAACATAGCTCCAGTGTTAAGAACCCATGCTTCTGATGTATATCTTCATTCTGTCTTTCCATATACTGAAATTTTCTCTGTTAAACTTTGGACCTTCCCTCTTCATCATTAGACTGGGATCTTTACTTCAAGTGGTTAAGCTTATAACACAGAGGACTTGGAGGATGATCTAATACCAACTGATAACTCAATGATGAATGGAGAGTACCAAACCGGTACTGAGAGGGGGGCGGTTGAATCAGTACAGACAAAAACACAATCCTAAACTGGTTTGTCAGCAGACACTATGCTTTGACAGACAAACAGTAACACTGGTCTTAAACAAAGTACAACCGACAACACCCAAAATAACTGAGACAAGCATAAACCGGTCGACACTTATCTTTTCACACAATCTAATACTTCATTTCCATTTCACCCTAGTGCATGAATAGGTAATCTATCACCAAAGATATGTAAACAACTAGATTAACATGATTTACCTTTAGACACAAATTATTCAAACCATCACATGAATAACACCACACATAACACACATATTTTTCACGTGGAAACCCAACTAGGAAAAACCACAGTGGGGATGAATACCCACAAGCTATTTTTGAACTGTTTAGAAGTTCGCTCTGTTAGGAGCCTTGTCCGGTTAAAGATTGATACAATAGGTTCTGTTAGGAACCGATCCTGTTAGGGATCACCCGGTTAAGGGATGGCTAGAATACCTGGTTAAGGGTTAAACCCTGTTAAAGGTTACCTTGTTAGAGGATTTCAAGAACTCAATGGTTTTGAGTCACCCTGTTAAAGGATTTACAGTAAGCCAATTAAAGCTACCCCGTTAAGGGATTTCCCAACTGTTGAAGTGGTTAGAGATCAACAGGTATTACAATAATCTGGAAACAACACTCAATGCCAATGTAGATCCACTTTAGCTCCTCTTCACCTTCTGTACTTACACTCTGCAGGTATCACTTCTCTCTTTTGGTCTGGCAAGAATCACGTATCTCTTCACTTGGATACTCACACATAACTTTTTCCAACAACCTCAACATGCAACACAACATCGACCTTATAGGAAATAAATAGGTTGGTAGCATAAACCCTAAACCCTAAACTTGTTAGGTTAAGCAATTCAAACGGTTCAATCCTGACCGTTGAGCATATTGCATTAAATGCAACTGTCTTGAACCGATCTCAAGACATTCTCCATTGTTCATTCTTCACCGATTCATGGTGGCTCATAACCCATCACGCGTTTTCACCGTTTACAGATTTCGCACATTCCCGAGGTAGATAGGAACAATCTCCTTCATGCAAGATCCTTCACGCGCACAAGGCTGACGTGGCAACACGATCTGTTCTTCGTTACAATGCTAACTCATCACACAAAGTCACCGATTGAGTCACACAGGCTTGAGGCACTTCAACCAGAAACCCTGAAGTTGAGACTACCAGCCGATAGTCATAAAAAGCTTCCATATGCCGGTTCCCATAGCCACATGCCAGTTCACCTTAAACAAACACACCACTTCACTTTGGCACACATGCCGGTTCACAGTGTTATACCGGTTCTCACATATACTGGTTCTCTCCTCTTCAACATATTGACATCAATGACAACATACAATGTCATCATGTCCTCATACCGGTTCACATAATGCCAACATGATCTCCTACACTAAAGGTTGGGTATCAACTAAGTCCTCTTTAGAATTGCTCATTTGATGTCTTAACAATTGTGAGATGAGGTGTAGCAAGGTTTGTGTTATTACAAACATGAGATACCTAGTAATGAGAGGATGCACCCGTGGACTAGTTTTAACCTATCTAGATGTTTTGTAATGCCCTTTTAGGATGATCGATCCTAGATGTAGAGACACACTAGAAAGTAATTTCGTTCATATGATAAGCAATATCCGAAAGGACAAGACATCTTTGTGTTGAGATTTGAATGGATTTTTGATGTGTTTGGAATGAGTGTTAACCTTGGAATTTGTACTAAGGGACTATGAATTTGATGATTGATTTTGGAAATGATTTTAAAGTGAGAAAGATGGAAGAAAATGTAGGAGGATTAAGTGAACCTATGAATCTCTAATAAGTGATTGCGGGTTGTGGAATGTATCATGGGGGAATGTGTTGACCGTTATTGTGATGATATGATAGAGCCCTTCTTTGAAAGAAAGCTTGTGATGCAAGTGGTTCTAATTCAAAGTCGTCGGTAAAACCGTGACTAAAATTGTGATATCGATGGATGAAAGTGTGATGTTTCAACAACTTACGTTTTTGTATAAGAAACTTATTCTTTTTTGGGTTTTATTTTCACTTTGCTTCTTTTTGGTTTTTCAATAAATTGACTTTTTGACGTATTTGAGAGATTTCCAAACAGGAAGCATGGGTAACTTTTTGCAAGAACGTGTGGAGTTGCTTTGTTGAGATTGTTGTTGGGGTGTAACTTGTTTCAATTGTTTGAATCCTTTGACAGAAAGCACGTAAAGCACACAAGCACATATTCTTGCCCTTTTAAAAATTGGCACAAAAGGTGTGGGTCTAAATCAACCCAATCATGAACTTTTTGACCATGATATTGTGTGTATGTTCATAGGCCTAAAGTCGGCCCAAATTTTCACTGGTATGAAACAAGATGAAGACAACTCAAAACACTTTTTATCCCTAAGGTAATGGTCAATTGCAATATTTTCAGCCCACAACTTGATATTTCTTTGACTTTGGTACTACATACCTTATGTATCCCGTGATAGCAAGTAAGGATGTGATATACTAAGTCTTGCACGAGCATAATAGATAAGTGGTCTGTATGATGGGGGAATCATCACTTTCATCAAGCTATAAGTAGCCTTTCAAAAAGACCTGTTTCTACTCAAGAAAATATGTATGGTGAGTATCTTGGGAGCAAAATCATCTATGCTCCTGCACTGAACTTTTCACAAATATCCTCAATCAATAGAATGGGTGGGCTTCTAAAATAAGAGGTGTCTAGTAATGTTTGATGTCTCTAGATGTAAGTTCATTCTACAGTGACTCACTTAAGAGCCTTGTAACTCACGGTGGGGCTCATATGTCCTTTCAGCAAGTTACACTGTAGGAACAACTATACCCAAGGCTACAATTTTCGCTCTCACCTGATTTCTATAGCAACTCGAAGGATTTACCGGGCAAGGTCTTCCCAAGAGTGATGTGTCTCTTGGTAGGAATCTCCTAAAAATAGAAAATTTAGAGTGTTACTAACACTTTTCTCTTGCACCTAGGACCACGAGAGCCAAGGGAGAGGATAGTGTGTTTTAGAATTGGGACCACTCTAAAAATTTGCACAAGCGTGCCAAACACAAAAGATACTTGTTCTTTTTATCCTTTCATTGCAATATGATCTATTTTTCTATTTGGAGATGTTGCTCCAACATATATGGTGTTCTCTTTAACCAAGATAGCAAATTATTTTGACACTTGACAAACTTTTTGGAAAGTAAACCTGGTCAACAAAAATAAAGTCATGTAGCCTTTGTAGCAAAAAAAGTAAATGTGAGGTTCTTTTTATGTACCAAATGAAAAGTTGAGTTTGTTTTAGTTGCACCAAAAGACAATGGAGTTCATTTTATCCCTTTGTTAAAAAACAAGTAAGGCTGGAGTTCTTTTTATGCACCAAAGTGAAAATTTGAGTTTGTTTTAATTGCACCGAATAGAAAATGTGAAGTTCTTTTTAATCCCTTTTGCTGAAAACAAGAAAGATGAAGTTCTTTTTATGCACCAAAGTGAAAATTTGAGTTGTGTTTTCGGTACACCAAATAGAAAATGTGAAGTTCATTTTAATCCCTTTGTCAAAAACAAGAAAGATTAAATTTTAAACCAAAGAAATTACAATGTTTTTTTAAACTAACTCCATCCAAAACCTGCAACAAATTGTTAGACCTGCAAAATCCACTCAAAAGGTTAGGCAAAATAGTAGGCTTGACAAGCCTAAAATTTCATTTTTCTTACAAAAATTAGCTCTCTACCCGATACAAAAGCGCTAAACTGGTGCAGGTTTTTAAAGCACTAGACAGAGAGAAAAAGCACTAAAACAAGTTAACAACACTATAAAATGTTGCAAAAGCGCTACAATATGACAAAAGTGCTAGAAAACTGAACAAAAGCACTGGAAAACTGAACAAAAGTGCTATTTCTAATTTTTCAGAATGGTAACAGGGTGCTAAATCGCACTGCAAAATCGCAAAAATGTGTCAAAAGCGTTATTTTGGGCAAGGAAAGCGTTAAAACTTCGCTTGTGCGTGAAAATATGCAAATTCAAAATAGTTAGTGTATGTGGGGAAAGCGGACTGCTAAAACGTGAAAATCAGTTTCAAAAGTGTGTCCACACACCAATGAGACTCTTGGTGCAAGTTATAGTAGCTATATTAAATAGCTCAACTTCCCAAGGGGTGTCCCATTGTTCTCTATCTCACGAGATCCCTCAAGTCAATGCCTTTGCTCTCAAGTCACTGAACAAAGTGACATAGGAATAACAACTCCAAGAATGAGTGATGTTTGATTAATTTGGCATGAATGCATTCCTAGATATGTATAATATTGAATCTACGATGATTTAAACTAGCATACAAGATGATGATAAGATAAAGGATTAGTGAACTTATCCTAGCATGATATACTAGTCTAACATGGATATGATATGATATTTAAAATTACTTCTAAAATGCTATTAAGATGATTTTTATCAATGAGAGACTAAATGCTTAGTAAAATGACTATAAGTTTGATGCATGAAACTTGGATATCTCAAAATGAGAGAATGAGAGCTCTATTTATATGAAAAATAGAGCAATGGATGGTCAAGATTGGATAATCTTAACAAGGGCTAGGATTGAAAGTTAATGAATCCATACTTATAATTCTCACCAATGAAATGGTGACAATTGTCAACAAGAGGTTGTTTGAGAGGAGATGAAAGAAGCATTAAATGCTTGAGAAGACATGAAGGTTACCTTAGGAGGTAAGGGTATGGTTAAGTTAGGGTTATCCAATGGATAAATCTTTTACCCAAGGGATAAACTCTTGTGCAAGGGTTAAAGAGATAACCAAGGTTAAAGCCATGAATGCTTGATAAGACCCTTGGGTTAGATGGGAGTTGAGTTAGAGAGAAAATCTCTAATCATGCAAGAAGGTTGAGTTAACCATTAATGGTTAGGAAGACTTTGAGGGTTAACTTGTTGAAGACATAAAGCTTTTAATGCATTTCAAAGACTTTGGAGGAGAAGTGACTTCTTTTTGCTTAGGAATGTGACAATAATTAGGAGATGAATTAGGCTAAATTAGAAGGGATTAGAAGAATCTAGAAGGGGTTTAGGAGGCAAGTGGGAGATGTAGGAAAATGCAAGTGGGTGAGGGAAAATTAAGCAATTTTTGGTAAATAAAAGATTTATTTTAGCCAAATAGGGATACAACTTGCATTTGTAGGATTTTGCAAGTTGGCGGAATTTTAAATAAATTTACATTTATTTAAATGCAAAGGAGATTTTAATTAAATGTAGATTTAATTAAAATGGGAAACGAGATAAATTGACATTTTTAATTAAATGGCTTAGATAGAAGAAGGGTATATTAATTAAATCTTAATTTAATTAATAGGCGATTGGAAGAATATGGATATTAATTAAATCTTAATTTAATTAATTGGAAGAATTAAGAATAATAAAATGAATAAAATTCACTTAATTCATTGTGCAACTTTTAGGTGTCTACATTTTGCCTCTCTTTGAGTTAATGTGTGATCACATGTTGATTCAAAGAAAATTTTTCAGATATGATGTCCCAGATATGCAGAATTGATTTGATATGAAAAGTCTATATGAGATTGATGTCGATATAAAATTGATATGAAATTGATGTCGAGATTCGATATGATGGCCCAGATGTAGATTTGATGAATGATATTGATGATGCCCCCTTGGGAGATAAATTGATAAAATTATGATTTCTAGGGCAGTGTTGCGATGTAGGATGATTTTCAAAAGTTGGATGATTTGAATTGTTCAATTTTTTGATATTTATCTACCGATAAAGGAATATTGAAGAAATGATGAAGACTAATGTGGGCATAGTGCGTACATACCCCACACATTTAATGAAGATTAAAGAAATGAGGAAGACTAATGTGGGCATATCGCGTACATGCGCCACATGTCCATCAGATGTTGAAGAAATGAGGAAGACTAATGTGGGCATAGCGCGTACTTGTCCCACACGTCCACCAGATGTTGAAGAAATGAGGAAGACTAATGTGGGCATAACGCGTACATGCCCCACACATCCACCAGATGTTTAGGAAATGAGGAAGACTAATGTGGGAATAGCGCATACATACCCCACACGTCCACCAGATGTTGAAGAAATGAGGAAGATTAATGTGGGCATAGCGCGTACATGTCCCACATGTCCACCAGAGGTACGTTGGTATGAATCTTGATTGTCAATATGGTTTGTGTTGATATGGGTCCTGATTCAATATGGGCCCTGATTCGTATGGATCCTGATTCGATATGGGTCATGATTCAATATGGATCCTAATTCGATATGGGTCCTGATTCGATATGGGTCTTGATTTGATGCTTGCGATATGGATATGGATTGATTTTTGATATGATATCCAGGGACTTTGGACATTTATTTATTCTGACTGACTATTGGTTCTGACTTTGATTTTCCTTTGGATTAGCATGTGGTCACACATGTGCCCGATGATATGATATGGATGAAGAGATTTTGATTTTGATGAGCTATATGCTATTCTTTTAATCTATATGACTTTTGCCGATGATGATGTAGATGATGGTTGAATTTGATGAATGCAGATGTTCTAACATGTTGTTGATATGATATGCTCATGTATGGGGATGATGATATGATCGATCATATGGATTAGATTGATAAGATTGATAGGAATTAATAAGATTGAGATCAAGTCTAGTTTCAGGTATGACACCTCATGTATAAGACATGGATGATCAAGCATCTAGTTTCAGGAATGATATCGCATGTATAAGACAAAGATGATCGAAGCGTCTGGTTTCAGGAATGATACCGCTTGTATAAGACATGGATGATCGAGCATCTGGTTTCAAGAATGATATATCCTGTATAAGAGCTGATCAAAATGTCTGGTTTCCAGAATGATATATCCTGTATAAGAGCTGATCAAAACATCTAGTTTCAAGAACGATATATCTTATATAAGAGCTAATCAAAACATCTGGCTTTAGGAAAGATACATCATGTATAAGACATGATAGAACATAGTTTGGAAGAATGATGAAGATATGAAAGTGAAGAAATATTCCATGATGATGCGATAAATATGCATGCAAGGGATGCAATGATGAATGTGACTAGATGATGATGATGATGAGATGCATTTTGAAAAAGAGATGTATGATAATGATAATGAAATGATACTAATGGAAGAATAAAATGATATGCAACTAAGTGCATTATTTAAAATGTTATGCAACTAAATGCAAGATTTAAAATGTTATGCAACTAAATGCATATCTAAAATGATATGCAACTAAATGTATGTTTTGATTTTGTCATTGTCATTCCTGTGTAGCCACTTGTTCATGCTTTGTTTTGTTTGTCATAATTGAGCTTTTGATATGTTGGAAGTTAATACAAGCATCATGGTATAATTGAGCCATAATGACCTGAGTAATACTTTCATGGATTTTGATATTGCAAGACAACACAAGCGTCGAGGTATAATTGAACCAAGACGATCTGAGTGTTGCTTGCATAAAATAGACAAGAGTTAACCATTTGTATGTGCAAAGTGGAAAATGTCTTCAATGATATATTCCCAATAATATCTCAAGACAAATTTGCACCGTACAGGTGATCGCCTCACAGACAGAAAACCAAAAAAAGGGTATTAGATTCCTTTGTTGCTTCTCTATCTCAATGCATCCTCAAGGAGATAAGGAGATCTAATGTTTCAAAATTTAAGATGCAAACTAGTCAAAACTTTATGCAATATATAAAAAAGTCATAATTCAGAAAATCATCCATCATGTGTGTGTTAAATTTTACAGTCTGATGATGGTCTAGTTTCTAGCCTGATGAGAAATTGTTGACATTTGTTCTCTTAGCATGTTGTGATCTTGGTTTGCCTGTTGTCATTTGAATGTTGAAAGTGAGAGGAATGTTGCTCCTAGTCATAGATATCTATTGATGTGGATACATATGTTGATCACCAAGCCATGGTGGTATACGATATGAAGAAACTGCTCATTTTGGATAATCAAGGATAGTGACTATGCTAAGTATGTCCGGGATAACGCTGCATAAAAATGTTGGGCGATGGCCTTTAGCTAAGACTAGATAAATCAAAAGATATAAATATTGATAGATAGAGGAGCTGTTCTCTCACAAATAGCACCTGCTTGCCAGGTTTTCACTACTAGTTTTTGTAGACACCCAAAATTGTCATGTCTAATTAAATAAATATTTTATTTATTTAATTATCTAAGCCTAATTCTTCTATTAATTAAATAAATTTTATTTATTTAATTAATTCATTTATCCTCTTCTAGCCTTATTTCTCATTTAAATAAATACATTTATTTATTTAAATTATCCCTTTCCTAAATTAAATAAATATTTTATTTATTTAATTGTCCTATTTCTTCTATTAATTAAATAAATCTTTATTTATTTAATTAGTTCATCATCTTTTTCTACACATGACACATGTCATTCATCTCTTAATTCCTACACTACCTACCTCTTTCATTATTTTGGTATTTCTTATACCTACCCTTTAATCCTAGCCGACCTCTCTTTTTACACCTCTCAATCTTAACCCTTCATTTCATATTGTGTCTTCTATTTAAGGAGATGCTTTCTTCATTGTAAAACCCTAACTACTTGATCAATTGACTACACTACGATTCTACTTGCAACCACATTCCGTTCTTTGTTGAGCTCTTGTGCATACAAAAATCTGAGAGCAAGCATATCAAACAAGATCAATGGAGATAGGAAGAATGGAGATCAAAACCCTAGTGGACATGTGATGGTATAATCTTTGTGATTTTGAGTTATTTGCATTGTCTTAGGTTATCTTCATATGTTATGGTGGATCTTTGTTCATTGTTAGGCTAGGGTTTGGTGGTTGAATCCATTTTAGTCTTTCAAATATTGTTGTTTATTGCTATCCACTTTCACCATATACATTTTGGCACGCCCGGTGGGACACTTGTCCCTTTGCATTTAACATTTTGTTGCAGATTTTGCATTTGTGAAGTTGCAGATCGGACGATTTCGACGACATTTTAGTTTTTTTCCGCGTCTGCGAATGTTCGGATCGTGTTTTTGTATTTCAGAGGCGTCTGTGATATCTTGGATCGCATCTGTGTTTCTGTCATTTTTATTTTTGCAGGTTTCCGAAAGTCGCGTCTGTGATCCCTAATCGCGTCTGTGCACAATCTGATCGCGTCTGTAGAAGAAAAAAGCGTCTGTGTTCTTAGATCGCGTCTGCGAACCACAAAACCGCGTCTGTGTCAGACAGACGCGTCTGTGTCGGGTATAACAGCGTCTGTGCATTCTGTTTTGCAAATTTTTCAAGTTTTTCGATTCGGGTTTTCGGATTTTGTACTTAGGGTTTCAGACCTGGTTTATTTTTGGCTAACCTTTTGCAGATCTAGCTAACCTGGTTTGTGCAGCTTGCTTTGGAGGCAAATACGTTTTTGTTGAAGGCCCCTTTTCACAAAGTCTTTTTGGGTTTTCTTAAAATTTACCTAACTTGTGTGCTTGCAGGAAGGTGTTATCACTTGAAACAACCCAAACTACTAACAATTTTGTTGCAGGGCCTTGGCTAGGGTTTTTGTAATTTTATTGTGTGCCTTGTTTTCATAGCTTAGCAAACACTTCAATTGGTGCACTAAAAATTGAACCATTGTCTTTTGTGTCTTGAGCAATAGGCTCTTTTTGTTTACTCTTTAGAGGGCCTGTCTTCCCGTGTGGTCATTAGGACTACTAGTGAGAAGAGAATGACCCAAGTGGTAGCAAAAGAAAAACCATCTTCTTCCAAGCCACTATAATCAAATGTATTCATGGTGAAAACTATGAATAATGTGTGCTGATTAGTTCATACCGACACTATGTCTCCCCATAAACCCGTTTGATCAAATTTATTTGATCATTTGTAGGGCGTAACCCCTACCGGCTGGGAGCCTTCTGTATTTACAGAGCTGAAAGTGCCGCATGTATGGCCACACGAGCGGATGCCCTTACTAGCACCATTTTGTTTTAGATGCCCAAATCCTTCTAATTGTTGAGGCAGGAGGTCGGACCTCTGGTAGCGGCCCACACACATACGGTTCTTAGTAGAGATACAAAGTTCGCCATGGGGAGTTTTCATGGGGACTGATGCTTGGCTGACCCGAGAAGTGAGTGCCGAGGGTGGAGCCAGTGAGGTCAAGCATCTAAGTATCTGCTCTGAATAGCGTAGCCTCGGGGGTAAAACCCCATGTGGGATCAACAATTATTGTCCTGGCCAGGCATAAGAATTGTGCTTGACTTATGATAAACATTCAAACAATCAAGACAAAACAACAAAATATTGTGTCTTTTGTGTCTTCAAGTGTATGCAAAAACTTTTTACATCAAACAACACACTTTTTGGAGTCTAAACAGTCTGCAAACATTGGGTCTTCAACACTGTGTCCTCTTGTCACGAAAAAACAGTCGAAAAATCAGATTTGGTCACAGCAAAACAAATTCACAGATAGGAAAGATTGCACTAAGGTTGCAGAAACGCGTCTGTGTCTGTTAAAACCGCGTCTGTGTCTGATAAACGCGTCTGTGAAGTACAGAATAGCGTCTGTGTTTTTATCAGCGTCTGGGTCGAACAGAGACACGTCTGTGTCTGGAAATCGCGTTTGTGAAGTATACAGGCGCGTCTGAGTTCAAAATTGCAAAAAACTGTTGCAGTCCCAGCAAACATCAACAGGACATCTCAGAATCACGTCTGCGTCAAACAGAATAGCGTCTGTGTCTTAAAACCGTGTCTGTGAAGTATACAGAGGCGTCTGTGTCAGGATTTGAGAAGTTTAACAGTCAAGCGAACAAAGAAATCAGTTTTGGCATACTTGAGCTTCCTAGGTTGTCTCTTCAGACTTCATCTAGCATTCAGCCTGTTCTAAGGTCTTACACAGTCCATCATTGCTTCATACCTCATTTTACATTCATACTTGTCTAAACTTGAGTCAAAAGGTCACTTGCTTGTCCTCATCATACTTTGTCAACACACTACAGCACTTTGCTAAGTGGTCCCTCATCAAGGTTTCTTACCTTTGGGTCTCATTTGGTCTTACTTAGAGTCAAGGTCAGCTTACCTCATCAAGAGAAACTATCCTCTCTTTGGAAGTCACACCTACTCTACTACTTACATACTTGGTCTTACACTTTGGACATTGCAAGTAAACTTCAGATTCATTTACATTCCATACAACTCTTAGTCTTCCATACTCTTGTCAGTTTCGTCCAGTCTCTCACATATTGCTAAACACCTAGTTCATGGTTGAAACCCGTCTTCAAAAATCTAGGAGAATAGCTAAAGAAGCTCAAGGGTCCGTAAACATGAGTTCTTATGAGTATGACAATGATGTCTTCTACAATCCTGAGCACACTACATTACCAGACATGAATGTTTATAGACACAATCCAAATGTGGAAAGCGCAAACGCTATACACAACGCTACACACAATGATAATGTGGACAATTCTTCAATACTATCAGCAGACATACAAGAATCTATAATGGACCCTCAATTCAATAGATTGGTTGAAGAGATAATGAGGAGAGATCGTCAATACTTTCTAAACATGATGGCACAAAGTGGAGCCAAAATACCACATGATTTTGACTTATCTCAACTTATGGAAAGTAGACCTTCACAACAAACTCGACCAAATAGTGGAGGACCAAATAATATGATGCCGGAGTCACCATCAGTTTTGCTTCAGAAACCAGCAATCCCACATATACAAGCTCAAATGCATGATACTTACGCTCAAAGACGATCATGGAGGCCTTATGTTCAAACACATGCTCAAGATATGGGTCAACCAAGACAAATGGATACTCAAGGACTTCCTCAAAATTTTGACACAAGGAGACCTCATGCCAAAATTGGGGGCAACACAATGGAAAATGAAAGGCCCATTGAATATGGTTTATATACACAAAACAGATATGGGGTCCCTCAACAAGAAATTATGCCAAGCGCTCCATACATGTCGCAACAATATAGACCTCCATATGGACATGTTTACGATCAATATCATCCATACATGCAACAAGTTCCTCCTCAAATGGGTGTTTCAAACATGGGACATGCTATAAGAAATCCATCTCCTCCCAAAAATAATTTGGAGCAACAAATTAGAGATCTACAAAAGAAAGTGGAAGACATGGGCACATCAAAACCCACATATACTATGAGAGATATATGCCCTTATCCCTTTGATAAGAGCATTCCAATGCCTCCGTTTCCTCCGCACTTTGTAACACCAAAATTCAACAAATATAGAGGGAGAGGAGACCCCAAGGCACATATAAGACAATTCTTCACAGCTTGCATTGAGGTAGCAGCAGAAGAAACATACTTAATGAGGTTGTTCCCACAGAGCTTAGGAGATCAAGCGATGGAATGGTTTTCTCAATTACCTCCTGGTATTAAGTCATGGGGCGACTTGGCAGAGGCATTCATCCAACATTTCTCTTACAACATTGAAACAGATGTCTCAGTTACTACCTTGTGCAATACGAAACAAAAAGAAGGAGAATCTTTTGCGTCATTTTTGCAAAGATGGAGAAACTTAGCTAGTAGATGCTCTTGTGAAATCCCGCAAAAACAAATGGTGGAAATGTTCACACAAAATGTTAACAAGGCTATTGGCTATGATCTCAGAAAAGCTTGTTTGTCTACATTTAAGGATGTCATTGAAAAGGGCCTAGCAACAGAAAAGGTCTTGATTGAACAAGGAGTTGTCAAACTATTCAAAGAAAACAAAGAGGACTTTAAGGGAAAGGACAAACCAAAGTTTTGGAACAAGAACAAGAATACAGTTAATGATGGCATTGTTGATGCCAACACAGTGAGACCAAAGTTCGTCTTTTCTGGATCAAGTTCTACCAACAATCAAGTGAATAATCAAACGGCTGCTAAACCACGAAGGAAGTACACTCCATTGGGAGAACCACTTGAATCAGTATTCAAAAAGCTTGTAGCAAACAAGGTGATCACGGTCCCAGATTTTACTCCATATGAACCAAAGGTAAAACCGAATTGGTGGAATGATGATGAATATTGCGAGTTTCATAAGAGCAAGGGTCATAAGACAAGTAATTGCCATCGATTGAAAAACATTGTACAAGATCTCATTGACAGAGGAGATATTGAGATTGAGGGACATTCATCTAACCAAGAGCATGAGGTGTTTAAGGAACCATTCCCAAAACATGACAAGGGAAAAGGCAAAGTCACAGATGATCAAGCCAATTACACCAGAACATCTTACAATTATGATTCCACTATTAATCACATCTCAATGGACAATCATATTTCTACCATTACTATCAAAAATAAAAATCCTGAGAATCCTCCTCAGCGACCTAAAATTGTCCTAAAAGGTGTGGGATCTTCGTCCACATCTACCTCCGAATGTCATGTTACAACCCGTCGAGGTAAGATCACATTGCCAGGTACCTCTACTAAGAATACCAATCTTCCGTCAACTAAGCCTGAGTATGATCTTGTAGAGCAATTAGGGAAAACAACCGCACTCATCTCTATTCTTGAGCTCTTACGTATATCTCCTGCACATAAAGCTATCCTTGATAAAACCTTGAGAGATACTGCTGTCCCTACTGATCTGAACGTGGATCAGTTTCAAGCCATGGTGGGATACCTATCTGTTCCACACTCCCTCACATTCACAGAAGCCGATGACGCCTCCATAAGTCAGCCTCATAATGCACCTCTACATATTGAAGCCTTCATACATAAACACCAAATAAAACGAGTTCTGATAGATGGAGGAGCAGGTCTTAATATTTGTACATTAAGCACCATCAGACAATTGGGATATTCTGACAAAGCTGTGAATTCTATGAACCAAATCACTATTAAGGCTTATGATGATGAAGGCGTTCATCCAAGGGCACAGTCATCTTACCACTAAGAATAGGGCCAGTCACAAAGGACGTGATTTGTCAAGTCCTGGATCTAGACCTCACGTATAACATATTGCTAGGACGTCCGTGGATTCATGAAATGAGAGCAGTCCCATCAACGTACCATCAGTGCATAAAATTTCCTCATAATGGAGTCGAGGTAACGGTCAATGGTGATCCAAATCCATTCATATATTGCAATAACTTGAGATCATATACTGAGACTATCATTCCTAGCAATCGTGAAGCTACTCCTTCTTCAGCATATATTGATCCTGAGTCATTAAAGCCCTCGACATCCAAACAAGGTGAACTTAGAGCCAAGTTTCAAGACAAAGGCATGGGAGAATACACTTTGAATCAAAAAATGTTCTTACGACAAGTCATGAACTCCCCCAAGGAATATGGGAGGCCACATCCTAATAAGCAAATCTCCATCATGCTACTCAAATGGGATCCTACCGTCTTTCAAAAATGGGGCGAACTAGAGGAAGAAAATTTATATAAAATGCTATATAAGGACGCTGAAGATGATACACATGATCAAATTATAATACCCTGTGAAAACTATGGTAAAGGTTTCAAAATTCTGCAGAGATTCGGGTATGATGGAAAAAGTCCTCTCGGACTACGCAAAGAAGGTGTCATGGAGCCTCTACAACCTGAGCTAACTACAAGAAGGGAATGCTCCAAGGGGCTTGGTTTTCTAAATCCCAAGATTCACAATAAGAGAACAAAATAGATATGGCGAGTCAAAGCGGCTGAAGTTCAACCAGAGGATAATTATTCCACAGACTCCAATGAGTGGGAATGGGGTCCAGACAAATCCTCCAGCGACTATGAACTCAATGAGACATTTAGAGAGCCAGATGAACTAACAGAGGAGGAGGAGTTTTACAAGAAATTCAGAGTTGTTCAAGAACCGACCCATAAGGATCCCGCACAAGCTTCGTTTCAAGGCCCTAGGTCAAGATCACATAGGATGAAGACACCTGTCCCTGAGGGTGCTACTAGTGATGATAATTTGGACTCACTCACGATCGACACTGATGAGGAGAGTGCCATTGACGACCTTGATGACTACCTTGACATACCTGAATATAACCACATCTTCACTATTAGCCTTGCGGACTCTAAAAACACTAAAGACCTTCCCCTCGTTCACCCCCAACTCATTGACTGGGATCAGGATGGACCACCACAGTTTGATACATTTCAAAATGACGAAGCTATTGTTGATTATCTAGGCATTCGCGAAGATCTTCCTCTTGGAGACCATAAAGCAGGATACGCCATAGAGCTAAATAACATGGCATACTTTGGTGAGGGTGTCGGGCCTTCTAGTCGCAAAAATGTGAAAATAAAAACAAAACAAGGGTCTTATGGCGAAAACCACACTGTGGCGCTCTCCGACTCTAAAAAAGTAAAAAGAAAGGACGTATCTGAAGGTGAAAACCTCTCTGAGGCGCCCGAAGATGGAAGGCTTGACATTCTCCCAGCATCATACGAGGAAAAATCATCCATGTTGGTAGAGGAGACTATAAAGACAAACATTGGTACAGCAGAGGTTCCACACAACATATTTTTGGCTCAATCATTGACAGAGGCCGAGAAAGCAAGGTTCATAAGCTTCTTTAAGGAACGACAAGTCAACTTCGCATGGTCTTATGCTGATATGCCTGGACTAGACCCCAACTTAGTAATGCATCATTTAACAGTCAAACCGGGGGCAAAACCAGTAAAACAGAAATTGAGGAAAATGCATCCACAAGTGGCACTATTAGTCAAGGCAGAGCTCGAGAAATTACTAGATGTCGGATTCATACGCCCAATTGATTATCCTGAATGGATTTCCAATTTAGTACCTGTCAGCAAACCAGATCACAGCATCCGAATATGTACAGACTTCAGGGATATCAACAAGGCTTGTCCGAAGGACGATTTCCCACTACCAAACATTGATTTAATTGTTGATCTCACAGCAGGCCATGAGATGTTATCTTTAATGGACGGATTCTCTGGATATAATCAGATCAGGATTGCACCTGAAGATCAACATAAAACATCATTCACTTGTCCATGGGGAACCTTCTGCTGGAATGTCATGCCCTTTGGGCTGAAAAATGCAGGTGCCACGTATCAACGAGCCATGACTACTATCTTCCATGATCTCATGCATGTAACGGTGGAAGATTATGTTGACGACCTTTTGGTTAAATCAATAGACAGAAATACACACTTGGACATACTTTCAGTTACTTTTGATAGGCTGGAAAAATACAAGGTAAGATTAAATCCAAAGAAATGTGTCTTTGGAGTAACCTCCGGGAAGCTCCTAGGATTCATTGTGTCTAAAAGAGGAATAGAAGCGGATCCAGCAAAAGTCAAGGCTGTCTTGGACATGCCGCCACCCAAGAATATCAGTCAACTTCGGTCTTTACAAGGGAGACTCCAGTCCATACGAAGATTCATAGCACAACTTGCAGATAAGTGCAATCCTTTCCAGCACCTGCTACACAAAAACATTAAGTTCAAATGGGATGAGAACTATCAACAGGCTTTTCAGACACTCAAAGAATACCTTTTGAACCCGCCAGTTTTGATGCCACCAATTCCGGATCAACCATTGCTACTTTACATATCAGCTACTCCAACAGCACTGGGGGCACTCCTAACACAGCAAGTATCTGACGGCAAGGAAAAAGCAGTCTATTATATCAGTCGCACATTGGTGGGATATGAGCTAAACTACACACCAATTGAGCGTGCATGTCTCGCTGTGGTCTTCGCTTCACAAAAATTACGACATTACATGCTTACTCACAAGACCAAGTTGATTGCCAGAATTGATCCACTAAAATATCTGCTCAACAAAGCTACACTTACTGGGCGACTGGCCAAGTGGGTAATGATTTTGAGTGAATTCGACATTGAATACGTGGACAGAAAAGCCATAAAAGGACAAGCCATCACAGATCAACTGGCAGATGCTCCCATGATAGATGATGTTCCTTTACAGTCAGAATTTCCAGATGAGTCCATTCTAACAATATCACCTGCAAAACCATGGCAACTATACTTTGATGGCTCATACACACAGCATGGGGCAGGAGCGGGTATACTCTTTATAACTCCCCAAGGTGATTCTATACCAAAGTCATACCGCTTATCATTTCCTTGCACCAACAATATAGCGGAATATGAGGCATTAACAACGGGGCTAAGAATTGCAGTTCAGTGGAAGATCCAGGAACTTCATGTTTTTGGCGATTCTCAACTTGTCATCTGTCAAGCAACTGATGATTATCAAACAAAAGATGAAAAGCTAATGCCTTACAAACAACTGGTAGATGATCTGAAACAACACTTTGCAAAGATAGAGTTTGAGCAGATACCAAGAGAACAGAATCGTGCTGCTGATGCCATGGCTACAATTGCTTCGCTCATTGACCTATCGCAAAATGAGACCTGCTACGAGTTCCTGGTGGACAACCTGCTGATTCCGTCATATGAGAGCACTCCTACGGAAATGATATGTGTTGTTGGTCCTGAATCCCAGTTATATGGTTCCATATTCACATACCTTCGTGACAATATCTTACCTCCCGATCTATCGAACAACCAACGCCGCACTTTCATCCGCCAATCCTCCCGATACATTATCCTAGCTGATATCCTATACCGACGAGGTCTAGATGGCACCCTCCTTAGATGTTTAGAGAGTGACGAAGCTCAGATTGCGTTACGTGAAGTGCACGAAGGGATATGTGGTCCGCATACTAGTGGTCCTACCTTGGCCAAGAAACTCATCAGGACTGGATACTATTGGCCTACTATGGAAAAAGATGCATATCAGTTTGTCAAGAAGTGTAAGCAGTGTCAAATACATGGAGACCTCATACATGCACCAGCGTAGGAACTACAGCCACTTGCATCTCCTTGGCCCTTTTGTCAGTGGGGACTCAATCTCATAGGCAAGATTCACCCTCCTTCTTCCAATGGACATAAATTCATTATCACAGCCATAGAGTATTTCACAAAGTGGATTGAAGCCGTGCCTCTCACACAAGTTACTGGGAAACAAATCGCTACTTTCATCCTAAACTACATCATTTGCCGATACGAGATTCCTACTTCCATTATCACTGACAACGGGCGTCCTTTCAAGAACCAGGATGTTCGTGAACTCTGTGAGCGCTTCCATATCTCTCATCGTTTCTCCACACCATATTACCCCCAAGGTAATGGCCAAGCTGAGGCGTCTAACAAAACAATTCTCAAAATACTTAAAAAGACAGTCGACGACGCTGGCCGTAACTGGCATGTCCAACTCAATCCCGCACTTTGGGCCTATCGTACCAGTGTCCGCACACCTACAGGAGCTACACCTTACTCACTTGTCTACGGTGCTGAAGCCATCTTGCCTATTGAGGTCGAGTTACCTTCTTTACGGGTCTCCTTGCGAAACATAATCAACGATGAAGACTACAGGGTCTCTCGCTTACAAGAACTAGAACTGCTGGAGGAACGACGACACACTGCTTTTAATCATCTCAAGGCTTACCAACAACGAATGAGTCGCAATTACAATCACAAGGTCAAGCCTCGCACATTTGAGGTAGGTGACTTAGTCCTCAGAGAGAACCCCAAGAATCAGCAAGATAGAGAAAAGAAGGGCAAATTTGAACCCAACTGGCTTGGTCCTTACATCATCACAGCAGTATATGGATCTGGGGCATATCAGCTCTCAACTACAGAAGGTGAACCCTTGGAGGATCCTATCAATAGCATGCACCTTCGCAGGTTCTACACATAGCTTTTCAGAATATCCTAATTCAAAAATACAAAAAAATCAAAAAATAAAAAAATAAAAAAAAATTATAAAAGCAAAAAAAATCGTTACTTGGTGAAAACCTGGCAAACAGGCGCCTTGTGACAACAA
The DNA here is from genome assembly GCF_030272615.1 of Cryptomeria japonica. Classification (NCBI taxonomy): domain Eukaryota; kingdom Viridiplantae; phylum Streptophyta; class Pinopsida; order Cupressales; family Cupressaceae; genus Cryptomeria; species Cryptomeria japonica. The sequence continues at coordinate 714,262,184 of NC_081415.1, read as the reverse complement.
AAAAATTGAAAAAATCCAAAAAAGTAAAGAGAAATAATTTCGTCCAACGGTGAAAACCACTTCGGTGGTGCCCTGGGCAAGTACCATGGTGAAAACTGGGTCACCAGCGCCATGCGTAGGGACTTTGCTCCTCCCTCCTTCAGGATTCACTTTCATCCTTTCACTTTGCACACACTCACAACTTATTCGCCCACAATAAACTTGCCCATTCCCATCATGGCTTGTTATTGATCTACCCAAGATTGGTTAGCCATCCATAACCCTCCCCTTTCACTCCCTTTTCCATCCATAATCAATCAGATCCTATCTGTGACTACGGCAAATTCCTACGTCTAGTAATGGGTGTAGAACTGAGAACATCACATGTTTCGAGGAGTACAGTTTCTTTCAGCTTTCTTCCATCTATCCACGCACAATCCACAATAAAAGTTTCGTCTCCTCCACAATAAAGTATCAGTTTCATGGATTCAGTCAGTTTCCAAGGAGACACAGCAGCAACAATGGGCTTCAACAAATTAAATCTTTTAACAGACTCAGACAACATATGGTTCAGTGCTATCTATCCTTTTTGTGAAAGTGAACATTGTGACCACAATCAAAATTTGACTTATACAAGTGACAAGAGACACTAAAATTGAGGACTACAATGGGTGTTGGTGTCGAGTCTTGGTTTTCTTTTGATTTCATCTTTTGGTGACATGTCTTTTAGCTTTTCCAGGATGTCTTTGACTAGAGATTCTATCTCCAGGATGTCTTTGACTAGAAAGGCGAGGATGGGGTATCGTCACCTATTTGCATTTGCTGTCTGTGGATTGTCTCTTAGTAATGCTATGACTTGTCCAAGGATATGAGGACACTGTGAGTCTAGTATGAACTGGGGCATTCCTTGTTTGTGACTGTCTTATCTCCATGCAAACAGGTACAATGACTTTCCGGGCCGAACAAATGCCTCGATTGTCATAACCTATTTTGCCATAATAAAGCTCAATGATGATAACGCACAAGAAGCTCTTTCACATTCATATCTTCTATCTTCCATCCCCCTTTCTTGATTGACTTCCATTGTCCTTCTCGAGTCCGCGTAGCCCGCTATCACATGACTGAGTATAATGACACACCAAAAACATTTGCATTTCATATAGTTACACCTACATCACCACATATAAGCATTTCATACATACATATAGATATCACAATTGCATCACATCCTGCATACAACACATGTTAGCACATCTCACATTTTCATTATGTAAATAATCATTTGCATTATCATATTCATTTGCATTACATACATTCACATTTGCATCATGCATCACATATACAACATAAAAGAACAAAAATATATTGCATTGCATCATATAAGCATCCATATCATAAAACATGCATCACATGAGAACATTTCATCACATAAGGTACACGTGCATATAGCTGCCGCAAAAATGGATCATCTCTCATATATAATCAAATGTGTCATAATACAATGATGTCAAAAGAATCATATGGCTACAAAAGAATCACCCGCAGGTGTCTACAATACAATCATGGTACATATACTGATACAATGGGAGCCCACTATAGCTATGAGGAACTCCCTCCCTCGGAGCCGCCTCGCCTCGACGGAGTCTGAGCTGTAGATGGACCCGCCCCAGGATCCCCCTGCCTCTCTGGTGGTGGTGGAGGCCCCATAACCCCACCGCTGGATGCCTGTCTCCTGCGGCTCCCTCCCGTAGCCGTCGCTGTGCACGACGATCTATGGAAGCTCCTAGCCCGCTGATCTGCTGGCACGACTGCATAGTATAGATCCCTCCAGTAGGTGATCTCCTCTCCGGCTCGCAAAACATATGCGTAGCCTGCCCCTGCATCCTCTGCTGCCCGCCTACCTGCCCTCAGAGCTGTCTCGGCCTCGGTGTATCTCTGGATGGCCTGATCCCTCTCCCGCTCTGTGTCTCGGACCTTGATCCTGAGGTGGTTCCTCTCTCGAACCAAATCCTCAATCTCATCTACCTGGCCCTGGCAGATCTCCCGCAGCCTAAGCACCTCATCCTCCTCAGAGTCTCCGCTGTCCGTCCCTGCTTGTGGCTCCTCCTCTACAGGTGCCTGTCCCTGTACCTCTGCCTGCACCTATCCCTGTGCCTGTATAGGTACCTGTGGCTGTACCTGTCTCTGTCCCTCTGGCTGCACCTGTCTCTGTCCCTCTTTGGGACCCTGTGCTGCTGGCACCTGTAGGGGCAGTCCACCCCGTCCTCTCACCACTGGAGCTGCTCTCTCCTGTCCTCCCTCCCTCCGAGGTGCTACCCGTCTCTCTCCCACCACTCCCCTCCGCCTCCGCCGGCCCCTACCTCCATCCCCTCCTCCATCATCATCCTCTCCTCCACCCTCTTCATCCACTGGCTCTGCTGGATCTGTCAATCTAGGAAATGGATGCTCTGCCCAGTACGCAGAGTACTCTGCGTCCATCCCTGCATCATCTACCTCTGGCCACATGTCCCATGGCATCGGCATCATCTCCGCTAGCTGCATCACTGCCTGATCATATGATAGCAGTGGGCCAAACTGCACCTGATCTCGGACCGTACGAGCATACATGCCCGAGCCTCGGGGCATCCTCTGAATCCTGCCATACTGCCTGCATACCCTATCCACCAGCGGTCTCTCTAATATATAGGGCGTCCGCCCAATCAGGTACCTGCTCCGGAAGGTGTAGGGCAGCTCCAATGCGTCGTCCTCCCACTCCTCGCACCCCAGGTACGGCCTCCAGATCACCAGGTCAATGTCATCAATGACTCTCCTCCAGTGCTCAAATCTCCCAATCCGAGGCTGGGATGTAATCATGGCATATAGGTGTACAAAACTCTGTCCCTGTCCTCTGCCTCTGAAGTGAATCGACCGTGTGATGGGAAGGTGCTCATAGGCCCACACCTGCAAGAGAGTCACACCGCAGCCCAAACCCACTGATCCATGGTATACAAACTGATGCAGCTCATAATACAAATGTGCTAGGACACATGGCCCCCATGCATACCTAGTGTGCTCTGCCATCAGCGTCTCCAAGGCCCCTCCCCAGCCCACTGCCAATCCTCGTGTGGCCCTGTCTGGACACAAGTATCCACTGATGACTCCCCCAACAACTGTCGGCAATGCTAATCCTGTGGCAGTCATGGTGTCCCAAGCTACATGACCTGCTCGCATCTCCAACCCGGGATCCTGAAACACCCGTCGCAATGCCTCCCTGTCCCCGTCACGGTCGTAGGGGATCAACTCTCCATCAATGGGAACATGTAGTATCCTGTATACATCCTCCAATGTCACTGTCATCTCACCCATCGGCAGGTGAAACGTGCATGTCTCTGAGTGCCATCTCTCGGCCAACGCAGTCAGCAACCCCATGTTTGCCCGAAACTCGGGCACATAGAGCATATGTGTGAGACCCATCTCCTCTATGGAAATCATGTCCTGGATAGACAACTCTGGTCGCAGTCTCTGTGTCAATGGGAATCTCTCCCGTGACTCCAACATCGGCAAATACTCCTGCAGTCAAGCAAATCAATCTTGTCAGTTATCGTGGCATTCACTGTTTATCACAAAATGCTACTCGCTACCTAAATGCATATGGCTATCTACCCTAGTGACACTCACTATTCATCACAAAGTGTTGCTATTTATCCTAGTAGTGCTCCCTGTTCATCACAAAGTACTACGTGTGTGACATTCCTTGTTCATCACAAAGTGTCACTCACATTTGCACTCCCTGTTCATCACAAAGTGCTGCCTATCTTGGTGCTCCCTGTTCATCACAAAGTGCCTTGATCTATCCTAATCTTCCTAGAGGACCTGCTTGAGTGTATCCTCTCAGCAGCTTATCCAATCGACAGTGTATGTTCATCACAGAACTGCCGATTTGACCTAAAGGACTAAAACCATGCATTTAAACACACAAATGCACTGTTTCAACACACACACGCTTTTAACTCATAAACGCGCTTATAGATTTCATACACGCGCCTCTGCAACACAGACGCGCTTCTTGAACACAAACGTGCCTATGCCAGACACAAACGCGGCCAGGGAACACAGACGTCCCTACATGACATAAACGCTACTAAAAATCACAAACGCTTCTGCATTTCACAAATGCGTCCGCATTCAACACAAACGCGGTTCCAGGCACAGACGCGCCTGAACCCGACACAGACGCGTCTGTTGGACACAGACGCGCCTGGCGCTAACACAGACGCGGTTGCGCGTTTTTGCACTTTTAAACTATCCTATTCCTAGCGCATTTATTGCTCCTAAACATGCATTTATGACAAAACTCGAAATGCGTGAAAGTACGAGGAGGTTTTCGGGTACTTACCGGCTCTCCTGCATCGGCTGGTCGCTGGAATCGGCGGACACGATCGAATCTATGAACGAATGCCATCGCTGCTGACTGCTGCTGCTCTTTTCTCGCTCTGCACTGTGATCTTCTAAGGGTGTGGATGACAATGAGGATGTCTTTTGCCCGTGGTCTATCTTATAGCCTACCCTAGCCCTGCCCTTCATTTCCCGAGTCAGTATTCTTCATCCTGTGACTTTGTCACTTTATCCAATCAGTCCATTCTATCCCGTCTTTCTTATCGAGAGATTGTCTGCAATTTTTTCAGACATTTTCATCCAATCTCTCGAGGGGGCATATAATTCCTTATTCTGGGGCAACTCTGTATCAGTTCATCTTATCTTCTTTGAAACAACGCGACAAGCCGCATTGTCTCAAAGAGGGGCAAAATGTAGACACCCAAAATTGTCATGTCTAATTAAATAAATATTTTATTTATTTAATTATCTAAGCCTAATTCTTCTATTAATTAAATAAATTTTATTTATTTAATTAATTCATTTATCCTCTTCTAGCCTTATTTCTCATTTAAATAAATACATTTATTTATTTAAATTATCCCTTTCCTAAATTAAATAAATATTTTATTTATTTAATTGTCCTATTTCTTCTATTAATTAAATAAATCTTTATTTATTTAATTATTTCATTATCTTTTTCTACACATGACACATGTCATTCATCTCTTAATTCCTACACTACCTACCTCTTTCATTATTTTGGTATTTCTTATACCTACCCTTTAATCCTAGCCGACCTCTCTTTTTACACCTCTCAATCTTAACCCTTCATTTCATATTGTGTCTTCTATTTAAGGAGATGCTTTCTTCATTGTAAAACCCTAACTACTTGATCAATTGACTACACTACAATTCTACTTGCAACCACATTCCGTTCTTTGTTGAGCTCTTGTGCATACAAAAATCTGAGAGCAAGCATATCAAACAAGATCAATGGAGATAGGAAGAATGGAGATCAAAACCCTAGTGGACATGTGATGGTATAATCTTTGTGATTTTGAGTTATTTGCATTGTCTTAGGTTATCTTCATATGTTATGGTGGATCTTTGTTCATTGTTAGGCTAGGGTTTGGTGGTTGAATCCATTTTAGTCTTTCAAATATTGTTGTTTATTGCTATCCACTTTCACCATATACAGTTTTTATTGCACTTTTTGATTTGTTTTTGTATTTTTTTAATTTTTCTTTCTTTTTCCATGCATTGGATGACTCAAGTATAGAATTTATTCGGATGGATGTTGTTGGTTGGTTTGTCGAGCATGTCCCCTTCTGAAGTTCTTAGCTAATAGGTGCTTGATCCGTAGGCTAATATAATGACAAAGGGACCTAACCAGTTTGGTTCAAACTTCCCTTTCTTTTCTCGATCCTATTGATTTCTTGGATTTTCCTTTAGTACAAAATCACTGACTTTGAAAGCTCTAGGGATGAATTTATGATTGTAGCTTTTGGACTTGTCTTGTTGGTATGCTTTGAGATGATCATAGGCATGTTGTCATTTTTCATCTAGAAGCTCTAGTTCATGCAACCTGTTTACCCGATATTCCTCATTTGGTATGAGGCCTTTTAAAGATACTCTGAAAGAGGGAATTTCTACCTCAAGAGGCAGAATTGCTTCTGATCCATACACCAATGAATATGGCGTAACCCATGTAGGTGTTCGAATACTAGTCCTGTATACTCAAAGTGCCAGATTGAGTTGTCCTGTATCATAGGTAAGGATTTTCAAGGATTTTCAAGATCCATGTTGTGTGTAAGATTCTTCAAAGTACAGGGTCCATTATTTGGGTGTGACAGTGAGGACGTCCATGTCTGGAAATTCTACCTGCATTGGTTGTTGATCTAGTAGCGATGCTTTATCTAGTTGATCTGCAATCACCTGTCCTTGAATAGCCTAACATTCTATGTACTGGATATCAAACTCACTGAGAGCCATGACCCATTTAGCCAATCGACCTATAAGAGCTTCTTTGCTAAGTAAATACTTGAGTGGATCAATCTTTGCTACCAACTTGATTGTGTGAGCAAGCATGTAGTGACATAAATTTTGAGAGGCGAACACCATGACTAAGTAAGCCTTCTCAATGAATGTATAATTTAGCTCATATCCATTTGATATTTTGCTGATGTAGTATATAGGTCATTCCTTGCCTTCCAGATCTTATTGTGCTAGCAGTGCTCCCAGTGATACTTCGATTGTTGATATGTAGAGGATGAGTGGCTTGCCTTTTATTGATGGTACTAGAACTGGTGGATTCATTAGATATTGCTTTAGCTGGTGAAATGATGCAGCACACTTGTCTTCCCATTTGAAAGGTATATTCTTGTGGAGTAGATGTTTGAATGGTAGACATTTATTTGCTAGTTGGGCTATGAATCTCTTGATGGATTGCAGTCGTCCTTGTAGAGATTTGAGTTGGCTAATGTTCCTAGGAGGTGGCATCTCCATGATGGCCTGTACCTTCACTGGATCTATTTCAATGCCCTTTTCTAACACAATGTAGCCTAATAATTTGCCTGATGTGACCCCGAAGACACATTTCTTAGGGTTTATCCTAACTTGGAATTGCTCCAATATTTGAAAGATTTTATGTAATATGCCCAGATGTTTTGCTTGGGTGAATGACTTAGCTAGTAAATTGTCCACATAGTCCTCCATGAAGGTATGCATCATATCATGAAATATTGTCGTCATTTCTCTTTGATAAGTTGTCCCAACATTCGTCAAGCCAAAAGGCATGACGTTCTAACAATATGTTCCCCAAGGACAGGTGAACGCAATTTTATCTTGATCTTCTAGAGCTATCTTAATTTGATTATAGCCAGAGAAACCGTCCGCATGGCCTGCTGTTAGGTAAACAATTGTGTCAATGCTGGGCAAAGGAAAGTCATCCTTTGGACATGCTTTGTTTACATCTCTAAAATATATGCATATTCTGATGCTTCCATTGGGTTTTGAAATTGGTACAATGTTTGAAATCCATTCAGCATAGTCTATGGGTCGAATGAATCTGATGTGTAATAACTTCTTTGGTTCAGCTTTGACCATTAATGCCACATGCAGATTCATCTTTCTTAATTTCTGTTTGACTGACTTAGCTTTAGGAGAAATAGATAAATGATGCACGATTAGGTTCAAATCTATTCCAGACATATCAACATAGGACCAAATAAAATTGATTTGCTTTTCTTTGAAGAATCTGATAAAGTTTGGTTGTTTCGCTTATGTCAGTGATTCTGCTAGGTGTATGTTTTTGGCTGCTGCTTCTATATTGATGTTTATTGATTGAGTTGGCTCAATCAATATGGGTGACCTTTCTTGATAATGTTCTAGAAGAGTGTCAAGTCTCCCATCCTTAGGTGCTTTTAAAAGGTTTTCACCCTCAGATGCGTCCTTTATTTTGACTTTTTTGTGATCTAGTGTTGCCATTGACTGGTTTTCAATATTAGATCATTTGTTTCTTTCATTTTTGTGACTAAGAGACTTGGCACTCTCCTAGTTGCAGATATCATTACTTTGTTCACTGGTAGAGCATGTTTCTGGGTTAACTGAACATAGATATTGGACAATAGATTCATCATCTATGAATATTGGTATGTCATGGTTTTTAGGTTCTTCCTAGTCTATGAGATCAAGAAATGTGAGTGGTAAGGATTCGTTGGGTGGGTTGAGATCGGCTATGGTAAGTGTCATGATATAGGCATCGTTATAGTTTTTTGGGATACTAGGTAGGTTTATAATATTGTCAAGGTCTTCGATGGTGTTATCTTTTATGTAGCCTTGCTCAAATTGTTGCTGCTCATTCTCACTAGCCTCATAGATATGTCATGGTCCTAATTCAAGTGGTCGAGACTCTGCGCTTGGTCCCTCCTGAGTGTTGGATCTCAAATCAATAGATTGGATAGGTTCTAAGGAAATACCAACTCCTATGATAAAACCCTCCAATTTGACTTGGCCAACTTATAGAGTGAACCTATTTGGTTACTAACTCCCTCACTTTAGGCTCTGCAAGACCTAGGCATGTATACCTATTCACTAGTGGCTTTCGATGACTAATGCTTTTTATAGCAGATTGAGTATCTTGATCTAAATTTTTCCCTATCTCATAATGGCATAGGTTCTTAGGATAGGTGGCTTTTAGATGAATTCAAGATTGTTGTTGTGGAAGCCATTCGATCTTTGTACTTGAAATTTATATGTATGTATACTATTGCTAAATGGTTTTATATGTCCTACTCAACTAGTCCTATTGCTTTAATGTAAAGGTAATTAATATGGTAAAGATTGTGATTCGTAAGTGACCAGTGTCTTCCCTGTTATTTGGGCTACAAAGTCTTATATCCTTCCAGGACTTAATGTATGATTTATGAGTCAATTCTTAAACTTACCCCTTTGGTAAATTTGTCAATTACTGTTTCTTAAAAGAGATCTATCAAATGTTTATGTTATAGATAGCCTGAATGAATTTAACCCTAACCTTAAGGGACCATTCAAGAAAGAGCTACAAGGAACAATGAGAACTCACTAGTAGATCTTTTGATTCAGATTTATAACATAAGAACATAAACTTCACTGCAAGAATACAAGTAACCTTATCTTCTTAGAGATAATATCACAAACAATTGCCTATAGAAAATGAAATAACTCACAACACATATGCGAAGGAAAACAACTGATTGTATCAAAGGTCCAAAATAGTATGGTATTATGCTAGAGTCTATAATATTTTTTTTCCTCCCCAATCTTTACAAAAACTGGTCATATATATATGAGAGCAAAATCTATCCTACGAAGAGTCATGCATCTTCCACACTAACACTAGATTGTGTTTGTTTAACAAGGTGAAAGATAAACAAATTAAGCGTTCCAAGGTGATTTATGTAATTATCACCCTTGCTAACATCTGGTGACAATGCTCCTCTTCTTCAACTCTATTTCTAGTGAAAAGAAATCGAACATTGCCTAATTTATGCATGGCGCCATGTCTTCATCTCGGTTTATTTCAGCAACAACTTTTCCCTTAACACAAACAAACTCATTTTTCCATTGTTCTAATGATATCATCTCTCCTTCCTTGTAGATTGTTGATACTTTTGCAATGCCATCTTCATCCAATGCCTGGAGATCTTTATTAAGTGCATCTGCATATCTGTCATGTTCTTCTAAATATAGATCTCCTTGAACTTTCTCTTCTGGTGACATGGCCTCGTGATTGTTCATTACATCCTACAACCTTTTCTTCAACCTTTCATGCTCCTCCAAGGCTTTTATAGTCCCTGTATAGGCCTTCCAATACTGGTTTGTGTATACCATCATATCTTTAAACCTATATTCAACAATGTCATTAGCAAGTTTGTTAATTCTCACATTAGCATTATCTACTTGTTTTGCAAGCTTTTCACTTTTTGTTTTGCAATAAATGGCATCTTTTAAAGCATCTATAACCTTTCGGTCAGTCTAGAGCATCGTATTCAATTCATCATTCTCAATAACAGGAGCCTGCTGTAGCAATTGTTCTTGTAACTTCTAGATTTCTTCAGTGGCCTTCTCATACAAACCCTTGTAAGTGTTATTTTCTCTGACCAAGAACTCTGTTTGATCTTGATTCAACTTTGCTACATCCAAGTTCAATCTGGCTATGATCCTAGGATCAGTCTTTCTAGCTTGTTGGATCATCAAATGGCCAAAAGCTTGATCCGTGTCAACAAGTATAGGCCTCTTTTCCTTTGGATACAAGGCCCAGAACATGAGAGCCTTTTGATCCAGGTCATATCCTGAACCCATAAAGATTTTGTCAACTTCATCAGGCATGATATGCCTAGTTGGATCCTATTTTATGAGAAGGCTATCAAATAATAATGTGGATCTCATGTCCCATCTAGAATAAATCAACACACTAACATCCTTGAGTAATTGTCTCCCCTTTTCAGGTGTCATCTCCCTCATGGCCAGATCTACCTCTTCTTGCAATTTCTAGATCTTTTCTTCTTCTATTTTTCCTTTCATAACATCCCTGATTTGCATTCGTTTATGTTGGCACAAAAATGTATTAAATTCCTTGGAAGAAATAAAATCATTATCAACAATAAAATCCTCATGTTCTAATAGTCTTATATCTCCAATCTCCTAGACATTGTATTGTCTTGTTACCAAATTCAATTGCACATCACTTTCAAAACTAGGTGGGTAATCTTCCCTAGGCAAATCAATTGGAATAAAATTAGAGGTGGATTGGGGAGAGATTTGAATCAAGGGATCTGTATCCCTAATGGGTTGTGCTCTGTCTCTGAAAACATATGCAGGGACACCTTCTAAGATTTCAAGTTCATGCTCCATGAGCTTGTTCGCTTTAGCCAAGGGGTCATCTATCCCCTGTAGCACATCATCATTAATTTTTCCTTTGTTTAGTTTCCATGCAGAGGCCTTTGAGACCTTATCATGCTGTGTCATCTTAGCAATGGCTGTTTCTCTATCCAAATTTTTTATAAAGTCATCTGGCATGAATAGCTCATGATCACCTGCTCGCAACTTCTGTGATACCTTCGCTTCTCTTATGTAACCCTCAGGGTCAAAATTTGGTCTAGGGTCACCTTCCACCGTTTTATAATAGTTTAATTTGTTATGCAACAATCCATTACTCTTAGAGCTCTTAACAATAAAATCTGAGAACACCAGCAACCCAGGAACAATAGGCTGTTTTCTATGATCTGTTAAGTGTTGGGCACTTACTGTTGATAATTGTCTAACAATCTCAAGGCACGCCACTCTATTAGGCACCATGACAAGCAATAGATAGGGTTTTCCTTCAAACCCATATACTCTTATTTGAGTGTAATCTAGAAAGCAATACCAGTCTCCCCAATTGTGCTCAATTGAGGTATCTTCACCATACTCCTTTGGTCTCAAAAATATTTGAATTTCAGGAGACAAGGCATGGTCGCATGGATATCCCAACAATCTGTACAATGTCTTAACAAAAAACTCCTCAAAATGCCAGTACTGGTTATTACTGTATCTCTGGTCCCATGAAGATATCCATAGTTGCACAAGTTTTTTCATCCTAGCCTTATCATATGCCCTGATGCATAACTCATCTGGCCACAACCCTTTGTCTTGTCCAACATACAACAACATATGCATAAGAATAGAATAATACTTAAAATGTACATTAATCACATCTTCTTTCAGTTTCTCTAAACCTTGATTAATGACTTCAACAAGAAAAGTAGTAAAATCAAATAACTTGGGATCCTTAGACTGCAAGTCTACACAAATAACCATGGCCACTATATCCATTAAAGGATGATCATCTTTTCCCAGAACCTGATCAACACAATAGTATGTATATCTAAAGTAAGGATTGAAATAATTAACATCGTAAGGAACTTTGTCTTCTTTTCCCAATGGCACTATCAACCTTGCAACTCTAGGCCTATGGATGGGAATTCACCATCTCTTATATATGTCTTCTATGTTGAAATATTCTCGTGCCAACTTCTTGGTATCAATTTGTTCCTTGAATCTCCAATCCAAATCAAACACAACGTCAATAATTTCTTTAGTAATTGATAATATTGGTTTCCCCATGTAATCATATATGGTCCTGGTTTTGGGATCATAATTGTTGGCTAGGGATTTCATGAGCTCAACATTCACAAAGACATTATCCACTGCCAGTTTCCCCAAATTTAATCTCCACAAATTATTCACAGGCTCAGGTGCATTCCTTCGTACATATCCAAAAATAAACAGTTCATGACCTCTTATTTCTGTCCATATATCTCCTAGATCCTCAAACCTATCGTCCAAACCTTCGTCATCTATTTTAATTTTCTTAGACCTAAGGCTTGACAAAGGACATTGGTCAATTAGGTCTTGGGCCAATGAGCGCCCTTCCTTTTTTTGCCTCTTAGGTTTATCCTCCAAGTGTTGGGTCTCTTTAGCTTTCCTAACCCTACTCTTTTTAACAGATGACGCCTCCATTATCACTATAGAGCTTTGAGAATGAGAATCTTACTTGAATTATGGGTAGAACTCTTGTGAATCTGATTTTCAATCATCTGGCTTTCTGAGGCTCACTGTGGATTCTTCAAGTGTTGCCCAAAAGTGTTTCCTTTCTTATCAATTTATCGAGCATTCATGGCGATCTTATTAGTTAACATTACCAGTTGCACATCACAAAGGCATTCATTTGAATTTATGATGAGGTCACTTCATTAAGATTTGTATTGATCTTCGCGGAAGAAAGTAATCATTTATCTAGCAACACTTCATATTTTCTATCGATGCTCATTAATTTTATAGCTGCACTGTTGTTTCGATGGAATCATATACTTTGGTGGCATCACTTCATCTTCCTTCGAAATGTCATGTTTCATTGATGTTACCTTTGTTTCGATGAAACCATCATTATCGACAATGAGCCTTGTGGTGTCATCAATCTCCTCATTTTCATCGAAAGATTTACCTTATGTGTTTGTGTTGATGTAATCCTCCATCGGTTCATCGAAACCGTGTTTTCGATAGGAATCATTTTGTCGCTGCGTTTCACAACCGTCTTATCGATCTTTAAGTTTATCGATAATGGTTCCTCAGTATCTAGTTTTTGCATTGGCATCGATGAAATTCCTTATGTCATTGAAAGAAGAATATCTTCCTTCGACCTTTTGTTTTTACCGATGGCATGTTATCGATGGAAATCTCTTATGTATCATTGTCCTTTTGTCTTTCGATTAAACTGCCATTGTTGGCCAATAACTTTAGTATCTCTTTGACACCCTTCTTTTCTCGAAAAGTCCTATCGATGAAACCTTCCCCAGTTTCTTCAATCTCATCATTTCGGTCAAACTAGACATTTTGGTGAGAGGTTAGTGTGTATATCCGATGGCTTTGGTTTGGGCGATAATTTTTAGGATTATGATGTCGGTGGAAGTTTCAAGGGTTCTATCAAAATTCTTAAGGGCATGCTTGATTTCATTTTTTTAGAAAACTTCCTTAGCTTCAATTAAAACCATGGAATTCTATTGATTAAATTTGATGCTCAATAGTGGCTCTGACTGGGGATGGAGGTATAGTATGGATGCCTTCAAAAATCCAAAATCTTTGGTTAATAGAAACATACTAATGGGATTTTGTGGTATATACAATGGGAAAAAGTAATCCTACTCTATTATACATGGAATTATATTGTTTGTTTAAGAGAAAAATTTCTTCAGGAATTGTCCATGTACTGGAAAATCCCGATTCTCTCATGTTGTACTTTGTATGAAATATGAGTCCTCTCCTACCTTTTCTAGGATTACATATGGCCCTAGCTAAAGAGCCTCAAACATCCTATGCTTGCCTTTTTCCTGATTTCTTGCATCCCACATCAAAACCCAATCACCTATCTCAAATTTTCTATTTGTTGTTCTTTTGTCATACAATCTCTTCATTTGATTCTGTAAGTTAACATTTTGTTTCTGAGCCTCTGTCCTAATTTCATCCAGATCTATTAATTGCACAAGCCTTTCCTGTAGAGGATCAATGATATCAATCTCTTCCTATACTATGAATTTGTAAATAGGCAAGAGGTTATCCAGAGGAAGTCTAGCATTCTTGCCATAAACTAACTCAAATAGAGATCTTCCTCTAGACTTCTTTACTGGTATCCAATCTACCCAGATTGCCAGATTCAATTTATAATCCCAAGCTTTCCTATTGTGTCCTAACATCTTCTTAATGATCTTGAGAATATTTTTATTACTAGACTCATCCTTTCCATTACCTTGAGGATGATAAGGAGATGAATGAGATATCTTGATGCCATACTCTTCACAAAAGATGTTGAATTCTTCTGATCTAAAACACATACCATTGTCTGTGATGATTCTTGCAGGGACACCAAACCTGGTAATAATATTTTCCATCATGAATTTGATCACCACTCTACTAGTAGCCTGTTTGGTAGGGATTGCTTCCACCCATTTAGTTAGATAATAAGTGGCTACCAAGATCCATCTGTGTCCTCCACTAGATTTATCATATATTTCCCCTATGAATTCCCATTGTTGAAATGGTTCTTCAACCTGCATTGGTCTTAATGGGAGCGCTCCTTGGTACTTCATTTTTCCCGAGAATTTTTGGCATGCTTAACACTTTCTAACATACTTATAGAAATCATTAAACACATGTGGCCAATAATACCCTGCCCTTAATATCTTGTGAGTTGTAGTCCAGGCAGAAAAATGACCACCACACACTCCACCATGCATTTCTTGCAAGATCTTGTCTGCCTGACATTCATCTAAACATAGTAGCAATATTCCATCTCTATTCTTCCAGTATAAATCACCATTGATTATCGTATATTTTGAAGATTGCAATTTCAGGGTTCTTTTTTGGTTATTAGTCATCTCATCCGGATACTTTTGGTGCTTGAGGTAATACATAACATTTTTGTACCATGCTATTTTTCAATGCTGAACCTAGCCTCCTCCAAACTAACTTCATTTATCTACAACTTCTCAACTTCTTATCCTACCATAAGCTTAGCTAATCCTTGTTCCTTTATGACTTGTGAAATCTTAAGTTCAATATTAAATTCTTGTATCTGATTAATCCACTTACACCTTTTCCCTGTGACTTTTGTCTGTCTAAATATGTCTTTAACTGTTGCATTAGGAACATAGGCTATTACTTCTTCTCCTACCAAGTATGGCCTAAAATGTTTTACTCCTTTTACTAGGACATAAGCTTTCTTTCCATTTATTTCAAACTTCACTTCAGTTGGGCTTAATGATTTACTAAAATATGCAATCAGTTGTTCACAACCATCTTTATTCTTTTGTAACAATACTCCTGCTACTGTATGCCAAGAAGCAAAGGAAAATATTAGAAATGATTTGCTGAAATCTGGTGATATCAATACGGGTGCCTCAATTATTTCCCTCTTGATTGCTATAAATGCATCCAATACTTCAACATTCTAGTCTATTTTAGCTCCCTTTCTCAACATTCTTACTATGGGCTTTACAATATATGCAAAGTTCAAGATAAATCTTCTAACAAAATTTATCTACACTTCCATAGCTTCAATTAAAACCATGGAATTCTATTGATTTAAATTCGATGCTCAACACTGAGGAAGGGGTGTGTATGAATGGATAGTATCTACCTCAATGTCCTCTGTAACATTTGAACAACTACCCCATTCATATTCATTAGAATCAGTTTCAGAATCATTGTCCCAAATCATCTCTTTGCTTCTAATAGGAATGTTGTACAGTGAGAACAAATATCTGATAATTGATACTATTTTGTAGTTTGCTCTAATTCGGAATCAGAGCCTTCTTGTACTCTTTGCATTTATTCATACACTGTCTCTTTGGGGTGAATAGTAATTTCTTCAGGTGGTGGCTCTACTCTTGTTTGAATAGGTTCCTACACATGGTGTATTTTCTTGTAAGAGGCTTCTTCTTTTTGAATGACCAGTTCCTCTTGTTGTTTCTCCTTTTCTTGACATGTTTAACCGCTTTCACCATGGCAAAAGCATGCTTCTCCATTTCTGAGTATTTCAACTCATGAGCCTTCAGCGTATAACGCATGAATGCAATAGCTAATTCCACACCTTCATTATTTCTCTGCATTAGTATAGCTGAACAAGTATGATATGATGCATAGGTATACATAATGAACTCTTTGGTATAATCTGGGCATACTAAAACTGGAGCATTTGCCATGGCTTCCTTGATCTAATAGAAATATTTCTTTCCTTTAGGAGTCCATTTGAAGAGAGAATTACCTTTCATCATATTAACTATATGTCGAGTCTGTTCAGCAAAGTCTGGAATGAATCTTCGCAAGAAATTTACTTTACCAAAGAAAGAATGAACAACAATCTTACTTGTTAGCAAGGAAAGGTCACGAATAGCTTTTACCCTTTCCGCATCAATTTTTATATCTTCCTTCGAAACAATATGCCCAAGCAATTTACCTTCAGTGACCCCAAAAATAGATTTCTTGGGATTGAGGGAAATTCCATGCTGACGATATTTCTCTAAGACTCGTTGCAGATGAGAAAAATGATCTTGACGTTCGCTAGAATAAACTGTCAAATCATCCAAATAGACCACAATGAACTTACCAAGAAAACTTCAGAAGGCCAAGTCCATTGCACGTCGGAAAGTTGCTCCCGGATTTATTAATCCAAAAGGCATCCTGCGATATGCAAAGGTACCCCAAGGTGTAGTGAATGCGGGCTTATGCTGATCTTGCTCCAGAACTTCTACCTAGTTATAACCCGAAAATCCATCCAACATGGACATCATCTCTTCTCCAGTAACAACTTGTAGGACATGATCCATGACTGGTAAAGGATAATTATCCTTCAAGGATGCCTTATTCAAGTTTTGGAAATCTACACATATTCGAATTTCACCATTCTTCTTACATACAGGTACAATATTGGCTATCCAAGAAGAATGGTGGATGGGGAAGATTATCCTTGCTTTCAACATCTTTTGTACTTCAGCAAAGATAGTATCAGAGATCTTTGGGTTGTATTGCCTTTGCTTCTGATGGAAAGGCATAATACCTGGTTTCAATGGGATGTCATGGCGGAGCTCTTGAGGATGAAAATACTTTAGATCTTCATAGGAGTATGCCAAGACGTCAACATACTACTGCAATAATGCAACAAATTTCTGTCTTTATCCTTGTGAACAACACTTTCCAATGTTGATCATTTTTGGATTGTCTTCAGTCCCAAGGTTTACTTGTTCATATTTGATTGACCCTGTAGCTGATCTTTTTTGCTTCTTAACATAGCGATCATGCTTGTCAAAAAGCTTTTCTAGCGAAACTAGACCCTTGGGGATCTTGTTTCCTTTTAATTGCAGAAATTTTTCTCTCATTTCTGCATCAATACTTTCAATTGCATCCTTTGAAGGGCAGTGAATACCTTCAAAGTACAGATCATCAAAATTTTCAGCGGTCTGCAAAAAAGTTATTACATGATGATCATCATTAAATACTTGCCAATGATCAGAGTTGTTAGGAACACTTGGCCGGAAAACTAACTCAATAACATAAGTTGATCCTAAAAAATCTTTGTGAGGAACCAAATAAGTTTCTGATACTGCTAATGAGTTAGCCATGTCATTAAATTCACGGGAAGCCACAGATATATTAAATGCGTCAAAAGCCTCTTTTAGATCCCATACAAGGTTGCGATAGTGCCGCAACCTTTCGCTCCTTGTTTGATATATGTTCCTAACTTGATAGAATATTAACTCAACATCTCCTTGAGCATTGAAGTTCTTGATTCCCTTCTTTTGAGTGACATTCATTCCCAAAAGGAGTGATTCTTACTCAGCAGTATTATTTGTGTTATTGAACTGCAATTTGAAGGAAAAAGGGAAAAGATTACCCTTAGGGGAAACCATAACAATACCGGCTTCTAATCTGGTAGAAGAACAATTGCCATCAAACTCCAGTGTCCAAACATCATCTGGACTACCAATGTTGACGGTATCAAAGTTGAGAATTTCTTGTTGTGAAGTTGAAGATCCTTCTGATTCCATAACACTACTTTCACAACTACTTTCACAATCAACTAGAACATTATTGAGTGGAATGACACCTTCACTCTCAGGAGTCACCTTTAAACCATCATCAACATGCATGAAATAATTACCCATACCCGATGATTCAAAATGAATCTGGGCCCGCTGATCATCAGACTTGACAACGACATATTTTGATTCTTTTTCTGGAAGTAACCTTTGGACAACTCCTTTAACAGGAATATGAGCCTCAGTCATATCCATGTTTAACTCACCCCCAACATCTCTACAAAAATTTCTTCCCAACAATAGACCATAGGAGGCCGGTACATTGACTACCAGTACTGTCATCTTAATTTTCTTTTCTGGGAATGAAGCAAAAGCCAATTGTGCATCTTTGATTTGACCAATCAAGGGAACTTGCTTGTTATCTATAGAGAAACACCTTCCAAATGTTTTGGTCAAAGTTAAGCCAAGGGCATCAGCAACTTTTGAAGGCATAACATTATCAGATGCCCTTGAATCAATTACACAGTTACTAAGCTTATAACCATTTATCAACAAAGAGATGTAGAATGGTTCTATCTTCTCTACAGGAGAAGGGGAAGTTACTAATTTGTTTTGAAGTGAATTTGACTTAGGAAGATTACTAGGGGTAGTATCTTTTTCTTTCACAAATTTGACCAAATGGTCAAATTGATCTGGATTAGATCTCAAAAATTCAACTTCAGACATTTGTATTTTGGTTTTCTTAGCATGATCTAAAATATCAAATGACTGAAAGGAATTCATCATCAAAGAAGGATTTGGATTCTCATTCTGAGAATTTAAAATATTTGGTACACTAGTCTTCGATTAATGTGTAGAAGAATTTACAGGTGTAGAGAAATTGACAGCAGTCGACGAATCACTTACACTTTTATCCTTCATGGCGTCCATTGAGATAGCGTTGTCTTTTGCAAGATTTGGTATGGGAGTCCCACGCTTCACAATAGAAATTGGCAAATGTTGAGAGTCCTTAATTTGAGTAGAATCATCACTCTTCGCAATAACAAGTGGTTGAGTTGCCTGTGCTTGCGAACATGTGAATACTGCAAAGACGTCTCCATCATGTGTATCTGGCATATCATCTTCTTGATATTGCATAAACCTGATATTAGAGTCGCTAGCCAACTCTGCATCACCTTCTTGATGCGAATTGGCATCTTCTTCACCAAGAGGAGGAAGATCATTCTATTCAGCTTCATAATATCCTGTAGCTGAACTTTGGGGTGGTGCTTCCAATGCAAGCCTCTCTGGAGCAGGAGGCAATTTATTTTGATAATTGGAAGCATTGTTTGGATAAGCCCTTCCTGGAACATCATGATAAGAAGTATTCCCTTGTGAGGAAATTTGCTTCTTAAGTGCCAACAACTCATTTGCTAGCTTTTGTATCATAGGATCAACAAAACTGACCAACGGTCTCTGATTGCATCATGCCCATACTCAGATCTCCATCTTCTCAAAAATCCTCATCCTCTTGGTCAGAGTCTGAGTTAGATTCAATAGAGTAGATGATTACTTGTGAGGTAATCGGGGTATCAACTTCAGTTGGGTGTGATACTTCTTCTGCCTGTATTTCCTCTTGTTGAGGAATTTCACTTTCTTCAATCTCTTTTCCTTTTCCAACTTCACTGGTAGGCGGTTGCTCTGGCTCTTTCACTACTGCTTCTTGTGATGCAGATGATGATTCACCCTTCTTCGACCCTTTAACTGTAAATTTGATTTTGGGTCCTTTACCTTTCGATTGTACCACATGAGCTGAGGATAGTTCTTGTGGGTTTGCCCTGCTCTTTGTTCTTGTTTTGGCTATAGTTGTCTTGCCTAATGGGCCATCACTATTGTCATCATCTCCTGAACTAGCAGGAAGCTCTTTCATCCTAAGATTCTTTTTCAGCAATGGGCCATCATTGTTGTCTTTGATCATTGCACAAGTGGAAGTGGGGAGTCAACAATCTTCTTCTCATAATAAACAGGGTCCACTATGTCATCTATGTGTTCCATGGTCATTGGGATCTTAGCTAAATCCAAATTTTCAATTTGTTCCAAATTAAGATGGCTGAAATCCATCCTTCTTATATCCTCCTCATTCTGACAATCTGCCCAAACATCCTCAAACCTATAGACATGAGTATAACTCCTTCTGAGTTTTCTCTTTATGCCACAAAAGTAAAAATTGTTTCGTGCCTTGAATCTTTGCATGGTATTCCATTGCATTTCTTCTTCCATGTTCTTGGCTTTAGGGTTGGTTAGTACTGAGTACCTGTCGATTGATTCTGGAAATTTCAGCCCAGTCTTATGTGCTTGTGATTGTTTCTCATGCACACTAATCAATTGCCTGCATAGCTCCATAAGAATGATCTTGTTTGAAGGGAACCTTGGTAGAATAAAGGGCTCTCCCGAAAAATATCCGATTCGGATGTAGGTGAATGTAAGAAATTGAAGAAAAACACAACCATAATGAGATACCCTGTTGTAGGCGCCCTCTGACAATCTTTGCTTTTGAAGGCCCTTATCAAACATACATTTCCACACAACAAAGAAAGCATCATTAACTCTCCTATAGTGGTTACCTTGATTCTTGATGGTAAGCTGATCATAATACTCCCTGACGGGCACCACTCTCCTATCACCCTTGGTAGACAAGCCTGGATATTGCCTCATTGAAGCAGCTGCGTAGACCAGGTACGAGGTTATGTAAAACTTCAATGTCACCTTGACCTCCTTCAATTGAGCACAAAGCGCATCACTGATCTCCTCTCCCCAACCTTTCTGATTATATTTATG
Organism: Cryptomeria japonica; assembly: GCF_030272615.1. Classification (NCBI taxonomy): domain Eukaryota; kingdom Viridiplantae; phylum Streptophyta; class Pinopsida; order Cupressales; family Cupressaceae; genus Cryptomeria; species Cryptomeria japonica. The sequence goes on along the minus strand of NC_081415.1, from coordinate 714,241,422 downwards.
TAATAAGACATCCAGTTTTGAAAATAATGAGTCTTTTAACCTCCTCACTCTAGATAACATGGTGAGCACGTTGTTATATTCCTCATTAAAATCGCTCCTGTGGAAGGACTTAGGCCATTGTGAGGTGAGGGAACTCCTTGCAGTAGAGAGATAAACAATATTGATCACCTTTTTGCATTTATCCTCATGTTTCTCATAGTACTCTTGAGCACTCTCTTGAGAAATATCAGCTACTTCTTCAACTGATGAACCTTTGAAGACACTATTGAAGAATACACAGTCTAGGGTCATGATGACATTCTGATCTTCATCTTTTACTTGCCTTTTGTTTGGATCAAAGTGATCAGCTATTGCGAGTACAAATTTAGGATCATGAGCCGCAACAGGGAAAGATGCATACTTATGTAGCTCAGATTTGATTAAATTGGTTAGACGAGAAGGTGCCTTCTGAACCCGGTCAACAAATTCTTGCATATCTACATTACCAATTTTAGTGTCTCTGATTTCCTTGATATTTGAGTCTACTAAACTCTCTGGATATAGATTCAAGTACTTGTTGTACTTGTATTTCATCTTTCTTGATGATGCTTTACTTGGAGAAGATTCCAACTGACCTGAAGAAGACTCGGGCTTATTGTGAGGAAGCTTTGACATTCATGATGACTGCATTCAACACTGATTATTAGCTATTCATCCTTATCAAAATCATTTTTTTTGAAACGGATCGAAAAACGGGACTCAAAACAAGCTTGGGAGTAAAACTGCCAAAAACAGCAGGTCGGGGAAAAAAGTCCGACATGCTCTTTTGAAAAAAAAAATTGCAGATCGGAATCTAAAGTCCGAAGTGCAATTAAAAATACCTTGATTAGCACATCGGACTTTAAAGTCCGATGTGCAAATCCGAGATGGGTCATCAACACATTGGACTTTCCGAGGACGTTAATAACACATCGAACTTTAAAGTCCGATATGTCAATCCAGGGAAGTCAATAACACATTAGACTTTAAAGTTTGATGTGTTGGGGGTGAAAACAAGCACATCAGACTTTAAAGTCTGATGTGCTTACAAAGGGAAAAGCAATTGGTTGACATGTCGGGTGTTAAAACCCGACATGTCAACCTATCCTTCTCCGCACATCGGATTTTAAAGTCTGATATGTGAAGGTTATGATCCCACATATCGGACTTTAAAATCCGATATGCGGAGATCCTTCAATCCAGCTGCACACCGGATTTTAAAGTCCGGTATGCGGCTGGAGAAGGGGGACTTCGGAGGGCAATCGGGTTTTGATGTCTAATTGTCCTCTAAAACAAGGGAGACAATCGGATTACAAAGTCTGATTGCCTCTGAAAACAAGACCCGAAAAGAAAAACAAGAACAAAAGGAAAAACACAAACCTAAAAGAGAAACTCAAAAAGACAAAAGAAACACAAACCCTACCTCTTCTGCTTCACTGATGATGGAAAAAGATCGAACAATGGAGCAAGGAAAATCTGAATCATGACGAGCGAAAGTAGAGGAGGGTGCGCGGAGAAGAAGACAAACCACAATGAAGAACAAAAATCGCAAAAATAACTTAAAAAGAAATTAAACAAAACCCTAAATAATCAATTAATGCAGCATTAATTACAACTCGCAGTTGCATGTCGGACTTTAAATTCTGACATGCAAGCTAGGAACTTTTGCATGTCGGACTTTAAAGTCTGACATGTATTGCCCAAACAAGCAGTTTGCAGGTCGGACTTTAAAGTTTGAACTGCAGGCAAAGACCACCTACAGGTTGGACTTTAAAGTCCAAACTATAATGTTAAACCAAGATAAACACACATCGGACTTTAAAGTCTGATGTGCAGTTAATAAAGAAAAGACCTTGTAGTTCAGACTTTAAAGTCCGAACTGCAAACTTAAGGGAACTAGAAAAATGTTAAAAACGGAAAACAAGAAACAAAACGAACTAACCAATGAAGTTGATTAAGCTCTCCTGGAGACCATAAGATACGAAACGGACCAGTTTCGTAGGGTTGCCTCACGATTTTGGCTGTGCTGAAATTGAGGACAACAAGTTGTAGATGTTGATGTGTTCCCTTTCAAGATGTATTTTTGTTCTCTGGTTGTCACATTGATCGACGCATGGTCTTGTTTATCTTTGATTTTTATGACATTTACTTGGTTGTCATCTGTCGATATATTATAGGAGTATTGTGTGATAAATTTGTTTACCAAATCATCAAATGATATGATGGGAGGTGTAAGTTTAGACAACCACTCCATAGTTTGCCCTCCCAAACTTCTTGGGAATAGTCTCATTAAATAAGTGTCACCGTGAGCAAACTCTAGACTCATGGTACAAAATTTTGTAACATGATCACGAGGATCACTTTGACCATCATACTTGTCATACTTTGGTATATCCGAATTGGGAGGGAACAATACCATGTTTAATCTTCTGTCGAAAGGATAAGGATAGATTTCGTCCGAGGAGTACCGTATTGTGGTACCCTGTTGCATGTTTTGCATTTGTCTTTGCAGCATTTGGATTTGTTGTGTAATAGCCACCATGGGCGTATTTGTATTCCGAGGGAGAGCTTCCCCTCTTTCGTTAAGATTATCTCGAGTGCGGGCATGGTTGTGTTCATGGGTGTTGTCTTGTTCAGGTATGTTTTCCTGGTCATGTGTTTCTTCTTCTCTTTGTTGGTCTTGATAGGCATAGTTTCTAGACCATGTTCTTAAAACTCTTTCATCTACATGCCTTAAGTTTTTGATATCGAAATCTTTAGGAAGTCTAATTGCTTTTCTAGTCAGCATGAGAATATATTTTTCTTTGTCTGCTTCGATAAGTCTTTCCACGATTTTTTGGAATGATGGATTCTCTTGGCACTCTTGGAGAAGCTCTTCTGTGATATCTGTTTCGCCCATATTAGCATACTCGTTAAAAGGGTTGGAAATTTACGACCCATACTCGATTCTGGTTGTGATTCCTTTTGTTTGTTTTTCTGAGATTGAGTTTCAACAGGCATCTAGGAGATTTCTAAGGGGATGAATTCTTCATTTTCGATTGGAGTTCAAGGTGGTGTTGATGGTTTAGGTCGAGCTTCGTTATAGGTGATACAAATCTGTGGGAATAAAGTGGGGTTGATCTTTCCTCCACAATTTAGGCATTGGTTGAATGTTGCTTTCTGGATGTAAGATCTACTTCTCAAAGGCTCCTTGTCAAACTCGTTTGTTTTCCCTTGGAGATATAATCGCATATGATGCAAGAATGCACGATGTGATACAAAGAGTTGATGATTAATATAGAGAAACTTATTTCTTCTTGCAAGTTCCTTAGAACTAGGTTGTCTCTTCTTTAACTTAGTTTTGTGATGAAGACTTGTTCTTCTCAAAATATGAGGAGTGGTCATACACGAATGATCAAAGGTTGATGTTGATGTTTGGATTTGGATACTTCATTTGAATACTTAAGTTTACTTTATCAAGTAGAGGCTTAGATTCACCTCCACGACAAAGTGTGTCAAATGATATGGATAAAGTCTCCCGATATGCAAACTTGATTTGACAACTTAAGGATTAAACTAGGTATTGTTGTTTTGATAGAAATTTTTAGATGGTGAAACTTTGATCAATGTTAGGATACTGCCTGATTTTGGTTGGATGAAGTCTTATCTCGAGCTAGTTTAGGGTTTGAAAATTTTTGTTCTAAGGATGCCTTGTTGATTTTGAAATTATTTTTCTCTAATAATTGGTTTTGAACTTTAACTACTGAGTTTGATGGAGGACCAAAAAGGGTACTCACAACTGGTGATAAAATTTTCCCGAAATGCATGGTTTGCTCTCTATTTTTCTTGATTTTTACCATGCGCTGAAACAAAGATTGGATGCGCTAAAGAATAGTCTAGATGCGCTACAGAAATTTCTCTACGTGCTAAGCTACCTTTTCTAAGTGCTGATTGAGATTGTTTGAAATTGTTTTTATTGGAAAGGTCACGTGCTAATATGTCCCCAAAAAGCGCTAGTGTTTGAGCTGAAAGCGCTAAGATATGCCTTTTAAGTGCTAAGCTGATGTTCAAATGCGCTAGACTAGTATTGCAAAGCGCTACTGAAAGTTCCCTTGGTCTAAAACTGGTTATGCACTAATGTGAAGGCTGAGAGCATTATATCTTGGTTTAGACGTGCTATAAAATGGTTGACACGCGCTAGGAAGTTGCTCCTATGCGCTAAGCTACCCTGATTTCTTTGCTTCTGTTGTTTTTGGATTTTTAACACTTGTGTCTTTGATGAATGATTTTCTGAAAAATAAATTGCAAACACGGCACACAAAAGAGATAACATTTATTTCCTATGCTAGACAAATAGTGCATGTTCTGTGAGGATGTGTTAAAATCCCCGATGGTTTCATAGGTTTAGATAACAAGTAAGACACATTAAATAGACTCTTTATTCAAGGGTCATCAACAATATCATAGCCCACTAGTCTTGATACTCTGTTAGCTCAAACAATCATGTCACACCCTAGGGGGCACCTATTTTTTTGCCTTTTTCCAGAAATTAACTCAAAGTGAATTGCTTCACAATTGAGTAGTTATCTTGGGAGATATATGGTGGGTGATCTTGGGGGCAGATTATTCCCCACCCTTGCACTATGATATTGAAGATGTTTGGATACTGACTCGACTCAAAGTTTCTAGTGCTAAGGTTTTTAATCAAGCTTCTGTTTGATCTTCAGTGATAAACTCACTCAGGAGGCTTCCCAACCTTAAGAAAAAAGGCTTTGCGTATCTTAAAGATATTGGGGGAAGGCTAATCATTGAGCAAAATTATTGAAGGGGACTTTCGTCAACCTCCACTTTTGATTATAGTGGGTTGGAACACTTGGCGATAAAGTCGTTTCCCATTGAGGTCGTTCCCCTCTCACAGACCATTAATGGTGCTCTAATAGAAACTCGGGAGGGTAGGCCTGCTAAAGGATTTAAATGCTTGAAGTAAAGAAAGCATAAGAGTGGTTTGGCTTTTTGGTCACCCAGTTAAGGGGAGAGCATATACCTTCCATTTTCGAGACAAGGCAAACAAGATTCTTTTTATCCTTTAAGGCAATGATTTGCTAACTTCTACTTGGAGATTTTGCTCCAAAAAGCATGGCATTCTTTTTAACTTTGTATAGCAATGATTTTCTATCTAAAAATTGGAAATCCTGGTCAACAAAAGAAATCATAAATTTTGGTCAACAAAAAGTAAAGTCGATAAATGAAAAATCTCTCTTTTGCCTTGCACAAAATAAAGATGAGGTTCTTTTTATCATTTGTGATAATGAAAATGGATCATTTTATGCACCAAACGAAGGTGAAGTTCTTTATCCCTTTGCATACTGAAAAGGAAATTTGTTTTGTTTCTTTTAAACCCAAATTGAAGTGTTTTCGTAACTTGCAAGAAAAAAATTCGCTTTGTTGTTCTTTTTAATCCATGCCATAAAGTTCTTTTTATAACCCAAAGGAAGATGTTGTAGATTTTAAACCCAAAAAGACAAATGAGATTCTTTCCAAACTTATTGAAAAGTGAATTATTTTTACCTTAACTAGAAAGTTAAAAGAACTAAAATTCCTATCTTAACTTAATCTAAACTTGCAAGAAAAATGGTTAGCTACCTGCAAGCAGAAAGTTAACTAAAACCAGAATTTGATATGGGCTTACACAAGCCTAAAATTATCTTCCCTTGGTTATAGTTTCTAGTGTTTTTCTCTATTACAGTCATGCGCTACAAGAATTCACCAAAGCGCTAATAAAAGGTTCCAATGCGCTACTTTGATTACTGGGCTACTGAAACATGAAAATCAGTTTCAAAAGTGTGTCCAAACACCAATGAGACTCTTGGTGCAAGTTATAGGATCTATATTAAATAAATCAACTTCCCAAGGGGTGTCCCATTGTTCTCTATCTCACAAGATCCCTCAAGTCAATGCCTTTGCTCTCAGATCATTGAGCAAAGTGACTTAGGAATGACAAATCCAAGAATGAGTGATGTTTGATTAATTTAGCATGAATGCATTCCTAGATATGTATGATATTGAATCTATGATGATTTAAACTAGAATAAAAGATGATGATAAGATAAAGGATTAGTGAACTTATCCTAGCATGATATACTAGTCTAACATGGATATGCTATGATATTTAAAATTACTTCTAAAATGCTATTAAGATGATTTTTATCAAAGAGAGGCTAAATGCTTAGTAAAATGACTATAAGTTAGATGCATGAAACTTGGATATCTCAAAATGAGAGAATGAGAGCTCTATTTATAGGAAAAATAGGGCAATGGATGGTCAAGATTGAAAGTTAATCAATCCATGCTTACAATTCTCACCAATGAAATGGTGACAGTTGTCAACAAGAGGTTGCTTGAGAGGAGATGAAAGAAGCATTAAATGCTTGAGAATACATTAAGGTTACTGATGCTTTGCAAAAAGGATTGTTAGGATATTGTTAAGACAAACATAAACACACAAGCAACAAACCAAGTGTTAGTGTTAGAAATCACAAATCAAATATTATCCTAAGCAAGCATACCAAGAGAGACACAAAACACAAAATAGAAAGCTTAACAAATCTAATAAATGCAATAAGACATCTCCAAATTCCCTCCACCATGTTTGTAGCTACTCCTCCCTTGTTCCTCTCCTCTCCAAGTTCCCAAATGAGTGTGGCTCTCAGTAGTTTTTTGCACTATTCTGGATGTCTTATGGAGGTTCAAGATTGTAGAATGAAAGCTTAAAAAATGCAAATGTGAATGAGCTAAAATGAGATATTATCTAATTATCTAATGTTAATTTTAGCCCAAAAGACAAATGGAGATTATTATGCTAAATGCTCTCTAAATTTCATCATAAATTAGATGCATACAAGATTTCAGGATTTGGATTATGAAGAAATGAGCTCTATTTATAGGTAAAATGGAGAAATGGAGGGTTGAGATTGAGTAATATCAACAAGGGTCAGGATTGAGGGGTTTATGATCCATGTGAGGGGTTTCAATCCAGTCCCAGAATGACAAATGTCGACAAGAGATGGGTTGAGAGAGGAGGGAATAAGCATTAAATACTTGACATGACTTGAGGGTTAACTTGAGAGGTAAGGTTATCGTTGAGTTGAATGAATAAAGCCATTATCCAATAAATAATGTCTTTACCCAATAGATAAACTCTTGTGCAAGAGTTAGTGAGGATAACCATGGTCAAAGCAGTAAATGCTTTAAGAGACCCATGAGTCAAATGAGGGTTGAGTTAGAGGTAAAGTCTCTAACTATGTGGGTGAGTTGAGTTAACCATAAATGGTTATGTAAGAGCCATTAATGGTCATGTAAGAGCCATTAGTGGTTTGGAAGACTTTAGGGGTTAGCTTGTTGAACACATAAAGCATTAAATGCTTTTCAAAGACTTTGAGGCTTTGAGAAGTGACTTCAAGTTGCTTAGGAATGTGACAATATTTAGGAAATGGGATCAGGCTAATTAGGAATGATTAGAAGAATTTAGAAAGTGGTTAGAAGAGTCTAGAAGGGGATTTAGGATTGCAAGTGGGTTTGGTGGGTGAGGGAAAATAGGATTTTAATTAAAATAAAATCAATTTATTTCAATTGTGGTTGCAACTTGCATTTGTAGGAGAATGCAAGTTGGGGGGGGGGGGGGAGGGGTAGTTTGGGGATTTCAAATAAATGTTTATTTATTTATTTAACAGAAGAAAGGGGGTTGAATTAAATAAATATGTTTTATTCTTTTAATTGATTGTGAATTTGGTTTAATGAATTAATTTAAATAAATTGAATAATTTATTTAATTAATAGGAGAAGGGGTTGATGATGAATTAATTAAAAGTTAATTTAATTAACTGATTACTAATGGTTTATTAATCAAATAAATAGTAAATATTCATTTAATTAAATGGACAGATTTATGTGACTACATTTGCCCCTCTTTGAGATGGTGCAGTTTATCGTGTCGTTTCAAAGAAAGAAAAATAAGCGTGAAGAAATATGCCCCATAAATCTTATTTAGTGGGTGGTATGCCCCCTCGAGAGATGGGCCAATTTTTTTTGAAAAATCAGGCGATCTGTCGAAAAAGAACGAGAAGTGGAGGGGAGGTAGAATAGAAGAATTTAGCAATAACGGTGAAAGAAATGGGAGAAGATGGAGCTAAAATAGAGAAAGGGGAAGCCAATGAGTACCCTCAGGTCATGTAGGAGATACGGTGCAAAAGTAGTGTGTTCTTTTGATTGATACTGTACAATTGATCAAAATTGGTTGGACAATCTGGTGCAATTGGTTAAATTTCCTCGGTCGAGTCAAAGCGTGACAGTTGATGTCAGTTGTTCGCTTGGACAGGATAAAGTTTGAGTAAGTGAATCAAAGTGACATATTGTGACTTAGACAATTGATTTAATTGTCCGATGAAGCCAAGGTATCTGACATAAAATACTCGTTGAGACTTAGACAATTGATGTAATTGTCCGTTATGATTGTGTTGGATTGATTGAGCAATTGATAGTGTGTGCGTGTGATGGATATTTGTGGTGAATCATAACAGCCCCATTGAGACTAGGTCATTATGATAAATGCATTTTGTAGTCTAGGTTTTCCATAATTGATTACCTGTTGAGACCCGAAGATACTTGATGAGAGTATCTGTTGATAGTCCAGGTGTGTGTGAGTCGATGGACTTGTGTAGACAGAGTAACTGGCTTGATTGGGTTGATGGGAACTGATGAAGGGATTATGATGAGGACCTAGATGGGGATGGTGAGGGGTGGATTCGATGTTAGATAGAAGATATGGAGGACCTAGGACCCATTCCTATGGAAGAAGATCAAAAAAATTGAGTATGCATCCATTATCATTACTGTGTATGAATGATATGCAACTATTTATGAATGTATGGATGGATGGAATGCAACAGAATGCAATATATATAGATGAGATGGAATGACGATCCATAGTGCTTTATTTTTCATCATTGAGCATGGTAGTATCAATCTTGGACGAGGCAGTAGGAACCAAGTTTGGAGCATTGTACCTGTAAGCAAGTAGTATAGAAAAAAGAATATGGACCCTCCATTCTGGTTCATGTGCAGATGGTCAAGGTATACACTGTAGTCAATAAGCCATAGTGATCCATGACTAGATTTTTGCATATGATCACATAGCTTAGTGAGCTTCCCACGTAGACACCATTAGTGCATGCCCCAAAACTTCATTGGAATAATTCATAGACAATAAACAAACAATACTTAGGAACCATCCCGACTACTCTAATCACTTGTGGATATCCCGGAGTAGCGTAGGAACCTGATATAAATGAATAAAGAACTTAACAAATTGACCAAGTACTTGATAGCTTAAACATAATTTTCTTGTCAAATAAAATGTTTTCTTGTCTTTGTTTTGGTGAGGAAGGATGCATCCTTGTTAAGACATTTGTGCATACCTATGTTGATTATTTGGTTGATGTGATAAGTGATCATTGTTTGAGTAGCTCAAAATGTTTGTTTGATGTCTATTTGCGATGTGTATGTACAAAGGATTTTATGTGTTTGTCATGTTTTTGATTGATTTTTGATGTTTTATCATGTTTTTGGATTTTTGTGAGTGTTTTTGAATGTTTTTGGTATTATGTGAGTGTTTTATGAATGTTTTTGAATATTATGTGAGTGTTTTATGAATGTTTTTGAATTTTGTGAGACCATTTTGAGTGAAGAACTCAATGAATCACAAGTAATGTAGAATCCACTTCCATCAATAGGTTAAGAGCATTGCCCCCAGTTCAAATACTACTATGAAAATCCGGATGCAGGATGCAGGAAGTACTAACCCTGATTGTAGATCAATAACAAGCCATGGTTTGAATGATGGCTGAATGGATGCAATGAATGTGATCGCAACAAGTTTGAAAGACAATGGATCCATAGTCTTTACAAGTGGCGCCTGTTTTCCAGGTTTTCACCATCACACTTACCCAAGGTGCCACCAGAGTGGTTGTTCACATTTGGATGCATGATTTGTCTTTACTATTTTCTGATTTTTTTGTATTTTCTTCAGGACTTTTATCTGAATGTTTTTGGTGTTCTTTCTGATATGTATGAGAGCTTGATGCTCTGTACAACTTATGTATGAAACCATTTGAGGTGCATGTTGTTGATCGGATCTGCGAGTGGTTCTCCTTCTGAAGTAGCCAACTAATATGCCCCGGACCCAAATACAATACTGATAAAATATGGACCCAGCCAGTTAGATTCAAACTTTCCTTGATGTTCTCTGTTTGGTTGGTTATGAGGATATTCCCTAAGAACAAGATCACTTACATCAAATGTACGAGGTCTAACTCGATGATTATAGATTCTGCTCATTCGCTGCTGATAGGCTTTGAGGTGGTTGTATGCAGCTTGTCACCTTTCATCAAGTAGTTCCAAGTCTTGAAGATGAGAGACTTGGTAGGCTTCATCATCTATCAGATTATGCAAGGAAACCCATAGAGATGGTATCTCAACCTCAATAGGAAGAATGGCTTCTGCGCCATAGACTAGTGAGTAAGGAGTTGCGCCTGTAGGGGTTCGAATGCTAGTTCGATACACCTATAGTGTTGGATTTAATTGAACGTGCCAATCACGACCAACATCATTGACTGTCTTCTTGAGGATTCTTAATAGGTTCCTGTTTGATGCTTTGGCCTGACCATTGCCTTGTGGGTAATAAGGAGTGGAAAAGCGGTGTTGGATGTGAAACTTCTCATAGAGCTCACGGACATCCTGATTTTTGAAAGGAAGTCCGTTATCTATGATGATGGACATGGGTATACAATACTGATAGATGATGTAATTAAGGATGAATGAGGCGATCTGCTTGCCAGTGACTTGGGTAAGTGGAACAACTTCGATCCACTTTGTGAAGTATTTGGTGGTGGTAATGATGAATTTGTGGTTGTTGGATGAAGATGGATGAATTTTACCCACAAGGTCAAGTCCCCATTGACAAAAGGGCCATGGTGTTGTGATTGGTTGCAATTCCTATGCTGGTGCATGTATTAGGTCTTCGTGAACTTGTCATTTCTTGCATTTTCTGACAAAATAGTAGGAGTCTTTTTCCATGGATGACCAATAGTATCCAGTGCGCATGATCTTCTTTGGTAATGAAGGACCTATTGCGTGAGTCCCAAAAATTCCTTCATGTACCTCTTCCAAGGCCTTTATTGTCTCACCCCGTTCCAAATATCGAAGGAGAGTACCATCAAGACTGCATCGGTATAGGGTTTCAACAATGATGGTGTATCAAGTGGTTTGTCGAATGAAGGTTTTGCATTGGTTATTCGATTGGCTAGGAGGAAGTGTGTGATTGCAAAGGTAGGTCTAGAACTCACCGTCCCATGGGGATTCAGAACCGACAAGGCGACATATCATCTCGGATTCGGGGATATCATAAGCGGGAATCCAAAGTTGTTATACCAAGAACTCATAGCATGTTGAATTCCATGGAAGATCTAGGAGAGATGTAATGGTAGCCATGGCATCAGCAACTCGATTATGATCTTGGGGTATCTGCTCGAAGGTGATAGCTGTAAAAGACACTTTTAAACTGTCCACCATTTGCTTATACGACATGAGTTTATCATCCTTGGTCTAATATTCGTCTGTGACTTGTCGGATGACTAGTTGGGAGTCGACATATATCTGTAGCTCTTTCAATTTCCATTGTATGGCTAGTCCGAGCCCTATGATTAAGGCCTCATATTCTTCTATATTGTTGGTACATGGAAAATTTATCCTATAAGACTTCAGGATGTTGTCACCTTGAGGTGTGATAAACATAATGCCTGCCCCCGAGCCATGTCTAGTATATGAGCCATCAAAGTAGAGTTTCCATGTTGTGTTACTGTGATCATGAAGATCTCTTCATCTGGGAAGTTAGAAATAAGAGGATGATCACTTGTGAGGGGTGCATCAGCCAACTAATTTGCAATAACTTGGCCCTTGATAGCCTTATGGTCCACATACTCAATATCAAATTCACTTAGAATCATCACCCATTTGGCCAAGCGGCCTGTCAATGTTGCTTTGCTGAGTAAGTACTTTAGTGGATCGATCTTGACAATGAGTAGTGCCTTAGTTTGGTGGCTGTCAAAATATCTGCTAGGCAATAGGTGTGTAATTGAGTTCATAGCCGACCAGTGTGTGAGAGATATAGTATAAAACACATTCTTTCCCTTTTGCATTGTGTTGTGCCAGCAGTACTCCTAATGCTATATTTGTAGTTGAAATATAGAGCAATAGAGGTCTACTTGGATATGGTGGGATCAACAACGGTGTATTCATGAGATGGTCCTTGAGCATCTGGAATGCTTGCTGGCATTTGGAATCCCATTGAAAGTGGATGTTTTTATGTAACAAATGTGTAAAGGGGTGACAATTATTTGCCAGTTGTGCAATGAATCTTTGGATTGATTGTAACCGCCCTTGTAGTGTCCTTAATTGACTGATGTTCTTGGGAGGTGGCATATCCATGCTTGCTTTGACTTTCACTGGATCTACTTCAATACCCTTGCTTGAGACAATGTACCCTAGAAGCTTCCCTGAGGTCACTCCAAAGACACATTTCTTTGGATTGAGTTGAACATGATATTGCTCTAGTCTGTCAAAGATTTTATCTAATATTTCCAGATGACCTTCTCTTGTTAATGATTTTGCCAGTAAGTCATCGACATAATCCTCCATTATGGTATGCATCATATCATGAAAGATGGTGGTCATAGCTCTTTGATAGGTCGCCCCTGCACTCTTTAGACCAAAAGGAATCACATTCCAACAGTATGATCCCCATGGACATGTGAAGGCAGTTTTATGCTGATCTTCTGGTGCAATCTTTATCTGGTTGTACCTTGAAAATCCATCCATAAGAGAAAGCATGGCATGTCCCGTTGTTAGGTCCACGATCATGTCAATGTTTGGTAGGGGAAAGTCATCCTTAGGACATGCCTTGTTTATATCTCTGAAATTAGTACAGATACAGATGCCCCCATTTGGTTTTCCGACAGGTACAATGTTGGAGATCCAATTTGCATAATCTATTGGTTAGATGAAACTAACATCCAATAGTTTCTTAAGTTCTGCTTTGACTAGAACAACAATTTGTGGGTGTATCTTTCGAAGCTTTTGTTTGACAGGTTTAGCTCCTTCTGCAACAGTGAGGTGATGCATGACCAAATCAAGATCAAGACCGGGCATGTCCGCATATGACCATGCGAAGTTGATATGATGCTTCTGGAAGAATTCTACAAATTTAGGTTGTTCCTTTGGAGTTAAAAGAGATGCCAGATGTATTTGGTGAGGAGTCTCAGGGGTCCCCACATTGAATTCTTTTGTTTCCTCGATGAGGATTGTTAATCGTTCCTGATTTGTACTAGAGGGGAGGATGTCAAACCTTTCATCCGTAGGCACCTCAGAGAGGTTTTCACCATTGGATGCGCTCTTTCTTTTTACTTTTTTGGGATCAAACAGTGCCACAGTGTGGTTTTCACTGGAAGATCCATGTTTTATTGTGATATTTTGTAGTTGAAAGGTTTGGCATCTGCCCCAAAGTATGCTACACTATTAAGTTTGATGACAAATCTAGCTTTGTGATCCCCGCTTGGTATGTTATCCTGTAATTCCAAAAAGTCAATGATCGCCTCATCGTTTTGGAATTGGTCAAGGCATGGGGGATTAGGTTGGTTCCATTTGATGAGTTCAAGATGGATAATGGGCATTACCTCATCGATCAGGTTAAGTTCATGGGATGTGTCAGTGAGGGTTAAGACATTGTGGTGAAGGTCATTGATGGTACTCTCCCTATTAAAACCAGACATAGGATGTGACGTAGGGTATGTGGAAAGTGTTTCCAGTTCAGGAACCCAAGAGGTTTTAATCTGTGCTTCTCCATAAATAGGGATTTCCTTGCGAGGTGGAGGTGGTGATACTTTTTCCTCATTTGAAGTATTGAGATGTACGGAATCAAATTCCCACTCATGCAAGTCGATCTTTGTGTCACTTTCTAGTATCTGATTACTATACCAAACCATGATATCTTTTGAGTTGAACACTGCAGTTGTAATCAACTGATGTAGTGCTAGTGATGGAATTGCTGGTATTGTAGGTGCCACTGATGCTGCTGGGGGTACATATACTACTAATGGTGTTGTTGATGTGGTTGTTGCTACTGATGGGGTTATTGGTTTGATTGGTGGGATGATTAGTGTTGCAGGTAGGATTATCGATGCTGTAGGTAATATTATTGGTGCTATTAGTGGGATAATGGGTTTTACAGGTATTTTTAGTGGCATGAGTAGTGATGTGGATGGTTTTGATGGGATTCTCAGCCTTGTTGGGGCAGTTGGTGCAGTTCTTGGTGTTGCTGATATAATTAAGGGTGGCCTCTTTAGAGTATTAGTTTGATATAGAGGTTTTCTGGGTTTCCCTTTGAATTTGAGCTTAGGAAGAGCCTCCTTTTGAAAACCTAATCCAGTGTCATCTTTAGGTTTTAATTCTGGCTGCAACAACTCGTGTTGTCCTTGCTTGCAAGGTCCCAAAGAACTTTGGCCATCACAACCCATTCTCTGCATGATAATAAGACTGTTTCCATATTTATCAGTGGGTAATTTAGCCTGTGGGATGTCTTTGTAGATCCATTCTACTAGGTCCTCATCTTGGGTCTCCTCTTCCCGACTTTTACTAGGGATGAATTGTGCCAAAGGGCATGCTAGCTTGACAAGTGGTGGTTGAAGTAACCTTTGAGGCTTGCCATAAGTTTTAGGAGAAGTGGGTAATTGCCCAACACAAAAGAATTGGCTTAGATTATATTCCCCAGGACTTTCCTCAGCCATTTTCATTTTCAACTTCTCTTGCTTTGGTATAGGGGTGATTGAGATAGAAAGAGAGGCTGGAGTTACATATGATATGGACGGGACAACTTCTCTATTGTTAGAAATGGCGATCTCTGGTTGATGGTTAATATTGTTACAATATGCAAATGGATTTGCATCACCCAAGATTGTGATTTCTACACCGTTATAAGGAAACTTGATACACTGATGATAGGTAGATGGAATGACTTGCATGGCGTGTATCCAAGGTCTTCCTAACAACAAATTATATGGCAAAGGAAGGTCCAGAACTTGACATATGATGTGCTTCACCATTGGGCCCACTCAGATTGGTAACACAACTGCTCCTTTTGAAGAACGCTCCGCATCATCATAGGCTTTTATGGTTATGTTTTTATAGGGGTCCACTGATTCTATTGCATATCCCAATGTTGTGACCAACTCTAATGTACATATATTCAGACCGACACCATTGTTAATCAAGACTCGCTTGATCCTGTGTTGGTTGATAAATCCTTCAATATGGAGTGAGGCGTTATGAGGTTGTTGGAAGGATGTATTGTTGCTTTCAGAGAAAGTGAGACATGGTGATGACCTTAGATTACCAACCATAGCTTGAAATTGATCTGCATTAAGAATGGCAGGGATTGATGCCTCTTGGAGAGCTTGATCCAAGATTGTTTTATGAGATAGGGATAGGTGCAAAATCTCTAATATGGATATAAGTACGGGCATCTTATCTAACTGTTCCACAAGGTTATACTATTTTGGGATGGATGTTGTGCCTTGTGGAGCTGCTTTAATAGTGATCTTGCTACAACAAGTAACAACATTGCAGGTAGGGTTTGGATCTTTGATGGTGAGGGTTACAATTTGTTCATTAGCATCATATAGGTGATTTACAATATAATTATAGGCGGCTTGTGTATAATCAATTGTATCTGTGTTTCACTCTGAAGTGGAAGGACCCCTTTGATCTTGTGATGGAAGCGGATTCTTAAACATGCAATGATCATTATTGGAGGTTTTTGGGTCATGTCATTTGATTTCAATCTCTCCTTGGTCAATAAGGTCCTGGACAAGATCTTTCAATCTATGGAAGTTACTTATTTTATGCCCTTTCCCTTGGTGGAATTCACAATGTTCATTATCTCTCCATCATGGAGGTTTGACCTGAGGTTCGTAGTTAGATGTCTTTGGTAAGGTCACCAGATTTGAAGAGATCAATTGACACAATACCATTTCAATGGGTTCCCCTAAGGGTGTGTATGTAGGTTTTGGTTTATAATTTTGTTGTTGTTGTCTTGGTTCCTCTTGCGGTGCATTGCAACCTTGATTTTGTGGAAGAGCAACCGTGTTGTTTTTAGGTGGGGAATTTTTCCCCGCAAATCGGACCACAGGTTGTGCACTTTCTATGGTCCTTGCATCTACGACCCCGTCATTGATGATATTTTTGTTCTTATTCCAGAAGTTGGGTTTATCATTGTTGAAGCACGGGCGAGGGCCATCTTTTGGTTCATTGTATATCTTGATAAGTCCATTTTTTATGAGGGCTCGTTCACATTTTAATCCCTAGGTGATCATGTCGTCAAAGGACTCTGTGCCCTTCATGTCTAGGTGGAATTCCATTTCATCGTTCAAGTTAGAAATAAATATTTCCACTAGCTCTCATTCAGGTAGATGAAGAGAACGTCTACTAGATAGTTGCCTCCACCTTTGCAGGAAAGATGAAAAGTAGCTCCCCTGGCTTTTGTTTGGTATTGCGCAGATCCACCATGGTAACATCACATTCTATGTTGTGTGAATAATGTGCGATGAACTTTTGGACTAGTTCTTCGAATGTCATAATGTCGCCTGGCAATCGGGAAAACCATTGTGTGGTTGTCCCTCCCAAACTTTCAGGAAAGAGGCACATTAGATATGTGTCTTCATATGCCACTTCTAGGCAAGTTGAGAGAAATTCCCTGACATGATCTCTAGGGTCTCCTTTTCCCTGATACTTTTAAAACTTAGGTGTTTCAATCCCTCGTGGAAAAGGTGGCATGTGTAGATTCCTATCAAAGGGATAGGGACAAATATCATTAAGTGAAAACCGGGTAGCTTCCACACCATTGTGGAGTTGTTGGGCTAGATTCTCGACTTGTTGCCTCAACATGTCTATGTCGTTAGGAGGAGGAGGTGGGGGATTTCCTTGATTAAGGTCATATCTGAAGTTATCTCGATGTCTTCCACCCTCATTATGGCTATGGTTCTCCGATGCTTTCCGTATTTGTGTGGTATCAAAATCAGGGGGTAATTTAGCTCCCTCTTGAGAAAGTCTCAAAAAATGAGCATCTGCATTGTTTTAAAGGATTTCATTGAAAAGTCGATTGAACATGGGGTTGTGTTGTGCTCTTTCTATTGCTTTAGGAATGGGAATACTAGGATCTTCAATCTCTAGTTGTCTAGTTCTTGATCTGGGGTGAGCCATTTGGTTTGAAAGTTGTTTTTGAAGTTTTTTGAAAGTGATTATGAGTTGGTGATGGAATGAGAGAAATGTTTTGTGAAGTGTTTAGAAGATGGATCTCTAACACTGAAGGTTTGATTTTACCAAGGTCCTTTTATGAATTGCTTGTTGTGTTTGTTAATAATGTTGATATGATAAGGTATAGCAAGGTCTGAGATGTGTTACAAACCAACCTACTTAGTAATGAGAGGATGCACTCACAGACTAGTTTTAACCTGCGTAGAAATGCCTCTTAGGATGAGTTTATCCTAGATGTAGAGACACTCTAAAAAGCGATGTGTTATTTGATTTCAGCAATATCTAAAAAGAACTTAGGACAAGACCTTTTTATGTTTTGAGAGTTGAAATGGATTGATGATGTATGAATGTGAGAGTGGAAGGGAACTTCAATAAAAACTTTGCGTTACATATGGGACAAATTCTTCCTCTTCTCTCTCTGGGGTTGGTGGTTCTTCCCGAGCTATGTTATATGTAATGCAAATGTTTGGAAAGAAAGTAGGGTTGATTTTGCCTCCTTTATTTTTATGATAACTCAAAGCTTTATACTGAGTAAAAGCTCTGTTATTCAAGGGCTCTTTATCAAACTCATTGGATTTTCCTTGAAGATATAGACGCATATGATGCAAGAAGGCTCTGTGTGAGACAAAAAATTGTTTATTGAGATAGAAAAATTTCCTTCTTTTGATGAAAGCCTTTGAACTTAATGGTCTTCTCTTCAAATTGACATGTTGATGAAGATTCCTCTTTCTCAAGATTTGAGGGATGGTCATATAATTTGATATCTTGCTTTGCACTTTGTTTGATTTTTGTTTGTTTGGTCAAATGTTGGATGAAATTTTGTGTGAGATGAATACTTGGTTTGACTTGGTTTTGAATTTCTTTTGACAAGAAAAAAAAGCAAGCACACAAACACAATAATGTTGCCTTAAAAGGCACAAATAGGTGTGGGTCTAAATCAACCCAGTCTTTGAACTTTTTGACCCCTTTTCAAATGTTTTTGTATGTTTTTTCCAAAAGCTTGAAGTTGGCTCAATTCATCACTGGTCTGACACAAAACAAAGACACTTCAAACACACTTTATCCTTAAGGTCAAATGGCCAATTGCGATAATTTCAGCCCACATCTTGATATTTCTTCAACTTTGGTACTACATACCTTATGAATCCCGTCGTAGCAGGTAAGGATGTGATATACATATAGATGATCCCTATGATGGGGGAGTCACCACTTTTATCAAGCTACAAGTAGCCTTTAAAAAAACCCTGTTTCTACTAAAGGAAATATGTATGGTGAGTATCTTGGGAGAAAAACAATCTATGCTCTTGCACTGAACTTCTCACAAATATCCTCAATCAATAGAACGGGTGGGTTTCTATATAAAAAGGTGTCTATTAATGTTCGATGTTTTTGGACATTAGTTCATTTTGTAGTGACTCACTAAAGAGCCTTGTAACTTGTGGTTGGGCCCATATGTCCTTTCAGCAAGTTACACTATAGGAACAACTATACCCAAGGCTACAAATTTTGCTCACACCTGATTTCTATAGCGGCTCGAAGGATTTACCGCGCGAGGTTGTTCCCAAGAGTGATGTGTCTCTTGGCAAGCCTCTCTTAAAAAGATAAAGTTTTGAGTGTTACTAACACTTTTCTCTTGCACCTAGGACCACGAAAGCCAAGGGAGAGGATAGTGTGTGTTAGAAGTAGGACCACTCGACAAACTTTGCACAAGTGTGCCTGTTGATGTTTGTAGCTTGAGTCGAATGATCATTTAGAATACATATAATTTATGTTGATTAATAATAATATATTATTATGTTATATTATTATATTATTATTAATCATATAAAATTTAATATTCAATATTAATCTATTATATTATTCTAAATTAGTAATTGATTGATGAAACATTATAATATTGATTAAATTATTATAATTAAAGGAGAGACATGTCCGTTCAAGGACATGCCTCTCCAAAGGAATATATATAGTATAATGTTATTCAATTTGAGAACACATAGAATTCCAAGAATGCAAGTATCAGATTGAATTAGATATATACATTAAAATACATCCAATAAAACCTGGGAAAATTCAACATGGTATCAGAGCTCAGGCCTGTGAAGTTTAATTTGGAGGTTGGAGAGGGTTGGACAATTCAATTTTTTTAGAATTTTCAGTCTGAATTATGCCATTGCACGGCCCTTGGTTGGCCTCAAAATGAGGACTATAATATATGGACGGAAATATCTGTGTTTCTAGTTTTCAAATATGTTTATCTCATCAAATTTGATTAAGTTTTGTGCAAGATATGACGACTTTGGTGCAGGTCACTTGAAACCCTATGTAGGGTTAGCAGTTTTGGGAAAAATGTCATAACTTCTATTTTAACCATTGGATCTGGCTATAACTTGGAGGAAATGTTTGTAATTAGATTTTCTAACATCTCACTAAAGAGATTGGATAAATTTGGTAAATTGCAAAAGTTATTAACGACTGTGTGTGGCAGATAATAATGAAAGTGCTGATCAAAATTATGAAAATGTTCTACATCATTCAAATGGAATTATGATGAGAGATGATTCATGTGTGATATTTCGTATATGGGCTCACCTTATGAAAGGAAATGTTTTAAAATTAAGATGAGTATTCCATGTTTTATTTAAGGCACATGAATTATTGAGTTTGTAATTTATGCTATAATATTGGCTAGTAAAATCTTGTATGCTTCCATCATTGGTATTTCTGTTCGAGATAATTTAGTTTATGAGATATTTGTAATCTCTCTGACATACCTTCAAGATGAAAGCACAATAAAATTGAATTAAAGGGAGAAATAAATTGATGCTTATAAATGAATTGATGATTGAGACCAAATTCAGAGGGAGTCTAACATTTCATCATAAGCAACCTTAGACAAGGAGGTCAGATGGTTGATATCAGATTCAGAGGGAGTCTAATATTTCATCAGAAGTAACCTTAGACAAGGAGGTCAGATGGTTGATATCAGATTCAGAGGGAGTCTAACATTTCATCAGAAGCAACCTTAGACAAGGAGGTCAGATGGTTGATATCAGATTCAGAGGGAGTCTAACATTTCATCAGAAGCAACCTTAAACAAGGAGGTCAGATAGTTGATATCAGATTCAGAGGGAGTCTAATATTTCATCAGAAGTAACCTTAGACAAGGAGGTCAGATGGTTGATATCAGATTCAGAGGGAGTCTAACATTTCATCAGAAACAACCTTAGACAAGGAGGTCATATGGTTGATATCAGATTCAGAGGGAGTCTAATATTTCATCAGAAGTAACCTTAGACAATGAGGTCAGATGGTTGATATTAGATTCAGAGGGAGTCTAACATTTCATCAGAAGCAACCTTAGACAAGGAGGTTAGAAGGTTGATATCAGAGGGAGCCACACCATCATGAAAATATGCTTAATGCATTCTTTTCTGTGAGAGATAAGTTTGAGGAGCAAGCCCTTGTTAATACACTCTTCTTTGTGAGGGAGAAGTTTGAGGTGAAGGCCCTTGTTCCACCCTTGGGAGTAGTCATGGTGAACGTCATGATGAGATGAAAACATCATGTTGAGCAACTCTGTGATGGGCACTTGTGTTCATACTTCATATGCATTCTCATACATTGGAGTAGCCATGATGGATATCATCATGTTGAGTACCGTGATGAATCGTGTTCCACTCTCTAGGAGTAGCCATGGTGGATGTCATTTCATGACTATATTATTAACAAGGATTCCTCCCTAGCTAAGAGGGAGTGTTGATGTTGTGGTGGTCACCCTTGTGAAGAGACAAATGGTGTCATTAAGGACTGACCCCTTGTGAAAGGGTGCCTCCCTCATATATATAGAAGATGCAAACTCATTCTCTGATCCATTCAATTTATGTGAAGAGCAGTTTATATATTAGTTAGAGAATATCGATCTTCTAAAGAAGCCCAATTAGATTTGCTCTTGAGAAATTTGCTTCAAGGAGTGAAGCAACATATATTGGGCCCGTATCTTGCATTATTGCTAGACATATTTGACATATAAAGAAGACATTTTATGCTGGGTGCTTCTCCCTTGAGTAGGGGGTTTTCCCTTGGAGATCAAACTACAAATATTCTGACAAAAAAAGAAAACCTCTTTTAGAGTGAAGGTTGATCACTTCAGAAAAGGTTTAGGTATGATAGAAAGGTAATTTTCTTTGCAATTTGTATTTGCGTGTTTAATGTGTAAACTTCTTTGTCATGACAGGACATTTTTGGATTTTATCCCCTGGGTTCATATCTGAGAGGTGACGATCTCTCAAGATAATGAACACTTGTATGGAGAGATTATAAGGTGACGATCTTATAATGTCCAAACCAGTTATCATGGTGGATCTCTGGTGAATCATGGATGAAGCCATGATTGTGTTGTGGTAAAACATTCATATGAAATGTTAATGCACATACCACAACTTGGATAAGATGAGAATTTAAATCTTTCTCATATGATTATCCTTAAGTATTGCGTGTTTAGGCAATACTGATATCACGTGCTTAGGTGATATCCTGTCATCACAAGATTGACGTGATGGACATTTGTATCATGTGTCTAGGTGATACTTCATATCATGTATTTAGGTGATATAACATTTGTATAAAATGTTAGTGCACTTATCACAACTAGGATAAGGTGAGAAATTAAGATTTCTCATATGATTATCCTTAAGTATTGCATGTAGGCAATACTGATATCACATGCTTAGGTGATATCCTATCAATCGCAAGATTGATGTGATGAACTTCAGGATCACGTGTTTAGGTGATACTACATACCAAATGATTAGATGGTATGATTCTCATGAATGACTAAAATGATCACTATCTATTAAATTATGATGCTTGAATATATTGTCTACATTCATCTTACCTAGCTAAGAGGGAGTTTTAACGCATAATAGCTTCGGTAAGATAAATGATTGAATGAGAGATAAATGAAGTCTCTCATTCAATCATTTATCATATCGATAACTATGATAAAACCATCAAGCAATTGAATCATCCTTGATAGTCATTCTATATTTGCACATGACCAAACTATTGATTAAATCATACTATGCATCTTTCTCATGTTCATCTATCTAATGAATCTTGTATCTAGATGAATATCAATCTAACATAATGATGACTCCAATTAATATATATTATTGGATTTTTTTTTTTCTCTTCCATAATTAATCTAGACTTAATGCATTTGCATTGATTTTATCTTCCCTAGCTAAGAGGGAGTGTTAATTATGTTTTGTGTATCTATGGTGAGGGCCATAAGTGTTGACATGGGAGATCACTACACATTTTGTCTGATCATCCTCCCTAGCTAAGAGGGAGTGTTGATGTTTGTAGCTTGAGTCGAATGATCATTTAGAATACATATAATATATGTTGATTAATAATAATATATTATTATGTTATATTATTATATTATTATTAATCATATAAAATTTAATATTCAATATTAATCTATTATATTATTCTAAATTAATAATTGATTGATGAAACATTATAATATTGATTAAATTATTATAATTAAAGGAGAGACATGTCCATTCAAGGACATGCCTCTCCAAAGGAATATATATAGTACAATGTTATTCAATTTGAAAACACATAGAATTCCAAGAATGCAAGTATCAGATTGAATTAGATATATACATTAAAATACATCCAATAAAACCTGGGAAAATTCAACAGTGCCAATCACCAAAAACACTTGTTCTTTTTAACCAAGTTTATAGCAATGTGATCTAACTATTTGGAGATGTTGCTCCAACAAAATGGTGTTCTTTTTAAATTCAATGGCACAATGTTTTGTAATATAGGAACTTGAAATCCTGGTCAACTGAATTTGAAACACGTTTTGCTTGAAGTAAATCAATTTGAACTTGAAGGGACAAATGGTTTGTTCTTTTTAAACTTTGCCCAAAATGAAGTGTTGATTGTGATTTTTAGTTTGATGCAAAATAAAAATTGTTTGTTGATTTTAAGCACCAAATGAAATTTGGTCCTAACTTGCTAAAACAAATTTGTTCGTTTTTGTTTTTGTGGTTCTTTTTAGTTTGCAAAATGATGTTCTTTATAGAGCTCCAAACTGAAAAGTTTGATTAATTTGAAAAACCCAAATTGAAGTGAAGTTGATAACCAATAAAAGAAAGTGAGTTCATTTTATCCTAATTTTAACAAAGTTAGTAAAAAGAAGAATAAAAGCTTTCTAATTTAAGTCCTCCAATCCTGCAATGAGATTTAGTCAAAACCTGCAAAAAAAGAAACTAGTTAGTAAAATCCGAATTTTTGGTGGGCTTCTACAAGCCTAATTTTTTTTTTGATTTTTCGGTTACAAAAGTGTTTTTTCAACTCTCTATTACAATAGCGCTGCTTTGTGTGAAAACATAAGCGCTATTTAACATGAAAGCGCTAAATAACAAACCAACGCGCTAAAAGAAGTACAACAACGCTGTAAAAAGAGACATAAGCGCTAAAAGACTGTCAAACAGAATAAATTTTGTCAAATAGTGAGCTAAAAGCGCTAAAACTAGACACAATAGCACTATTTAATGGTCAATAGTGCTATAAGAATGACGATAGCGCCAGTTGGGAGACAATAATGCTATTATTGCGACCAATATCACTAAATCACCAACTTTCGAAGGCCCCAGAGCATGAACAATGGCGCTAAAGTGCGATTTGTGTGTCAATTAAAACATGAAAAGTTAATAGTTTTTAAAAAACATTATGAGAAGGTTGTGTGTTTGATTCACGTTGGGTTCACCAAATGATGCTCTGCAAAAAGGATTTTTAGGATATTGTTAAGACAAACACAAACACACAAGCAACAAACCAAGTGTTAGTGTTAGAAATCACAAATCAAATATTATTCTAAGCAAGCATATCAAGAGAGACACAAAAAACAAAATAGAAAGCTTAACAAATCTAAGAAATGCAATAAGACATCTCCAAATGCCCTCCACCATGTTTGTAGCTACTCCTCCCTTGTTCCTCTCCTCTCCAAGTTCCCAATTGAGTGTAGCTCTTAGTAGCTTTTTGCACTATTCTGGATGTCTTATGGAGGTTCAAGATTGTAGAATGAAAGCTTATGAGAATGCAAATGTGAACAAGCTAAAATGAGATATTATCTAATTATCTAATGTTAATTTTAGCCCAAAAGACAAATGTAGATTATTATGCTAAATGCTCTCTAAACTTCACTATAAATCAAATGCATACAAGATTTCAGGATCTGGATTATGAAAAAATGAGCTCTATTTATAAGTAAAATGGAGCAATGGATGGTTGAGATTGAGTAATCTCAACAAGGGTCAGGATTGAGGGGTTTATGATCCATGTGAGGGGTTTCAATCCAATCCCAGGATGACAAATGTCAACAAGAGATGGGTTAAGAGGGGAGGGAATAAGCATTAAATACTTGACATGACTTGAGGGTTAACTTGGGAGGTAAGGTTAATGTTGAGTTGAATGAATAAAGCCATTATCCAATAAATAATGTCTTTATCCGATGGATAAACTCTTGTGCAAGAGTTAGTGAGGATAACCATGGTCAAAGCAATAAATGCTTGAAGAGACCCATGAGTCAAATGAGGGTTGAGTTAGAGGTAAAGTCTCTAACCATGTGGGTGAGTTGAGTTAACCATAAATGGTTATGTAAGAGCCATTAATGGTCATGTCAGAGCCATTAGTGGTTTGGAAGACTTTAGGGGTTAGCTTGTTGAACACATAAAGCATTAAATGTTTTTCAAAGACTTTGAGACTTTGAGAAGTGACTTCAAGTTGCTTAGGAATGTGACAATATTTAGGAAATGGGATTAGGATAATTAGGAATGATTAGAAGAATTTAGAAAGTGATTAGAAGAGTCTAGAAGGGGATTTAGGATTGCAAGTGGGTTTGGTGGGTGAGGGAAAATAAGATTTTAATTAAAATAAAATTTATTTATTTCAATTGTGGTTGCAACTTACATTTGTAGGAGAATGCAAGTTGTGGGGGGGGGGGGGGGGGGGGTAGTTTGGGGATTTTAAATAAATGTTTGTTTATTTATTTAAAAGAGGAAAGGGGGTTGAATTAAATAAATATGTTTTATTCATTTAATTGATTGTAAATTTGGTTTAATGAATTTAAATAAATTGAATAATTTATTTAATTAATAGGAGAAGGGGTTGAGGATGAATTAATTAAATGTTAATTTAATTAACTAATTACTGATGGTTTATTAATCAAATAAATAGTAAATATTCATTTAATTAAATGGATAGATTTATGTGACTACAGTTACCTTAGGAGGTAAGGGTATGGTTAGGTTAGAGTTATCCAATGGATAAAGCTTTTATCCAAGGATAAACTCTTGTGCAAGGGTTAAAGAGATAACCAAGGTTAAAGCCACGAATGCTTGATAAAACCCTTGGGTTAGATGGGAGTTGAGTTAGAGAGAAATTCTCTAATCATGCAAGAAGGTTGAGTTAACCATTAATGGTTAGGAAGACTTTGAGGGTTAACTTGTTGAAGACATAAAGCCTTTAATGCATTTCAAAGACTTTGGAGGCTTTGAGAAGTGACTTCTCTTTGCTTAGGAATGTGACAATACTTAGGAGATGAATTAGGCTAAATTGGAAGGGATTAGAAGAATCTAGAAGGGGTTTAGGAGGCAAGTGGGAGATATAGGAAAATGCAAGTGGGTGAGGGAAAATATACAATTTTTGGTAAAGAAAAGATTTATTTTAGCCAAATAGGGGATGCAACTTGCATTTGTAGGATTTTGCAAGTGGGGGGATTTTTAAATAAATTTACATTTATTTAAATGCAAAGGAGATTTTAATTAAATGTAGATTTAAATAAAATGGGAAATGAGATAAATTGATATTTTTAATTAAATGGCTTAGATATAAGAAATGTATATTAATTAAATCTTAATTTAATTAATAGACAATTAGAAGAATATGGATATTAATTTAATCTTAATTTAATTAATTGGAAGAATTAAAATTAATTAAATGAATAAAATTCAATTAATTCATTGTGCAACTTTTAGGTGTCTACAGTTAGTTAAAAAGTTATTAGAATGTTGCGTGTTCGATTCACGTTGGGTTCACCAAATGATGTCATGGAAATGGAGACAAGGCAAAAACAAAGTTCAATGTTAATAAGTTAGTTCCAACCAAAAAACCAAAACAAAGAACTAAAAACCATTCCAAACATATCAAAAGAGATTTCAAAAAGTATGAAAGAAGTTTAACAAAACAAAAGAAAGGAGAAGAGTCTACCTAAGATGCTTCCATGATGCCTTTTGATGCTTCTGCCTTGTTTCTCCCCTCTCCAAGTCCCAAATGAGAGTAGCTCTTAGCTTTTAGGACTATCCATGGATGCCATATGGATATTCAAGATGGTTGTAGATGATAAACAAATGCTATGCAAGTGTAAAAGGGTTTCTATGAGAAAGCTCCTAACATCTATGTAAATTTCACTATAATAACAATGCTCTAATGCTCTGTAATGCCTTTTTTTGGCTTAGAGAATGAGGTTCTTTTATAGGGAAAAATGTTGATTAAATGGCTAAGATTGAGTGGGCTTGTGAAGGGTCAAGATTGATGGGTTTAGGATCCATGTGATGGCTTTCAACCCAATCCCATGATGACAAGTGTCAACATGAGATGGCTTGAGAGGAGAGGGAAGGAGCATTTAATGCCTGAGGAGACATGAGGGTAACCTCATGTGGGTTGGGTTATTGTATAAATCTATTATCCAAGAGATAAACTCTTGTGCAAGAGTAAAAGGGATAACCATGATCAAAGCAATGAATGCTTGAAGAGACCCACGAGTTAAAAGATGGTTGAGTTAGAGAGAAAGTCTCCAACCAAAGGTTAAGTTTGAGTTAACCATTTATGATCATGTAAGAGCCTTTAATGGTTTTAGAAGACTTTAGATGTTAGCTTGTTAGAGACACAAAGCCTTTAATGGTTATTGAAGGCTTTTGAGTTGTTTTGAGAAGTGACCTTTCTTAAGGGATGTGCAAATGATTAGAGGGGGGGATTAGGCTAATTAGAAGGGGTTAGAAGAGTCCAGAAGAAAGTTAGAAGAATCTAGAAGGAAGTTAATGAGCAAGTGGGTGAGGATAAAAAAGAATTTAATTAGAATAACATTCATTTATTTCAACTAAAATTATGCAACTTGCGTTTGTAGGAGAATGCAGGTGGGACGATTTTTAGGGATTTTAAATAAATATTTATTTATTTAAATGTGAGAGAGAGGATTTTAGGGATTTAAATAAATGTTGATTTATTTAAATGTGGAGAGGGGTTAATTAAACAAATATGCTTTATTTATTTAATTAATTGTTAGAATATGGTTTCATGAATTAAATTAAATAAATTGAATAATTTATTTAATTAATAGGAGAAGAGCGTTAAGATGAATACATTAAATATTAATTTAATTAATTATTGATCGATGGTTAAATAATCAAATAAATAATAAGTATTCATTTAATTAAGTAGACATAAATACTAAGTATTCATTTAATTAAGTAGACAGATTTGGGTGCCTACAAAAATTATCAATGAGAAGAAATGATTAACAGAGGGTTCGAAGGAAAGAGAAAAGTGCTAAGTCTAGACACCTTTCATTTCTATATATTATTAATTAAAAAGATGAAACTCTCATACAATGGACATATTAAAAGACTATTTATCAACCAAATTCTCAAATCATTAAAGGGAAAAAACGTTTATGTAGATTTTCTAGTATTACTTCAAGGTCCAAGGTTGTATTAATCTCTTGAAAGGTTATAACCATTTTCATTTGATTCTAAAAAATAATTTTAAAGAATTATTAGATAGTCATGTTTTTGTTTCATGACCACTTTCCTAAAACCAGGTAATCCTAACTAAGTTTTAAGACTAAATCTATAGTTGGGAATTAGAATTTTGAATCCTTTCAAACCACTATGAAGTCTATTCCTCCAAAGATGATTCATAAGGATGAAATTTGATATACTAGTCCTTGGTGGAAGCATTCAAAGTGCTACCTGGACACTCATTTCTAGAATTACAACCCTTTAAAAGGTTATTCGTGATTTACTCCTCACTCACCCATGGTTCAAAGACCGATGTTACGTAAAATCTCTATCCACTACTATTCAATGGCATCGCAAGTTTCAAATAGTTTGGTTTACCATTTTGGAGCCTAAATTGGCTCACTTCACTTAGTGTCTTTTTCTAGGGTCTTCCCTTAATATCTTTGTCCATTGGGTGTTACCAAACCCCTCTATCTTGTTTGTGAACCTTTAGAAATTCTCTAGCACATTTTCTTGTTTTATTCATAGATCCAAGTTGCATTCACCTAGATACATGATTTATCAAGCCCTTTTTTGGCTAAAGCTTTTCTCCTAGCATATGACTCTTCTAGGCATTTGGCCTAAAAAGTTTTCTAGATTTACCCAAATTTTCTATGCTTTTAGAGTGAAAATTCTATTTAGCACGTGGAAAGATAGGAAAGTTAAATTATTTTCAAGCATTACCGTGGATGCTTAATTTTTCAAATATATGTCAGCCATTACAAATAACATTTTCAAATAAAATGCAACAAAGTTGGTGGACTAATGTGCTAATAAGACACAAGTCACATTTTCAAATTACAACTTATTTGTACACATTTTTTTTAACATGCTTTTAAAATATTACAAATATTTTTCAAGTGACAAAAATAATCATACATATATATTTGATAGCTGTAAGTACTTTTAGTAAGAAAAATAATTGCTTCTATTACAAAAAGGACTACTTAGAAACTAAGCCTTAATACCCATAAAATTGATAAATTGATTTTTTTTATTATTTTGACTTAAACAACACACTTTTTAACTTAAATGACTTATCGTTGGCTAAGTTTGTGATTGTATCCTACTTTCATTTTCCCTTTAGACCAGTCCACAATGCATGACGTTGCCTAGCTCTATCCTCTTGAAGCGCCAGCACTGCTTTTTGATTGACCTCTCAAAACTCTGAAAGGAGGTAAATGATAACTGATTTTTCCAAATTAACAAGTACAAGTTAGACTAATCTTTTTTTTAACTGATTTTTCCAAATTAACAAGTACAAGTTAGACTAGATCTTTTTTTCTCTTTACCCCATAAATTTAGCACAATTGTCAACCGGCCACAAATCCACTTTAGTTGTATTCTCACAATTGGAAGACACCAGGAAAGAGAGGATCCTTAAGGATCTACAAATATCTTTTGCATTAATTGTGCTAGATTGTTGAGTAGGTCAAGGCGTGTGAGACCTTATAAGGTCTGCTATTCCATAGCCGCCCCTCCATCCCCCAAACTTCTTTCCTCATTGCTAGGCAGCTTAGAATTTGTAAGAGTCCATTCATGATCTTTTTAACCCAATAATTTTGCCTAAATTGCTGGGCAGCCCAAAACTTGTGAGTCCTTTCAAGGTCTAAATGCCACATCTTTCCCTCAATAACTATGCTGAATCACCTGACAGCTCACAACTTGTGAGTCCCCCTATAATATCTCTACCAACCAAGGCAAAATCTTTTTAAGATCTGTTACTAGTTCTGAATTCATTGGTCTACTATGCCACATCTCCAACTCTGATAACTGAGCCTGGATTACTGGGTAGCTTGAGAGTACCTGAAACTTACTATATATACTCTTATTTAGTTGGTGCTTCAATCCTGTACTTTCCCACACAAGCACAAGCTCTTCAACTATGGCGTCAAGTTCAAGGTACCAGCAAGTGATTGATGAATTCGAAGCAATAACGAAGGATGCAGAGAAAGTTCAGCTAGAGACATTGAAGAAGATAATAGAGCTTAACAGTGAAACAGAGTACTTGCGTAAGTGGGGTCTGAATGGCAGAACGGATCCCAAAAGCTTTAGGTCATGTGTTCCTCTGGTTACCCATGCTGATATAGAGCCTTACATTAACAGAATTGCAGACGGAGATAAATCCCCTGTTCTGACCACTGAACCCATCAGAAGCTGGTCCTTAAGCTCTGGCACTACAAATGGGAGACCAAAGTTTGTTCCTTTCAATGATGATTTGGTGGCATCAAGTTTGCAGGTTTTTGCAATTTCAGGGTCCTATAGAGCTCTGTTGTTTCCAATCATGCCCGGGGGGAGATCCCTTGAATTTGTTTATGGCAGCAAACAGAAGCGTACCAAGGGTGGGTTGGTAGCCTCCACTGCAACCACAAATTTGTTTAATAGTGCAGAGTTTAAGATTGCAAAGAAGAGCAGCCAAGTCTTTGCATGCAGCCCAGATGAGGTTGTGTTTGGGAATGATTCTCGACAATCCTTGTATTGCCATCTCCTATGTGGGTTGCTATATTCAAATGAGGTACACTATTTCTAGATTGCTCAAGCTTCCACAAATAGGCAATAGTAGAATTGGATTACGAGATTACCTTTGGTCAAGGTTTTAATATGGAAATGCTTTGAGTTGTAACTTCTCAGTCCATCATAAGTTAGCAGAGCATTAAATCTAAGATCACTTGTATATCATATTTTGTTAACTACATGCATTAGCAAGGAAGGTACTGTTTCTTCCTTTTTGCCCTTTTTAATTGTACGTTGCTGCGGAGCAGATTTGGTTAACATATTTTGCTTGTCTGGATATTTTGGTTTTTTTCAATTATTGGTATTTTAAGCTTGGTTAGACAACTTGATATTTTGGGGTCCCATGGAGGGGGGCTTCCTAAAAAATAGAGCTGGAGCTGCTGAGCTTTTTTAGGAATATTTTAAAGCTGGCGGTCCCATGAATTTTGTTTTGCACTTCAGCTTAAAAATTTCAGCTTCTAAATTTAAGGATGTCATGAACTTTGTAGTGCAGCTGGTGGGGCAATTTCTAGCCCCACCCCATTTTCACCAGCTTAGATTTTCAAGCCTAAAAGATAGGAGCTCTATTTTTTTGGAAAAAGATTCTAATTAATCCCGTAGCTAAAAAATATTTTTTTCATGGAAAGGCCTCTTCCTTAAAAATAGAGCTTAAGCCTCCGCCATGGGACCCCTGCCTAAGAAGTGGGGTAAGCAAAAATGATTTAAGATGAGCCACCTCAACAAATTAAAACCTAAAATGTGCTTTTTAAACCAGTTCCTATTGATTGTTTAAGTGACGATAAAAACCTCATCAATCCCCAATAGCACATCAACTCTTTAAGCTCTTTCTGACAACTCTCCACTATACCTCTCCAAAAATGTATTCATACCATACAGATGTTCTGGGTTTTGAGAATCAATCGATCACTTCCAAGTTTTGAGAGCATCATCATTTCTTAGGCTTTAAAATGAAGAGTTTTTCTAATCTAAATTTGACTTAGTTTGAGTCATAAAAGATAGACTATTACTTTTCTAAGAGAGCTGGATTGTTAAGTGAATCTGAATGACTTTGCACTCATGTAGGTACAATATGTGTCATCAACATTTTCATACAGTATTCTACATGCTATTCGGACATTTGAGCAAGTTTGGCAAGAGCTTTGCATCGATATCAAGGAAGGAAAACTCAGTGAACGAATCACAGAACCCTCCATGAGGGAATCTGTTTCAAAATTACTCAAACCTGATCCTGAATTGGCAGACACAATCTATGAAAAGTGTGAAAATATGGAGAAATCTAACTGGAATGGAGTAATCCGAAAGCTTTGGCCCAATGCCAAGTATATCTTTTCTATCATGACAGGTGCCATGGAACCCTACTTAATGAAACTGAGACATTATGCAGGGGATCTACCATTGGTGAGTGCAGATTATGGTTCCACCGAAGGTTGGATTGGAGCCAATTTAGATCCCAAAACCCCACCAGAAAACACAATTTTCACAGTGGTTCCCAACATTGCATATTTTGAATTCATTCCACTCCATGAAGAATCCAAATTGGATGAGCCTAATGAAGCTAATGGCAGTGCCCAAGAGTCTAAGTCAGTGGGTCTTACAGAAGTGGAAGTGGGTAAGGCATATGAGGTAGTTTTCACAACATTTGCTGGGCTTTACAGGTACAAGCTTGGGGATGTAGTGAGAGTAGTTGGATTTCACAATTCTACTCCTCAGTTGTCATATGAACGCAGAAAGAACCTCCTGCCTTCTGTAAACATCGACAAGATCACTGAGAAAGATTTGCAGATATCTGTTGAGAAGGCTACCCAACTCTTGAAGGAAGAAAATGTGGAGCTGGTTGACTTCACAAGCTCTACAGATATGTCAACTGAGCCAGGACACTATGTGATATATTGGGAGCTTAGTGGCAAAATGGATGAAAACCTTCTAAGGAAATGCTGCTCAGTCATGGACGAGTCTTTTGCTGATGCAGGGTATGTTGGTTCCAGAAAGGCCAAAACCATTGGACCTCTTGAACTTCGTATACTAGAAAAGGGTACATTTAGGAAGATTCTGGATCACTACTTGAGCCTTGGAGCAGTAGTCAGTCAGTTCAAAACTCCTCGTTGCATCAGCTGTAATCCTGCCTTGTTTGACATTCTGAACAATAGTGTAATACAAAGGCATTTCAGCACATTTCTCTCTTGACATGTAATAGTTTGAGGTGGTGGCTATTCAGTCAACTAAAATGCAATTTATACGAAGGGGAGTTTTATAAAAAAAAAGTTGTGTTCTTCTTTGTATGGATTGCATTTTAGAAAGTTGTTCTCTTTTGTATGTATTGTGTTTTAGTTTACTGAATAGCCGTCTCCATATTTTGATTGTCAATCCACATCGAGAAGCCTAAGGTGTTGAAATTCCAAGGCTTGCATAGTATATGATGTTATTTGTATGCACCATCTTACCCTAAATAAATAAATAATCTATTGTTCAAATAAATGATTTAATTGGTTTTTGTTTTGAGAGTGGATTTGCTTAGTGTTTGAGGTCATGTGAGAATATTAAATGATTCGATAGAACACTAAAATGATGATTCCTTGCATGTGTGCCAAAGGAAGTAGTGTTGCTTAAAGAGTATAAGAGATTTCCAAGCTAAATATATCTCATAAGAAAGCTCAAAATTTCTTTATAATGGGCTATTAAATATTTATTCTTAATAAAAATATGTGATATAAAAATATATCATTATTTGGACAAAATAATCCTAAGATTTCAAAAGTAGATGAGTAATCTTTCAGCCTCTTGTGCCAAGATCATTTAGTAGTATCCTCCCAACTTGTAGTTGTTGCTTCAATAATGATTAAAATCAATTGAATATAATAACAATTAGGTATAGACAATATATTTAAATTTGAGAAATCAACTTGAAGTGAATTCATTGAAATATAAAAGAGACATAGATGTTTGTATTTATTTTTTGGTTCTTTAATTTTATCTTGGCTATAAGAATTTTTATGGGGTTTTCATATTTTGTGTTTATTATGGAAGATTTTTTTTTGTTCTCATTGTTTGGATAGTTTAGTTCTTTTTAAAAAAAATTAAATTATGTAGGAAACAAGGGTCCCAACCTTTTACAAAACTTGCCAAAAGATAGGCAAAATAGGCTCACACTAGCCCGAAAAAATCTAGAGAAACAATGCAACCAAAAAGAAGAGAGGAACAACAACCAAGCTACCATAAATAACAAATGAATGGAAGAGTTGTGA
This sequence comes from Cryptomeria japonica, assembly GCF_030272615.1. Lineage (NCBI taxonomy): Eukaryota > Viridiplantae > Streptophyta > Pinopsida > Cupressales > Cupressaceae > Cryptomeria > Cryptomeria japonica. The sequence continues at coordinate 714,207,389 of NC_081415.1, read as the reverse complement.
CCCCTGGGGTCCAACTTAGACAATACTATACCTAGAATGAGATGGCCTCTCGCCCAAAATTCAAACATGAGTGTGGGGAAGTGAAATAGGAAGACCTTTCTTCCTCCTTGCAACACTCCATGAGACACTATCATCCACATTTTTAAGACAAGGGGGAGCAAAGGGGATTCCCCCATGGGGAGCTTGTCGGCATGTGAGAAGAGAGCCATGAAATGACAAGGAAAAAGGTAACCATCCATCATACGAGTACTCTAGAGCTGATCTAAAGCTATGGGCGAGTTGGGTTGTAAGATTGGGGCAATAGATTATAGTTTGGTTCTTCTTAATAGTACCAAAACATTCTAGTTCGAGTGTTAATACTGAAGCAATTAGATTAGAAGCCATATGAAAGAACACCACTTGTGAAAAAGTCAAGAAGTTTGTTGGTTAAAGTATATTATTGTGTCACATTTTTGGTCAACAGCATTATTTTATTTCACCCAAAATTGATTTTGGTTAAAAAGGTTTCAACCAAAACCATGTCATGCCCCCGCCTTAGATAAAACCCTACCTGCGAAAATACATAGTTGAATATGAGCGATTCAATAAATGCTTTAAATAAATAATTTTATATTTGGTTACAATGGTTGACCCAAGTTAAATCCTAGTTAAGGGCCGACTAGGGTTTTATTTCATTTAATAAGTGTGATTGAATGAGGGAGGCTAACCAAGGCAAAAGGAGTTTAAATAATAAAGAGGGGAAGTGATTATTCAACAAAGGGAGCTGATTTCTTCATAAGGCCGACCTCATAGGGAATATTAAGATGAGTTAAAGTTAATTAAAATAAAATCAGAAATTATTAAGAGGCTGACCCTAGGAATAGATGTCTCTCTTCGTAGATACACCTCTCTTGGATAAATAACAAGATATAAAGGGTATATAGAGTGGAGGATAGAAGGTGTGTCAAAAAAGGACAAAAATAAATTCTAAAGAAGGAAGACTACTTGTGATACTCTCTATATATATTTGTTGAATATAGTGATAGATGCACTTGTCCTTATATATATATATATATATGCACTTAACATCAATCTTATATATTAGTCTTATATATCTTAGTTTTGGTTACATAAGTGAGTTTGGCATATAGATTAGTCTTGAAAACATTATTTATTGCAGAAATAATACATACATAATATATTCACTTCTAATCATTCAAATGCATAACATGCATGATAGTATATAGATGATTCCATCATCTACATACATCCATGTATGTGACGATCTCATATTTGCAATCAAAAGTAATAAAAAAATGCAAAATACAAGTTTTGGATAGTTACAATGAAGATATCAATTATCATGAGCAACTACAATCATAAAATACCTCAAATGTGTTGAGTTTTGTACCCAAATAATAGATCGACCCTTTTCTACAGTTGATAACAAACTGAAATGTTTTCTAAAATGCAAAAATTAAACACAAAGCACTTCTCTATTATGAAGCCTCTCTTTCTACATACAAGAATGAATGACAATAATATTGTTCAAAACATCATATTAGATAATTGATGCAACAGAGATGCTACACAAACTTCCTAACTCCCTTCAAACATTTATGCCAAACTTGGTTTTATCCCCACCTAAACGGCCATATTTTAACCTTAGGTCTATCTTATATTTATTTCCTAAACTTTAAAATTATAAAAAACTATTCCTTTAATACAAAACTTCCCATGTATCCTTATAAACTTGGTTAAGTTTCTAATATAATAAAAGTAAAAAAAAAAATAAAACTATCTTTTATAAAGTTCCCACGTAATATGACTTTTTAACATTTATTATTTTTAAAGTATTACTTTCTTAGTATAAAAAAAAAATCCAACTTTTTTAATATTTAAATAAATGTTAATTTTAAGTTTTTAAAAATTATATATTGTGAAAATGGAATGTTAAACTATTGTAAAACCAACAAAGATCCAACCACATAAAAACCCTAGTTCTATAATGAAAAATCCACCATACACCAATGAAGAACTTAAAACATGCAAAACATCAACAAAATAGAAATATTATAATATTCACATGCATAGTTGGCTTTGATCTTCATTGATCTTGTTTGATATGGCTAATTCTCAGATTTTGTATTGTGCACACGAGCTCAACAAAGAACAGATTGTGGTTGTGTAGTCGCTTGAATGTTTGATTGCTTGATTGATCGTATTGGCTAGATAAACACATTAGTTGATTAGATTATTAGGGTTGATAAGGATGAAGGAATCCTCTTATATAGAGAACATCTTTGAAAATTGAGGGATATGATCAAGAGGTGAAAGGATAAATGATCTACTAGGATTAAAGGGTAGGTATAGAAAATAATAAAATATTAGAGAGGTAGTTAAAGACAAATTAAGAGAGGATGGAAGGCTTGGCTATCCTATATGCTTTGAAGAGAGCTTATGCCCTAGGGTGGCGGAAGGTGATTTGTGAAGCTGACTCTCAAATTCTGGTTAATTTGCTCCTTCAGAGGAAGATGTCTGAGGTTAGTTGGCAACTATCTGTGTTAGTACAACAGATATTACAGGTTAGCTCTGTAATGGATTCGGTGTCGTTTACCCATATTCCAAGGGAATGGAATAGGGCAGCTGATTGTTTGGCTAAATGGGCATCAGAAGATGTTGATGACCAGAGGATTGATGAGTGGGAGTAGTTGCCCCATGAGCTATGTCAGGATTTGGAGAGGATCCTTGTTGAAGATGAAAGTGGTGTTGGGGAATGAAGTTCTCGTTCTTGTTCTTTCTGTAATCTCTTGTAGTACCTGGGGCTTTGGCCCTTTGCTGTTGTGTACTCAGCTTTTCTAAATTTCAATAAAGTTTTTACCCCTATTTTTTCAAAAAAAAAAAAAAGACAAATTAAGAGATGAATGACAAGTGTCATGGAGGGAAAAAACTAATGAATGAATTAAATAAATAAAGAATTATTTAATTAATAGAAGAAGTGGGGTCAATTAAATAAATATTTTTATTTAATTTTGGGGAAAGGATAATTTAAATAAATAAAAAATATTTATTTAAATAGGAAAGGCTAGAAGAGGATTAATGAATTAATTAAATTAAAAAAATCTATTTAATTAATGGAAGACTTAGGATATAATAATTAAATAAATAAAATATTTATTTAATTAGGCTAGGACAATTTTAGGTGTCTAAAAAATCAAAGTATATTAATGCCAAAATAATAATTATAACCAAATAAATATATAAATAAATAAATATTTATATTATGAGATATTTTCTAAATAAAAAAATGTAAATTTCAATATTAATAATAAAATAATAATTTAGTCAAAAAAAAATATATGCATTTATCTTTTTTTTTTAATCGATATAGTTTGTCTTTTATTAATATATAAAATAAGGTTTACATAATTCAAAAAGCCAGTCAAAACAAATGACCACCTTCTATTACACTGTTCTACATACCTGCCATCCTAGAACTGTGACAAAATTGGCATAACACTAACATGTCTACCCCAAAAAAACTTCCATACACATAATGAAGCCCCAAAATATAATCCCCCTAATGATACCAATATTTACAAATTAAGCCCGTAACAAGCGTAAACACAAATACATAAATCTACAAATAAACATGAGATACAAAATCAGGTCAGTCAAGCTCTAGAGAGACAAAGCCAATGGATACCTTGTTGTTGGCATATGATGAAGCAGTGACAATGTATGTTGTCATTGATGTCAATAGGTGAACCGGTATAAACTGGTATGAAGATTGGAAGCGGTTATGGTCAACTGGGATGGAGTGGATCGGTGTCGGGGTTCACTAGGTGTGACTACCGATTGGTAGTCCCTATTAAGCTCTAGGGTTTTCAGTTTGGCCTATGTAGTGCAACCGATGACATTCTGTGATGAGTTAGTTAAGAGATAAGGATGAGATCGTGTTTCCACGTCAGCTATGTGCTTGTGAGCATGAAGATCGAATGCATTTGAATGTCTACCTTGCGAATGTGCGATGTTCTGAGCGGTGTATGAAGTGCGCGTGATGGGTTACTGATTTCCAGATGCAGTGAAGAATGAACGATGCAGAATGACTTAAGATCTATTTTAGATCGCTTCATTCTATGCAATGGATCTAACGGTCAGGGTTGGACCGCTTGTAATTGTAAACCTAAAATTTTTAGGGTTTAGGGTTTATGCTGCCGACCTAATTGTTGTCTATAAGGTCGATGATGTTTGTTATTGTTAGTGTTGGCAAATGATGTGTTTGTGTCCGCATGTTGAGATACTTGCCAAACCAGAGTGTGGAATCTACAGAGTGTGATTGCAGAGGAGAGGAGCTGAAAAGGATCTGCCTTAGCAAGTAGTGTTGTTATCAGATCAAAGCTTTACCTGTTGACTTCTAACCATTTCAATAGAAGGAAAATCCCTTGACCGGGTAGATTTAACAGGCTTGTTGCAAATCCTCTAACCAAGTGACTCAAGTTCATTGAGTTCTTTAAATCCTCTAGCGAGGTAACCTTTAACATGGTTTATAGCCATCCCTTATCTGGGTGATCTCTAATAGGATCAGTTCCTAATAGAACCTTATTGTAAAGTCTTTAACCGGGCTAGGCTCCTAACAAAGCGGACTTCGAAAGAGTTCAAAACAAGCTTGTGGGTATTCATCCCCACCGTGGTTTTTCCCATTTGGGTTTCCATGTGAAAAATTTGTGTGTTATGGGTTGTGAGTTTTCATGTGATGATTGAGTAGTTGTTGACTAAGTTAGTTATGCATGCAGTGCTAAATGATTGTGGTATTGTTGATACAACTCATGCTTGATTATATTAGGAAGTAGTCATCAAGATTTAAGGTATGTTAAATGTTGTCTGAAGTATCTGTGTTTAACTGGTATACCCATGGTTAAGTTCAGTGGTGAAGACAACCGATCAACATTGTTTTAATATGATAAAGTGTTGAGAAAGTTTTTGCTTGTACTGATTCACCCCCCCCCCCCCCTCTGAGTACCAATTAGGGTATCATTTGTTCATCATTATTCATCACCTACAACCTTTGAGCCCAAACAAAATATAATTGAAAACAAACCCCACTAGACCACACCCTTAAAGTTCCATATGATCAAATCACAAAATGGGAGGTAGAGCCCAACCCATTTGGAAGTTCAACTTTAACCTTCAAATTGCGGTAGTTTTTCTTCTTTGCAACACGTGCCATCTCTCACTCTATCTCTGTAGATCGAACAAAGACCATCAAATCTTCCCAAGCTTCATGGGTCTCCTCAGTTCGTGCTACCCTGTCCACTCCATCTCTCCTTAGCAGGAAAGGCCTTTACTCAACTTTGATTCTATCCGACATTGCACCCACACCAAATGGCCACTAAATCCGTGCCCCATCACCACATTCCTCTGCAATGAGACCAACCCACACAAGGAATGGGTCAGAACGCAAGCTTTCAGAATCCACTCGACCTCCTATTTTGTGCTGAACATTAACCCCCAGGCCACCACCATGGACACAATTTCCATATTATTCCTATACCTGTACTTAGACACCAAATATTTCCTACCCAGGAGACATTTTATGATATCAAGAAAATTTTCCTTGTCACACTAAAAATTTCCTCCCAACCTATTGTCAGAAATAACCCCAAGGAAGGCTAGTTGTTGTTTCATGGAATGGAGAGTAAAACTTGCCTCCATTTCCACACAGAGTCGAAACCTAGAGGAGCACCCATTATTGGTAAAAGTCACCACTCGACCTATAGAGAGAAAACCAACTCACACTGCCAAGAAATTTGGAGTTTCTAAAATAAATAAAAATGAATGCCATCAATCTCCTCTCTTGTTGTGAAGCGTGCCACCTTTCAAACCACCAATCCCCAAATCTCTTGTTTTGATGGCAAATTAAGGCGGGGATTTAATGATGCAAAAGGATTGCCTTGAAATCCCATCACATCAAATAAAAGGATATTGAAGTACTACAAATATTAAAATAATTATCACCTTGCAATTAAATCTACCAAGTCAATTCCTTGTCTAAAATATCCCACCATCGGATCGTTAGGGATTCCATGTCACATGCCACATTGGACAAATAATCGGCTTCTCCATTTCCCTCCCTTTTAATATGGGAAATTTTAAAATCTTCAAAATTATTCAACTTTGAGCAAATAATGTGAATGAACTTATTGATTCACCAACATGGGGTTGATCCTTTGAGATTGCATCTGTAATTATTTTAGAATCTCCTTCTAAAAGAAAATTTGAAACATTTAGGATGCGAGCTAATTCCACTGCTAGAAGTGCTGCCTGAACCTTCGCCTCATTATTTGTCCCATTTTGTAATCTTTGAGAACCTTTGATTAGGAATTTCCCTTCATCATCTCGAGCCACACACCTTGCACCCAAAATATCCAGATTGCCTCTAGAAGCATCGTCAAAGTTAATCTTCACCCAACCTTTCTTCAGAGCCCTCCAAGAAACTTTGGGTTTATTAAAGCTAGGAGGATTATCCCTCGAAAGACCATCAATGGGCCACAATTATCTTTTTTTTTATTGGTAATAGATTGATTAATTTATTGAAGTATCAGAATTTGAGCCTAGCTCGAATCAGGTGGGGCTACAACCAGGGAGCCACCTCCCCAAAAGGCAAGGCACCAAAGTGCCAACGCCCAATAACAGGTTAACACATCAATTCTACGATTTATATTTGACATTTCCATGAGAAGGAAGGTGCATATTGAATGTGTCTTCATCCTTAACTCTTTTGTCCCTCCTCTTCGATACCACTTGCCAACCTTTCTCTTAAGTTTTAACTTCGTGCGAATTCTCTTTCAATTCTCCCTTAGAGGATCTCTCCCTTACATCCATGAATTGTGACCCCATCCATTTGTCCTCTATCTCCCTCACAGAGAATACAACTGCATTAACACTGTTTATTCCTTTGGTTTCACCTCCTCCCAAATCCTTAGTTATTTTTTATTCCAAATTATTCTAGACCTCATTAGCATATTTTTCCTTTGAAAGGTCTTTGATGTTTCGACTTCTTTCTCTGCTCCTTTCCTATTCTTTGGTATTTCTACTTCTTTCTCCACCAGGTAATGATGAGGAGATACCTCCTTCCACCATGTTGCTTGTTTAAACTGCTTCTTTTGGCAGAATTTTCCACCACATGCTCTGCCTGAAAATAATTTCTGCATCCGAATGGAATTCCTTCTAAGTCTATAGGTTACAACCAACATGATAGTTTTGTTGCCAGAGCCTTCAACATTCCCATCTCAACCAAGATGTGTGTGAAGGTTATATGAGAGAAATCTAAAGTACCGTCATCCACCCCCAAGAATTTTCCTAAAGTATCACCAATAGCTACTGTAGACGTATAAAAATGAACATATTCCTAAATGAATATTTAATGTTCATTTTATTCTCATTCCTCTATTTAGTTAAATCTAATTTAATTAAATCATCCACATTCTTCTATTTAATTAAATAAATTATTTAATTTATTTATTTAAATTCACTTAAGTCCTTTATATCATTTAATTGAATAAATCATTTTATTTAAATAAATCCCTTCTCTCTACTTTTTAACTAAATTTACATTTAATTAAATAGTTCACCCCAATTAAATAAATCTAATTTATTTAAATCCCCAATTTGCAACCAAATTGAAATAAAACAATTTATTTTAATTAAATCCTATTATCTCTCATCCACTTGCATTTTCCTACATCTCCCACTTGCATCCTAACCCTCTTCCTAAATTCTTCTAGAACCCATCTAATCCTAATCAATTAACCTAAACCCATCAATTATCCCCTTTCCCTAAATTTGAGGAGGTCACTTCTCAAATTTGGAGTAAAGTCTTCCAAAGGCATTAAAGCCTTTATGCCTTCAACAAGCTAACTTGTTGAATACCCCCAAATTTGGAAGGACTCTTACAAATTTGTCCCCAAAGTCTTCAAACCATTAATGGTTAACTAACCCTTAGTGGCATGGTTAGAGACTTTTTGCCTAACTCAACCCTCTTCTAACCCAGGGGTCTCATCAAGCATTCATTGCTTTGACCATGGTTATCCCTTTAACCTTTGCACAAGAGTTTATCCTTTGGGTAAAAGCTTTATCCATTGGATAACCCTAACCTAACCTTAACCCTTAACTTCTAAGGTAACCATGAGGTCTTCTCAAGCATTTAATTATTCTTACCTCTCCTCTCAAGCAGTCTTATGTTGACAATTGTCACCATTTCATTGGTGGAAATTGTAAACATGGACTGATAACTTTCAATCCTGACCCTTGATTAGATCCTTCAATCCTGACCATCCATTGCCCTATTTTCCCTATAAATAGAGCTCCCATTCCTCCATTTTGATCATCCAAGCTTTTAGTATCACACTTATACTCAATTTTAGCATACATCTAGCCTCTCTTTGTAATAGGAATTAATCTAATAAGCATTTTAGAGCATTTCTATTATCATTAGCTTAAATCATATAACTAGTATATCATATTAGGATAGTATTATTACTAATCTTGTCATCTTATAATCTAGTTTAACTCATTTGTAGAATCATGCATAAATAGGATGCATTCATGTTAAAATTAATCTAAAGCATCCCTCGTTCTTGCATTCGTCATCCCTAAGTCACTTTGCTTAGTGATCTGAGAGCAAAGGCATTGGCTTGAGGTATCTTGTGAGATAGAGAACCATGGAACCCACCTTGGGAAGTTGAGTCATTCCTCATGACTCCATAACTTGCGCCAAGAGTCCCATGGGTGTGTGGACAAGTCCTTTGAATATTTTCACATATTGAGTTTCATTGAACTGCTTTTCCCGCATATGTTTGTGGCGCCCACTGTGGGGCTCAACCACATAAATCAAATCGGTTTTCGAATCTAACCATCTTTGTAGGTACGCAAGAAAGGAGAATCAACGTGTGGGGAACATCCCTTAGCGCATCTTGTTAACATTCTAGCGCATCCGGTACACTGTTCAGCACGTGGGACTCATTTCCTAGCGCATAGAAACCATCCCTTAGCGCATCAGATTTTAACATTTTTCTTGTAAGTCTCGGTGTGGGAACTTAACAGAACAATGCGTCGAGCTAACAATTCAGCACTTCGGGTTCGTTTTATAGCGCATCACAGGTTTTCTGTAGCGCTTATAGTGCATTCTGTAGCGTATCACAGACAAAAAACAGGAAATAATTTGTAATAGAAACTAAAAAAAAAAAATTAGACTTGTGGAAGTCCACAAAACCATCCTCTTGCTAACTAATTGACTGATTTTTTGTAGGTTACTAACAATTTGATTGTAGGTTTGGAGTCTATTCTATGTACGCTAGAATTAAAGTAGTTTAAATTTTACTAACTTTTCTAAGTTAGATAAGATTCAAATTCCTTTCATTTCTTGTTTAAATAAAATTGAATTCACACCTTATTTTGGACAACTAAAAAGAACAACAAAGAAATATTTCTTGCTTTCTTAGGAGAAAATTTTTCATTTTGGGCTCTAAAAAGAACCATCAAATTTCATTTCTGCAAAATGATTTTAAAAGAAACCTCACCATCCTTTGGTGTTTAAAAGGATCAACTTTTGATTTTTGCAAGGTAAAAGAACTTCACTTGTCCAAATTCATTCAAAGTTAAAGAGGGAAGATCTTCCCCTTTAGTCGATTTCTTTTGTTGACCAAACATCGAAGTTTTGCTTTGTTGATTAGGTTCTTTTCCTAGATCAGATAATCATTGATTTGAAGAAGTAAAATAAACACCATGTTTTTGTGGAGCAATATCTCCATATAGATTTTACCAAATCATTGCAATAAAAGGTTAAAAAAAACAAACAAAAAAAAAACACTTGTTTGCTTTGCTGCGAAAGTGGAAGGAATATGCTCTCCCCTTAACTGGGTGATCAAAAAGTCAGACCACTCTTACGCTTTCAATGTTTATTGCATTAAATCCTTTAGTAGACCTGCCCTCCCGAGGAGTTGAACAACTCTTAAAGCCATTCTTTGGCCGGTGTGAGGGGAATGACCTAAGTGGGGAATGACTTTGACGCCAAGTGTTCCAACCCACTATAATCAAAAGTGGAAAGTGACGAAAGTCCTTTTCAATGGTTGCACGCAGCGATTAGCCTTCCCCCATTATCCTTGAGATATGTAAAGCCTTTGTTCTAAAGGTTGGGAAGCCTCCTGAGGGAATTAATCACTGACGACCGAACGAGAAGCCTGATTACGAACTTTAGCATTAGAAACTTTGAGCCGAGTTAGTATCCAAATATTTGTAATATCATAGTGCAAGGGTGGGGAAAAATCCGCCCCCAAGATCGCTCACCATATATCTCCCAAGATAACTACTCAATTGTGAAGCAATTCACTTTGGGTTAATTTCTGGCAAAAGGCAAAAAAACAGGCGCCCCCTAGGGGGTGACAGGGCTGACAGGGCTATTTGAGCTGACGGAGTATCGAGACTAGTGGGCTATGGTATTACTTATGACCCTTGAATAACAAGTCTGACTGAAGTGCATTTTGTTGTATCTGAAACCTGTTAAAACACTGAGGATTTGAACACATCCTCGCAGAACATACACTTATTGTTTAGACTAAGAAAAATGGTTACCTCTTTTGTGCCGTGCTTTCATTTATTACTTCAGAAAATCATCCATCATCATTAAAAACAAAGTTCAAAAAATTGCAGAAAAACCACCAAATCGAACTATCAGGGCAGTCCAGCGCGTAAGAGAAACTTCTTAGCGCTTCAAAATCATCCTTTAGTGCACTCAAGCTTCACTTTAGCGCATTAATTTTGAACTTTAGCACGTAATCAAATCCAAAATTAGCAGTTTAAACTCAACGCTTTATAGAAACATTCTGGCACGTTGAAGCAACAACATAGCGCTTAGAGATCTAGAATTAGTGTGTTGAGACCTTAAGTTAGTGCATTAGCAGCCCATATTAGCGCATAACCTTTCAGACCAAAACAAATTCAAACCATCCAGTTAGCGCATCACAAAAGGCATCTTAGCGCATGGAGTCCGTTCTCTAGCGCGTTGAGGAAATTCAATAGCGCATTGGGTTTCTGACTTAGCGCATAGCAGAAACTCCAATCAAGCGGATTTTTATCCAACAACATACTTGTTTTAAACTCCAAGTTGTCAAATCGAGTTTCCATATCGGGAAATCTCTTATTCCATATCATTTGGCACACTTTGTCATGAGGGGGCATCTAAACCTTCATTTGATAAAGTAAAACTTAAGTTTTCAAACAAGCTAACCAAATCCAAAACAAAGCAAAGGAAACCATTGACCGCTTGTGCATGACTAATCCTCATATTCTGAGAAGAAAAAATATTTATCATAACACTAAGTTGAGGAAACAACAACCCAGTTCTCTAAAACTTGCCAAAAGGAATAGGTTTTTATATATCAATCGTCAACTCTTCAAATCTCATCAAACATTCCTTCGTCATATACGCTTGTATCTTCAAGACAAAACAAATGAATTTGACAAAGAACCATTGAGGAGTAGAGTATTATGTCAAAAATCAGCATTCAGTCAATGCTTAAGTCAACGAGGAAAGATCAATCTAGCTTTCTTCTCCGAAGTGTGCATCACTTATGATATACCGCAATTTGCACCACCAACCCCCGAGCAAAATATCGAAGAAGAGTTCGTTCCCTTTGTCATAAAAAGTTTCTACTAGATGCCCACTGTTACTTGCTCTCAACGAAACAAACAAAGCGAAACACAACTAGAGTCCAACATGGATCGAAGATTATCAAACCCTTTCGAATGTCCAAATCTTGAAGACACCAAAATTTCTGAGGAACTCCTCCAAGAGTGTCAAGAAAGCGCTTCATTTCAAAAACTTGTGGAAAAACTCATGGAAAACGACGAAGAAAAATACCTACTCATGCTCACAAGCAAAAGAGTTAAACTCCACGAAGACTTCGATACTGACATATTTAGAACAAGGTCTCGACATTATGATTATCAAGAACGACAAAGAGATGAGGAAGCACGTGACCTTGAACAAAACATACCTGAGCAAAATCTATCAGAACAGAATTTACCTGAGCAAAATATCCCTGAACAAAACATACCCCAACAAATGCCATTCCAGCTTAGAAACAATGCGAGGGAAGAAATCTTCCCTCGACAAACAAATGCGCCTTTGATTGCTCTCACTCAACAAATGCAAATGTTGCAAAGACAAATGCAAGACATGCAACAAGGGACAACAATACGGTATTCCTTGAATGAAATTTGTCCTTATCCTTTTGACAGATGGTTAAACATGGTACCTTTTCCCCCAAACTCAGATATTCCCAAATTTGACAAATATGATGGGAAAAGCGATCCTCGTGATCATGTTCGGGAATTTTGTACCATGAGTCTTGAATTTGCCCATGATGACACCTATTTGATGAGGTTATTCCCAAGAAGCTTGGAAGGACAAACAATGGAATGGTTATCCAAAATCACACCTCCTTTCAGATCATTTGATGAGCTAGTCAACAAATAACTCAATATTCTTACAAAATTCAACATGCTATCACTATGCTAGATGTTTGTAACACCAAGCAGAAAAACAATGAAACATTCATGGCATTCCTTCAATGTTGGCGATGTATGGTTTTGAGATATCCTCGAGATGTGCCCGAAAAAGAAAAAATGGAAAATTTCATCGACAACTTGAATAGTGAGATGAGTTACATACTCAAACTTCAATGCATACCATCTTTTGCTAAATTGATTGAAAATGGCATCCAGGTAGAGGAGGCATGTGTCAAGAAAGGAACATTGAAATTCTTCAAAGAAGGAACAAATTCATCCAGCTACAACAACCAAAACAACAACAACTTAGACAAATCCAGATTCTGGACCAGAAACATAAACATTGGAAATGAAGGAGGAAACAAATCAAATGATGTAAAATCCAAGCAACCAGTGTTGGCTTTATCAGGAAAACCTCAAGCCACAAAGAATCTAAAAGGTGCTAACCAAGGTACTAACACTTATGCACCAACTACCAATCAAGATCATCTCAACATAAACAACACCAACAATACCCAAAGAAATAAAACCAATCGAGGACCTAATACAAACTCACGAGGTAACACCAACAACTTTCCAAAACGCATCTACACACGATTAGGGAAATCATTGGAGTAAGCATTCAGAGAACTCTTGGCAAACAAAATTATCTCCTTACCAGCAATCAATAACTTTGAACCACAAATCAAACCACCCTGGTGGAATGACTCACACTTTTTTGATTTTCATCGAAACAAAGGTCATCAAACAAATGATTGCATGAGACTGAAAAATATTGTTCAAGACATGATTGATAGAGGCGATTTAACAGTCGATGGTCTCAAGACAAATGGTGACCATGGAGCCTTCAAGAATCCTCTTCCCAACTACAACAAGGATGAAGCTTCAACCTCAAACGATACACGTGGAGCTCGTATCAATCACATATACAATAACACCATCAATCATATATCAACTGAGGATAATCGAGTAAACGTCATTACAATCAAAGACAAGTGTGAACAGGAATCCGTCAATGTAACCACTAGAGCTCAAAAATATGTCTTGAAGGGACATACATCAACAACAAACACCATACCCAAAATTCAATATGATCTAGTTAGTCAACTGCGCAAAACTCCTACTCAAATATCTATACTGGGGTTGCTAAAACTTTCCCCAAAACATAAAGACATTTTGGAACAAGCACTATCGGAAACAATGTACCTCAAGATCTGGATGCTGACAAATTCCAAGCCATGGTAGCTCACATGACAGGGCCTCATAACCTTACCTTTTCTGAGCATGATAATATCTCATTGAGCCATCCTCACAATACTCCACTCCACATTGAAGTCTTGGTCTATAAGCATCGAGTCAAAAGAGTATTAATAGATGGAGGAGCTAGAGTCAATATCTGTACCTTGAAACTTATCTGTGCATTAGGCTTCTCTGAGCAATCTATTGATCCACGCAAAAAGATCACTATCAAAGCATATGATGATGAAGAAAGATTATCCAAAGGAACAGTAATGTTGCCAATTCAAGTAGGACCAATACAAAAGGACACTATGTGCCAAGTCTTAGACATAGACCTCACATATAATATCTTATTGGGTTGACCTTGGATACATGAAATGTAACCGGTACCTTCTACTTATCACTAGCGTGTTAAGTTCCCCTAGATTGGACAAGAGATTTCTATATCAGCAGATCATAACCCTTTTCAACATTGTAATGCTATGGGGGTAGCCCAAGATAGCTGGGTTCCACATAATAGAGAAAAACAAAGTTCTTCAACACTAGATCTTCAGCAAGAAAAGTCTAAATCACTATCTATGGATTTCAAGCAGAAAATGAAAATCAAAGAGCAAGGCATGGGAGAATACTCTTTAGAACCTTTGTGTTTAGCCAACTTACTAGCATTGCCTAAATCTCATGGATTACCTACATCATCAACACATCAAGCAACACAACCCATCATCAAGTTTGATGGCAAATTTATCCAACTAGGCACTCTAGCACATGAATCAGAGGAAAAGGACATCCTTAGTTGGCTATACAAGGATGAGGAAGAAGACACAACGACTACTATGGAAGTAGCTATACCAACACACCTGTATGGAAAAGGCTACTTGATCATGCAACAAATGAGATACAATGGCAAAGGACCTATCGACAAATGTTAGGAAGGCGTCACAGGACCATTAGATCCTCCTTCACAATTATGTAAAGACAAAATAGGATTGGGCTATGAACACACTCTACCATCAAGGAAGACACCAAGCAAATACCAAAAACCTCAATGGAAGGCAAAGAAGAAATACAAGGAGGAATCATGGCAGGAGACACTATTTGAATCAACGGAGACAATACACAAAGAACGTGAATATCAAGAACGAAAGCAACATCAAGAGAAGCCCATCAATCAAAAGAAGGAAGCACCTACTATAGAAGTACATCATGTTCAAGAACCAGTGTCCAACAAAGAGGAATCACCTCCTGATAACATCATTCCTCCCTGAGGAGAGACAATATATGAGAAAATGCAAAGAGTGGAAGCAAGATCCGATACAAAATCAAATAAAACTATCAGACTTGTATCAATCATCAAAGACCTATTTTCACCCTACAACATACCAGTCCACAACACTGCCAGAATCTGGGATAATACCTCTGAGACTGATTCAAACGAATATGAATGGGGTAGTTGTTCCAATGTTATAGAAGATATTTCTGCAAATGACAGTCATACACCCATTTCTCAAGAAGAACAAGGCACAAAACCTAGACTATTTGAATTTGGTCCACAAAATATCTATGACGCCAAGGAAAACGAGCAACGACATTACGAGCAAGTCTACACAGAAGATGATACCATCGAAGACCTTGACAAAATCATTAACTTATTTAATATCCTGACCAACCACGATGATACCTCCATCTTGATACTTACAACAGCTGAACTTGACCCACCCAATGACTCTTTACCACTTATCTTTCCTGACCTCATAGAGTGGGACGAACCTGAAAATCATGACATACCCATTTTCCCAAATGATGAATCCATTATCCATTACTTGTGTATCGTTAACCCAGAAACAAACTCTACCAGTGAACAAAGTAACGACATCTGCAATTAGGGGAGTTCCAAGTCTCTCAGTCGCAAAAATGAACAAAATAAAGGATCTACTGCTGAAAACCAGTCAATGGCAGCAACAGATCACAAAAAATTAAAAATAAAGGACACATCCGTGAGTGAAAACCTTTTTAAGGCACCTAAAGATGAGAGACTTGACACTCTTCCTGAACATTATCAGGAGCAATCACCCATATTGATTGAGCCCACTCAATCAATCAACATTGGTACAACAACAACAACCAAAAACATACATCTAGCAGAATCTTTGACAGAGGAAGAGCGATCAGAGTTTGTACAATTTTTCAAAGAAAAGCAGATCAACTTTGCTTGGTCGTATGTAGATATGCCCGGGATTGATCCACAGTTAATCATGCATCATTTGTCCATTGCTCCAGAAGCTAAGCCAGTCAAGCAAAAATTGAGAAAGATGAATCCACATGTAGCACTCATGGTCAAAGTTGAGCTGAAGAAACTATTAGACGTCAGATTTATTTGACCTATCGACTATGCTGAATGGATTTCCAACATCGTGCTAGTTTTAAAACCAGATGGCAGCATCAGGATATGCACCGATTTTAGAGATAACAAAGCCTATCCAAAGGATGACTTTCCTTTGCCTAGTATCGACATAATTGTAGACCTCACAGCAAGCCATGCAATGCTATCACCAATGGATGGTTTTTTGGGCTATAATCAAATCAAGATAGCCCTAGAGGATCAAGATAGAACAACATTTACCTATCCTTGGGGAACATACTGTTGGAATGTCATGCCATTTGGCTTAAAGAATGCTGGGGCAACTTATCAGTGGACAATGACATAAATCTTTCATGACATGATGCATACCTTCATGGAGGACTATGTGGATGATTTACTAGCTAAATGATTTACCTGAGAAAAACATCTAAGCATCTTAGAAAAGATTTTTGACAGATTGGAGAAATTCCAAGTCAAGCTCAACCCTAAGAAGTGTGTCTTCGGGGTAACATCAGGCAAATTATTAGGCTACATAGTTTCAACAAAGGGTATTGAAGTGGATCCAGCAAAGGTACAAGCCATAATGGAGATGCCACAACCTAAGAACATTAGCCAACTTAGATCTCTACAAGGATGACTCCAGTCAATCAAGTGATTCATTGCTCAACTAGCAGATAAAAGTCTACCATTCAACCATTTGCTACATAAAAATGTACCATTCAGATAGGAAGCCAATTGTGCAGAATCATTCCATCAAATCAAGCAATATCTAATGAACCCACCAGTTCTAGTACCACCAATAGCAGGGAAGCCACTCATTCTCTACATATCAACAACAAATATATCACTGGGGACATTAAAAGCACAAGAAGATCAACAAGGCAAGGAACAAGCTATCTATTACATCAGTAGGACATTAAATGGATATGAACTCAACTATACATTCATTGAGAAGGCTTGTCTAATAGTGGTATTTGCTTCTCAAAAGTTTCGGCATTACATGCTAGCTCACACAATTAAGCTAGTTGCAAAAATTGATCCTCTCAAATATTTGCTCAGCAAAGCAGCTCTTACAGACAGATTGGCTAAATGGGTCATGATTCTCAGTGAATTTGATATTCACTACATAGAGCAACGAGCTATCAAAGGACAAGTAATTGCAGATCAACTAGCTAAAGCACCGCTACCTGGAAAACAACCAATGGAGATCGAATTTCTGGATAGGGATGTTCTTGTTATTTCCACCAAACAATGGACCGTATACTTTGATAGATCCTATACTCAACATGGCTCAGGTGCTAGCAGTTCATCACTCCTGACGGACACACCATACCAAGATCATATAGACTAATGTTTCCATGCACAAATAACATTGCTAAATATGAGGCATTGGTTACAAGCATAAAAATGGTCATGGAATGGAGAATCACAGAATTAAAAGTCTACGGAGATTCACAACTAGTCATCAATCAGATCAACAATGACTATTAGACGAAGGACGACAAGCTGCTACCATACAAACGAATGGTGGATGATTTCAAACAATATTTTGTACACATCACCTTCGAGAAAATACCAAGGTTAGACAACAGGGAAACCGATGCAGTGGCTACTATCGCTTCACTACTACAAGTTCCAAAGCAACAAAGTCGTTACGATTTTCTAGTAGAGCAATCGTTCTCCCTAGCCTATGACCATTCTGAATCCCATGTTATCTATGCCTTGACCGGTTCTGATTCTCCATTATATGGACCGATATAAGACTATCTTAAAAACAATATCCTACCCATTGACCTATCTCGAAACCAAAAACGTAACTTTATCTGGCAAGCCGCCCGTTATACTCTCATTGTTGATACTTTGTACCGTCGAGGTCTAGATGGTACTCTTCTTCGTTTCCTTGACCGTAATGAATCTGACTTCGTTTTACAAGAGCTTCATGAAGGTATCTATGGCACACATTCAAGTGGCCCTACTCTTGCTAAAAAAATTCTAAGAATGGGATATTACTGGCCGACAATGGAAAAAGACTCTTGTCATTTTGCAAAGAAGTGTCCTAAATGCCAAATCCATGGCAATCTTATACATGCACCAAAACAGGAACTATAGCCATTCACAACATCCTGGCCCTTTTGCCAATGGGGACTGGACTTAGTCGGCAAAATACATCCTTCATCTTCAAATTGGCACAAGTTCATTATTACTGCAACAAAATATTTTACCAAATGGATTGAAGCGGTCACCATGACCACAGTGACTGGGAAACAAATTCCCTCTTTTATTTTTAATTATCTAATCTGCAGATATGACATTCCAAGTTCCATCATCACAAATAATGGACGACCTTTCAAAAACCAAGATGTGTGAGAAATATGTGAAAAATTCAAAATCCAACATTGTTTCTCTTCACCTTACTACCCATAGGAGAATGGTTAGGCCAAAGCATCCAACAAAACAATATTGAAAATCCTAAAGAAAACAGTGAATGATGCAGGCAAAGATTGGCACGTGCAACTCAATCCAACACTTTGGGTATACAAAACCAGCATCCGCACACCTACGAGAGCTACGCCATATTCATTGGTGTATGGATCAGAGGCAATTTTACCCCTGGAGGTAGAGATTCCATCTCTCCGAGTATCTTTGAAATGCCTCATTCCAGATGAAGAGTATCGAGTAAACCAACTGCAAGAGCTAGAACTTCTAGATGAAAAACACCAACATGCCTATACTCACCTCAAAGCATATCAGCAACGCATGTGCAGAAGCTACAACCACAAGGTCATTCCCAGAATTTTTAAAATTGCTGATCTAGTACTCAAGGAAAATCCTAGAAATCAATAGGATCGGGAAAAGAAAGGGAAATTTGAACCTAACTGGTTAGGTCCTTATGTTATCATATCCGCCTATGGATCAGGTGCTTATCAACTAACAACTTCAGAAGGAGATGTGATCGATAAACTAACTAACAACATCCATTTGAAGAAATACTATACTTGAGTAGTCTAATGCACGAAAAATCAAAAATATCAAAAATCAAGAAAAAGAAAATAAAAAGGTACAATAAAAATAACTAGTGAAAACCTGGCAATAGGCGCTATTGTGAGAGGACAACTCCTCTATCTATACTCACTCTCGAACCTTTATATCCACAATCAAGCACTATCGGCTATTGCCCGACATTTTATCACATTATCCAAGACATACTTAGCATAGTCACTATCCTGGTTTATCCACATATCCTTTCATCGTATCCCACCATGGCTTGGTAATCACTGTACATATCCACATTAAGAGGAAAACTCAACTAGGGGCAACATTGATCAAAATTTCATCTTCAATCAAAACTTGCAGCAAACTCAGAGCATCCTATCCAGCAAACAAATCAACAATCACAAAAACAAACATTGATCACTTGAAAGGATTCACAACGCATGATGGATGATTTTCTAAAGTATCAAATGTTGGCATCTTGCATGAAGTTTTGACTGTTTTTGCCCTTGAATTTTTTTTTGAGCTATTGGATCCTCTATATTTTCTCAACGATGCATCAAGCTAGAGAAAGTCATGGAGACTCCAATATTTTTAGTTTTCTGTCTGTGAGGCGATCACTTGTACTGTGCAAATACTTGTCTCGAGATGTGATTCAAAGCATATCACTGAAGACATGATTCCACTTTGTGCATACAAATGGTTTAATCTTGACTATTTATGCGCAAGCCGTACTCAGGTCGTCCTGGTTCAATTATACCTTGACGCTTGTGCTATCTTGCAAACTAAAAAATCATGTAAATTTTTCTCAGGTCATTATGGTTCAATTATACCATTATGCTTGTATAATTTTTCAACATATCCCAACAAATCAATGCTCAATGATGATAACTACAAAGAAAGCAAAAACATGTGACTATACAAGAATGACAAACGAAAGAATGAGGATGCTTAATTAGTTGCATATCATTTTACAATTAGTTGCATATCATTTTACAATTAGTTGCATATCATATCATACATCTCATTTTCAAGATACATCTCACAACATATCATATCATACATCTCATTTTCAAGATACATCTCACAACATATCATTATCATACATCTCATTTTCAAGATACATCTCACAGCATATCATTATCATACATCTCATTTTCAAGATACATCTCACAGCATATCATATCATACATCTCATTTTCAAGATACATCTCACAACATCATGCATTAACACATCATATTCATCACATATCAAATCACATACATCTAAGCATTGCATCATCATCATAGAAATATCAAAAGAATATCAAAAGCATCATCCATAACACATCACATGAGGATTAATGAAAATGGTGTCGTATATATATCTCAAAAATGAACAAGTACAAAATATGTCATGTCTGTCCCATAAATACAACAAAATGATCAAAATACAATGGAGATAATGTCTCTCAGGTATGACTATCTCCTGAGGGTGAAGGTCTCGCAGCAGATGTCCCAGCACCAGGATCCCCAGGTGGATCCTGATGAGCAAGCCTTGTCATGCCTCTGCTCTCTGTCCTCGACCCAGTTTGCCTGGATCGACTAGATCTCGAAGTTGTGAAACTCGGAACTCGACGCTCCCTAGGCACCACATCCTCATAATGTCTTTGGGAGTACTCCGCCTCCTTGGCTCTCAAAGCCAACTCTCTCAAGGTGTCTCTCATCAAACCACCTGCCGTTGCTCTCTCCAAAGTCTTTGCTCGAGCCCCAGCTCAACCCAACCGCTCCAAAACTATATCCTGCTCCATGGTCAGCTATGTAATCTGCCGCTGATGCGCCAACAACTGTGTTTGCAGATGCTGCACTGATAAGTGTAGAAACCTAATCTGCGTGTCCTCCCGGTGAGTCAAAATCCGCATCTAGATGGGTACCTATGAAGTGGTACCCCCTATCCCTCCCCCTGTCCTCGGTGCTGGTGGGGGTAAAACATCTGACCTCCTCCTCTAGGCCAACTATCTAAACTCATTTGTCCCTCCCACCGCTGCTATCATCTCTCCTACCCTCTCCTCACCCCCAGCTCCAATAGCTAAACCTCCTCTCCCTCTATCCTCCACATCCCACCGCACAAATCTCTCCACCGTATCCCTCTATCACCACCAACTCCACCTATGTCTCCACTCCTCCCCCGATCTCCACCTCTGTCTCCTCTCCTCCTCCGATCTCCTCTCCCTCTATCCCCTTGCCGACCTCGGCCTCCTCCTCTACCATCTCCACCATCCCCACCTCCCTCATCCAACTCCTCTCCATCCTCTCCCCGTCTCCCTAGCCTCTCGGGTTGCTCATCCTCCTCATCATCATCAAAAACGGGAATCATTTTCGTTGGATCTGATATCCTAGCCACAACATGTGCTGCAAATAGTGTGGCAAACTCATCGGTCATCCCTGCATCATTATTCCATAGGCATAGTCCCATATCTAGCCGGCTAGGTGAAAGAACTCCTCAACCGCCACCGCGCTATCGATAGTAGATCCCCCCTCTGGTACATCCTGCCTCTGTTGAGCATACAAACATGCTCCCTGTGGAATCCCCTGTTGTCGTCGATATTGCCGCAACACTTGGCTGTGTAGGAATCTCTCACTCACAAAGGGCGTCTGCCCTATCAGAAATCAGGACATGTAAACATAGGGCATCTCCATCCCATCCTCTGCCCATACCTCGCAATCCATATATAGTCTCCAGATGACTGTATCAATATCATCTAGCACTCGCCTCCAATGCTCTAGTTTGCCCATCTTACGTTGGACAACTATCCCTCGGTATCCATAGGCATAAGCGCACCCAACAGGCCTATATCTGTTCGCAAGTGGCTTGGCTACGGGAATATGCTCCCACACTCATATCTGTAGTAGTGTAACCCCAACTGATAGACTGTTGTGTCCCAAGTAAACCACCTGATGCAGATCCCTATATAAGTGGGCCAACATAGCAGACCCCCATGCGAATCGATGACCTTGTGTCACCATGTCCTCCAAGACCAACCCCCATCCTACTACCTGTCCCTTTGATCTACGGTCAGGACATAAAAACCCACCTATGAATCTTGCCAGCACTTATGGTAGAGGAGCGTAATCCAAATCAATGAACTCCTGCCAGGGGATCTCGTATCCGCAAACCGTATCATCCTGTAAAATCTGACGAAGAGCCTCTGTCTCACCCTCCTCAGTCTACTCATATGGTAAAAGTGCACCTACCATGGGAATCCATAGAATCTGGTAGCAATCCTCGGGTGTCACTGTCATCTCACCTATTGCCAAATGGAAGGTGTTGGTGTCACTATGCCACCTCTCGACCAAAGCTATCAATAAACCCCAGTTAATAATGTACCGGGGCATCTCCAACAAAGAGTATAGGCCACACCTCTCAATGATATCCCTGTATGCCTGTGTCAATCATGGTATCAACGACCACGGTCTCAGAAATCGCTCTCGCGACTGAACAACCCCAAGTCGCTCCTGTCATAAACAAAACATGTCCAATATCAGTTTCCTCATCATATCAATTCATATCAAAATCAAATTCACATCAACTTGAAACATTGAAAATCTAATCAAGTTCCACATCATATCATATCCATATCCACAATCATATCAACTTGTAAACCAACTCAAGTTCTACAATCATATCAACTTGTAACACAACTCAAGTTTCACATTCATATCAACTTGTAAAACAACTCAAGTTTCACAATCATATCAACTTGTAAAACAACTCAAGTTCCACAACCATATCAACTTGAAAAACAACTCAAGTCTCACATTTATATCAACTTGAAACAATGCATATCAAATCAAGTTCATATCACACATCCATATCAAAATCCACATCATATCAAATCAACATCAGATCAACATCAACTTGAAACGTTGCAAATCAAATCAAGTATCTATCAAACAAACCATATCGAAACTCATATTGGACAAATTATCAAAACAAATGACAACAGACACATAGACTGACATTCGCACCCATCCCGAAAAAACCGGCAAACACCCACCCCTCTTTCTTCATCTCATCAAATCCTATTTTTCCGCCTTCACACTAATCTCTTTTACCTATGCGCTAAACTACTAGCTATGCACTATCCAACCTTCTCCATGCGCTATGAAATTAACCCTAAGCGCTAGCCTGCACCTATGCGCTAACCTAATCCATCAAAGCACCACCTAAAATAACCTCTGCGCTACTTCTAGGCTATGTGTTATCCTACTTTGGCCCTGCGTTGCGAACCTAACCCTACGCGCTAGGTCATTCCTATGCGCTATCCTACACTACCCATGCGAGCCTCTGCTAACCCTATGCGCTAGGTCTTTCCTACGTGCTACCCTTTTTCCCCTACGCGCTACCCTATGCCCCCGATGCGCTAAACTATGTCAATGTGCTACCCTAACCCACCCCTGCACTATCCTAACCTACCCAGACGCTACCCTAGTTCATCAAATCCTACGCGCTATGATACTTATCGTATGCGCTGCAGTTTTTACCCGACACACTAAACTGTTAAATCTGCATGCAAAAATGAAAAACCTGACTAAAAACGACAAAACTAAAAATCAAAAAGGGGTCAAAATGATGACTTACCTTTGGTCCATACGTGGCGGGCCTCTGATACCTCCGAATGCGCTCAAATTGATAAGAAGCAAAGGGATTCGCCATTTTGTGTTTTTCTCCAAGTGTCACTTTCTCCAAAGTCAACAAGCACAAATGAGACAAAATAAATCACTTTTTACCTTTTTATAGGGTAAATGAAAATTAGGGTTGCATGGACGAACACGTAAATTGCTCGTGGACTCATTTCTAACCCCAACAAACATCATTATCGGGAGATGAATCAACTTATCGCATTCAACATAAACAAAATTTTAAAATGCCATGAACTATACCAAATCAAATCAAATTTTCAAATTTTTTGATTCATCTCCCGAGGGGGCATTATCAACATCATTTATCAAATCTGGGGCATGACATGAACATCTCGATATGACCTCACACTGATCATAACCAAATCATGACGACACATCATTTTTCTTTGAATTAACATGTGCACACATGTCACTTCAATGAGGGGCAAAATGTAGACGTATAAAATGACCATATTCCTAAATGAATATTTAATGTTCATTTTATTCTCATTCCTCTATTTAGTTAAATCTAATTTAATTAAATCATCCACATTCTTCTATTTAATTAAATAAATTATTCAATTTATTTATTTAAATTCACTTAAGTCCTTTATATCATTTAATTGAATAAATCATTTTATTTAATTAAATCCCTTCTCTCTACTTTTTAATTAAATTTCCATTTAATTAAATAGTTCACCCCAATTAAATAAATCTAATTTATTTAAATCACCAATTTGCAACCAAAATGAAATAAAGCAATTTATTTTAATTAAATCCTATTATCCCTCATCCACTTGCATTTTCCTACATCTCCCACTTGCATCCTAACCCTCTTCCTAAATTCTTCTAGAACCCATCTAATCCTAATCAATTATCCCCTTTCCCTAAATTTGAGGAGGTCACTTCTCAAATTTGGAGTAAAGTCTTCCAAAGGCATTAAAGCCTTTATGCCTTCAACAAGCTAACTTGTTGAATACCCCCAAATTTGGAAGGACTCTTACAAATTTGTCCCCAAAGTCTTCAAACTGTAGCATAGGAAATAGGAAATCATCACAAGCAAATGTAAACATTAATCATTAGCTCAATCACGAAAGCACAATTGCAATGATCTATCCTAAACACATTCAATAGAGACATAAAGATAAAACATTCAAAAAGATTATGCAAACCAGATTTTCCCTTCATGCTGCTCCATTGTTCTTCTTTCTTCTCCAAATAGTTTTGTTGTAGATCTCACCTTCAAGTGCATAAACCTAATTGTGAAAGCAAGATTGACATTGACACAAGAATACTCGAAGCGTGATTTGACAAAGTGATTAGAAATTCAATAGTCTGATTAGGGGCCTTTGATTGAAGAAATTCATCCAATTTATAGAGAAATTGGAGAAAAAGATCAAATTAGCATGATAATGATTCGAATGGAAATTCAAATCAAGAATAGCAAATTACGACATGTGTATGACAAATTGCTATGCAAAATTTATGACAATTTATGACAAATTACTATGCAAAGATTTATGACAATTTATGACAAATTGCTATGTCATTTCCATGAATTTAGGAGAGAAATAGAAGGAAATTGAAATTAGGAATTAAGAAATTAGAAAAATTAGAAAAATTAGAAAAAGAGGAATTAGGAAAATAGGAATTAGGAAAATGATGAAAATTAGGAAATTAGTGAATTAATCAATAATTTTTCATTTATTAATTAATTCATTCACAAAGAGGAATAATTAGCCAATTAAATGAACATTTAATTGCGATGAGAAGACTTAGGATAAATAAACAATTTATTAATCCTAAAGGAAGAAATGACACACAAGGTTAAATGATTAAATCATAAAACCCTAGAAGACGAATTAGCAATGCGAGAATGACAATTAGGTCTTGATTGAAGATAATTGATATCGATCATGATTTTGAATTGATAAATAACCAATATGATAAATGATTTAATTGAGAAAATGCGCCAATTGACCAGGAACAATGACAAATTGATCCAAATTGACATAATTGAGACAAACAACGATCAATGACAAATCGATCGCAAAATGACAAGATCGAACCAGAGGACAAGAATCAATGACAAAATAGATTGCAAAACGACAATATTGAAAATGACCACGATCGATGACAAATCGATCGCAAAATGACAAGATCGAACATGACAATGACCGATGACAAATCGATCGTTAAACGACAAGATTGAAAATGATAATGATTGATGATAAACCGACTGCCAGAGGACAAGATTGACAAGAGGACAACGATCGATGACAAATCGATCGCAAGATTGACAGGAGGACAAAACCCTAATTAGGATTGACGATGTCCAAAATGATGACAAATAAGCATGCACATTGATGCAATAGGATAAGATCGATTAAAATCATGACTGGATAGTGTTGTTGACAAGACCAAATTTGAGAGTAAGATGAATGAAGAATGTAGAAGAATGACTCGATGCTTGCAAATGATAAAAACCAAGTGCGTGACATAGGAGAAATGTTAATGCGACGCAAAAACCTAAAATGAGGCAATGCGCAAATGTTAAAGTATGACTCCGCAAGCGTTGACCATTTTTAGGTGTCTACATTTTGCCCCTCTTTGAGACAATGCGATTTTAAGCATTGTTTCAAAGAACAATAATGAAAATTCCCCATACAATAATAATGACATGCATGCCCCCTCAAGGAATTGGCCAGAAACGTGCAGAAAAGAGGCCAATTGATCGATAAAAATGATAGGATCGAACAGACTGACAATCGGAGATCGGATGCATGAAGGACAAGCAATTGAATACACAAAAGACCACAACCAACATAAGATGGTGAGGGTGCACGTCCATCTATGCACTGACAAAGATCTATAAATGGGACCAAAAGAGGGAAAATTGCTCATTTGCACTAGACAAAGAGGAGGAGTTGTTGCTCTAGACAAGGACACTTGCAGATAGATGGCAAACATTCCAATGGTGGATCACCTCGGGGAACGTGTATGCACATACAGATGATCGGATGACGTAAGAGCAGTGGTATGGATCTCAAAAACCCATGTTTTCAATTTCATGAATTTAACTTGCTTGTGGGACATTGCGGGGCCCACAGAAACTGCAAAAATTGACTTCTGCGCCTGTGTAGGGTGAATCCTGCGCTTGTGTAGGGTCTTATGCACTTGTGTAGGGAAACACAAGCACAGGTTACCTTACATAGGTGCAGGTTCCTTGACACAGGCGCAATTGTGCAATGCAAACCCTAATTTTGGTCAAAATGACATGCAAATGATCCGGAAAAAGGGGACAAGGGTAGGATTGGGCAGATTAGATGAAAAACACCTTGATTTGGACATGAAAATGAGGAAATGCAACCCATAGGAGAAAACCCTAATGCTAACAAAATATGCCCCAATTGTGATGCAGAGTCGATAGTATCCGTTGATCACGCGGGAGAACCGACCAGATTGCTTCATGCTACGACATAGACTTAGGAGCACAGACAAAGATACACTAGCAGGACTTGGGATATACTATGTCACATTCATGCCCGAGATTAGGGCAAACACAGGACTGCTTACCGCATTGGCAGAGCGATGGCATTCAGAGACTTCGTCCTTCCATCTGGCGACTGGAGAGGCGACGGTGACACTGGAGGATGTATGGCGTATCCTCCGCATTCCAATTCATGGAGAGATGATAGAGTATGACCCAGTGATAGGGAGAGATGCATTGTGCAGATTATTTGAGTGTGACGCAGATGATCTGGATATCGTCGAGAGGGAGATTGGCTGGGAGACTATGGCATCAGAGTATGATCGGCGATATGTGGTGATAGCCATGGTGATAGCATGTCTACTAGCAGGGGACAGACGAGGACATGGATTCCCTATTGGATGGGGAAGAGTGCTAGAGCGGATGGCGACAGAGGGGACGGTGTATGCATGGGGACCATGTGTACTGGCTATGCTCTATTTTCAGCTGCATCAGATAGCGTATCAGGGAGTGCAGACTTTGAGCTGTGGAGTCACATTGCTACAGGTATGGACATTTGAGCACATAGCCATATGTTGACCGATTACAGATAGACAGGTAGTACCACACCGACCATATGTGTACTGCTATGGGGGAGTACTGAGACAAGGTCCTTTTGGATACATACTATATTGGCGACATGAGCTAGACAGACTGAGAGAGTTCATATGGAGGCCATATCGTGATTGCCTGGGATGGTCAGATGACAGTGATGAGCTACCGTATTGTAGACAGGAGAGGTACCTGATTGGGCGACCAGTAAATCACCAGAGAGTGATTGAGTTGTACCTGCCAGAGAGAGTCAGACGACAGTTTGGAGAGAGGTAGGATGTACCTAGGAGGACTGCACACTTTGCCCGATCTCACAGAGAGACGAGTCAGTGGGGGAGTATGATTCAGCCACACACAGCATATACTGACTTCACACAGCTACAACAGAGACAGTGGGATTGGGGATTAGATGTAGCAGATGTTGGGATGACAGAGGAGTATGAGAGATGGTTTGCACGATGGCGGCCAGTGCCATTGACAGATCCGGATATTCTAGTACCTAGGCGACAGGAGGACTTCCCACTCACAGGAGAGGAGGAGGGAGATGATGAGGATAAGGAGGATGAGGGTGGGGATGAGGATGATGGGGATGATGAGGACGGAGATGAGGATGATGAGGATGATGAGGACGGAAAGGAGGATGGGGATGACGAGCAGGAGGCATGGCAGGATATACCCATAGAGCTAGAGACAGCTAGGACAGAGGAGATGGAGAGTGCAAGGCGACCATAGCGAGTCAGCAGGATCACATTGCAACATTAGAGAGACAGCAGGATCAGTTCAGAGCGGAGATAGCCAGACTCACATCGGCTCGAGATACAGCGATAGCGCAAGCACAACGAGAAGAACAGAGAGTCACTGAGTATATTGGGTCGATTTGGGATGCCAGTGCACGGGAGATGGCACAGATGCTAGTAGAGACCGGAGAGGAGATACGCCATTGGAGGACACTATATGAGAGTGCAGTTCCACCAGAGTAGAGAGCACCTTCATATCGGGCACAATCGAGGACAGAGAGCAGGGCATGCTCTCGGAGGTCATTGAGGAGCATGGGGGTGAGTGGACCTATGAGACCACCACAGCCAGGACCAGGAGGGACATCATCCATAAGACATGGCAAGGATGAAGAGGACAGAGGGAGCACCCAGTGACAGAGGCACGTGCTCCTTAGGACAGACAGTAGACACTATGTAGTTTGACATTTTGTAGTCAGCTTGCGGGCCATACTTAGGACAGACAGTCCAATTTTGTACTCCGATATTATTTTGACATATGATATGATATGCATCGATATGATGAGATGCAATGTGTTATGACTGATGTTACTTTCTATGTATGGATGACTTATGCATTGTTTATGTACCATTGTGGAACATGTATGGATGCATATTTTGTTTTATGTGTTTTGATGCATTGATAACATGAAATGGATAAAAGACTTGATATGATGTTCGATGTAATGCAAATGTACTAACCAAACGGATGCAGGATGCAGTATGTATGGTTGGAAAGCAGAGCACTAGACCGAACTGACTATCCGACCAGACGGAAGAAATGTTAGTAAGAAGAAAATGAAACAGAGGACAGTTAGAGATGAAGAAAAACTTGCTTTCAGTAATGCACTTTGTAGGTGAGAACCTTTATTTTTATGTAGCAAAATGGATGCGTAGCATCATGGCATTGAGGGCCAGAGCTGAAATGCAACCCTTTTTGCAAAAGACAGACACATCACAGACAAACAACAATCACAATCAAAAAGAAAAGGACCATGAACCATCCTGGTCACTCTAAATCACTCAGTGACATCATCGAGCAACATAGGAACATGATCGAAGATAAATCAATAAAAAGATAAGATGCACAAATTCCAACAAATCAAACAAACACCTTGATCTTCATTGTCAAAAGTTGAAAGTGCTAATAGGACGATGATGCGGTCTGGTTTCAGGGAATGCAGTACCCCATCTAAGACAGGACACAGTCTGGTTTCGAGTATACCACACCCTGTATAAGACCCATGATAGTGTGCCAAGGACAAATGATTTTGAGGTTGATTGATATGACAATGTTGATCAGTTTGAATGTCGGGTTTGAGTAAAAAGGTTCATCTGTTTATGCATGATTTCAGTTAAAGCACATTGTGTTGATTGCATGTCATTGGATGTATGCTTAGTGATTTGTCTTATGCACAAAAAGAAATCCTTTATTGACAAAATGCTTGTTTTTGTTTTGCTTTTCGAAATGTTTTTGAGATTTTTTCAGGACATGTTTAAAAATTTTTATGATCTTTTTTCAAGACATTTTTCAATTTTTATGATTTTTTCAGAACATTTTTCAATGTTTTTGAGATTTTGCCCCCAGTGTCTAGCAAGGCAAGGAATATGACAGGTGAATAAATAAGCTTTCTGAAATGATGGTGGATAGAGGGAAGACAAAGGCCTTTTATCATGGAGACAATATGGATGCAATTTTCAAGGGCTATTGCGTGAGGGGACAAGAGACTGGATATGACAATGTAAAGCAGGAACATGGCATGAGGGACATGTCAAGAGGTTTTTGAAACCATGTTTAAATTTTGCGTCCTTATGTCAGATCAAGATCAAGGAATGAAAAAGAGTGTATGGATAGTGATAAGCAAGACCAAGAATGGATAAGGGACATGGACTGAAGGTCGGGATAGGATATGGGATAGTGGCAGAAAGTTGCAATACGCTAGGGAATATGGATGAAAGGTTATAATAAGCAAATGGATAAATGACAAAAGCTATGATGGACTAAAAGCTGCAAACAAGATGCATGATGCTCATGAAGATCCTCAGCCTTGTCAAGATCAAAGGTGGAAAGGGAATCTGGACATGAGGGATAATAGGATATGAAGGGTAATGACAGGAGTTCGATAGGATAATGGAACAATGAAGGACAAAAGGATATGATAGGATAAAACCTGCCCCAAGTGTGGTGTGCAAGAGGTTCATAAATTACGCATGATGCCTGTTTACTAGGTTTTCATCACGGTACTTGCCCAAGGCGCCTGTTTGCTAGGTTTTCACCAGTGGACGAATTATTTTTTCTTTACTTTTTTTTTTTTTTCAATTTTTTTTTTTTTTTTTTTTGAATTTTGACTTTTTCAATAGAAGATGGACACATGGTAGGGGATGGAAGAAGGACTCAAGTGTCTTTTTGTTTGGATAGTAGCCTTTGAAAAAAAAATGGACCATGACCTTTAAAAGTATGCTAAAAGACGTTGGTAGGATAAGGACATGGAAAATAAGATGAAACTAAGGCAAGGATTTATGCAAAGGATTGGACCAAAGGGATCGAAGGATGGAAAATATGCATTGGATAATGGATAGGGTATTGGAAGAATTCGGCTTGAGTGGATGGAAATGAAGGAAAGATCAACATTGGCACACACCTTGAGGGGTGATGGACTGATGGAGGAAAGATGTATTTTGGATATTGAGATTTTGATGGAGGAATAGCTATGGATTTTGGGACATAAGGGACCAAAATGGATGAAGAAGGTGATGGAGGAACAAATTTGAGAGGTTTGGATGGAGGAATAGCAACTTTGGATGCCAAGTTGGATTTTTCTTTTCGTGCTTCAAGAAGCTGCTTAGGGATCCACATGGTTTTTGATTTTTCATGCTTTTGTGGTTCCCTGGAGTGCATTGCTTACACAAGGGATTTAGGAACCCATATATATTTTGACTTTGCTTTATTTTTCTCAATGGGCCTTTGTGGCCTTTTGGATATTTCTTTTTCTTTATAGATCATATTGTTCTTTGTTTTGACATGTCGATTATATTGGACATGTTGATCCTTGAATACATGTGGATTTTTAGACTTATGACTTTTATACTTGGCATCCAAATTGCTTGGAGGGGGAAAGGAATGCATGGATGGATAGGAATGAAGTGGACTTCTTTTGGATTGATGAAATTTACTCAAGGATGTGTGCCTTTGCTAACCTTGCATAGAGGATGAAGGAATATAAGGACCTAAGATGGATGGAAGGTGTGATGGGGAAGGTGCATGTTTTGATTTTGATGGAGGGATGTTGGATTTAGTAGGGGTACCCACGTCTTGAGGAATTTCACTGAGGCCATGACCCTTGATATTTTCTTTAACATGACGGGATTCTTTCTCATGAAGGTCTACTCCTTTTCCTTTATGAATATCTTGACTTGTAGGATACTCTTTTCCTTGGGAAGAAGACGCGAGTCCATTATGAGGTGAATATGATATGAGAGAAATAATGAGATCTTGAAGTGGATCAGATTGGACCAAAGTGGAAGAACCCATTATGCATGTCAAGGGTTCATGAACATCTTGCACTGACATGTTAGAATCATGAGTGGGATTAGGATCATGAGGGGAACCGGGATTGCGTAGTGGACATGGTTCAATGACAGGCTCTTCAAGAGATGGAATGGGATAAATAATGGGATCATCAAAAGAAATGCGATCTTGGAGTGTATATGGAGCATTAGGACAAGGAGATGGAGGAACAAAAGGATCTTGTGGAGGATTTAAAGGAATAATTTGATCTTGACAAGGAGGAAGATCATTGGAATCCCCTTTAAAGGTGCTTTTCTCTTGACTTTCAATGGGATCATCATAAAGGATGGAAAGGATATCTTGATCTTTCTTAGAAAGTGGAATGTCAATGAGATTTGAAAGGATATTGTGTTCATGAAATAGAAGGGGATCATTTGGGATTGGATGGACTGGGATATCTTGATCTTGCTCAGGGAATGGAGTGTCAATAGGACTTTGGATAGGATGGACAAGAATAGGGGAATCATCGTGAGTGTCTGGGAACATGGGATCTTGGTCAACAATTGGATGGGATGATAAGGTTTTAGGATCTTGATCTTGATCTATTTTAAGACACATTTCTTGATGCTCTAAATTATCCCCTTGACATGGGGTTGGACTTTGGATATGCATGGAAGATTCTGACAATGAACCAATGTTTTGGCATGAAGGAAATGCACTTTGAACATTTGTGATGGATTCTGGCAAGGAATCAATGCTTGAACATGAGGAAGAGGGACTTCGAATGGGGTCCTCTAAAATAGGTAATGGCAATAAAGTGCATGGTGGCATTGGGTCTTGTATTTTTGAAACATGACAAGGATGTGCATCATGAACTGGATTATCTTGGCAATCAATTATGAATAGCCCTTGGCTAATTGCATCCTTGGGTGTATTATTTGATGAGGACAATATGGAAGGTTCTTATGAAACTTCTAGAGGTGTAGGGATAGATGCCACTGGAGATTCAATTTGTTTGCGGGGGGATGAGGCATTGCTAGACATAAGTGTATTATTTTGATCTTCTTCAAAGAACTCACTTGGTAGTTTCCTTAAGATCATTGCAATAGAGCCACCTTTTTTTTGAGGTTTTGATATAGTTGAATTTGGAATTTGAACTTGTTTGGCAAGGAGTTGGTTCTGATCTGATGTCATGTTTTGATTTCGAACTAGAGGTTGATCAAATTGGTTATACATGTTCAAAATTTGGCTCGGTGCATGTTGCAACCTTTGTGTTTGAATGTTTGATTGTGGTTGTTGACATTGATATTCCACCATTGGTTGAACCATTTGTGGACATTGTATAATTGGTTGGACATATTGTTGAAATTGGACCATTGGTTGTATATGTTGAAATTGTTGAACAATTGGTTGTGATGGTTGAAAATCTGATTGATAGTAAACACCTTCTTGTTCTTGTTGTGGAGGCACATAATGTTGAAATTGATGTTGTCTCTTTTCTTGAAATTGTTTCATCATCTCTATTTGGGAGAGGAGAGCTGGTATGTCTGATCGTTCAAGAAGAGATCTTACATCAATTGGCTCAATCTTTGGATTTCAACCTTGAAATTTTTGAAACATTTTGGACATTTGTGATCTATTCTTCTCAATGTTTTTCACTCTTTGTTCCAAAATTTTCTCTTCTTGAGCTAGTTTCTCCTCTAGTTTTTGTATTTGGAGACTTGTTTCATCATAAAAAGTTTGATCAATGTTGCTTTGTTGTTGGGTTGGATAGAATTGTGATTGCATTGTCAGTTGATATGTCAAACTTTGTTGCATCATTGGTGCTTGGAACCTTGTTTCAATAGACATGTCACTATGCAATGTTTTTGGGATTTTTCAAGGATAATGTATGATATGCAACTAAATGCAAACTAAATAGATGAAAATGCAATCTATGGCAAGAATGCAACCTATTGTTTTTTATTGTTTTTCAAGATTTGGACAAACTTTTTGGAATGCAAATCTAAAAGAGACCCTTCGGAAATTGAAATGATGTCTAGACCTCAAAGGACAAAAGGACCAAGTGACGAAAGGACAAAATGACAATGTCTCCCCTATATGCTTGGATACTAAGCTAGGTTTGACCAAATGACAATAATGACAAAAGAGAAAAGGTTTGATAAGGTCTAGACCTCCTAACAACGACTTAGGGTTTATCAAAGATTTGGGTTACTCAAGTATGACAAACCCTAGTTTTGACACTATATGCAAAGGACAATTACTATGCAAGTGACCTTAATATGATATGATAATGACCTAAGCTTAATGAAGAAATTTAGGGTATGCAAAGTATGACAATGGTATGACTTTAATGCAAGAGGACACATGCAAATGGATGACCCTTATTGATATGCAAAGGAGTATGACTTAGGTGAAACCTAACCTTGGTACTTGACAATGAACTTTGCAAAATGCAACCTAGGATGAACCTAAATGTAAGTGACATGAATGTTGAGACAAGATTTTGAATAATGTTTGACAACCATGTTTGAAGGTGTTTTGAAGTTTGTTGGATAAAATATTCTTGTGTGTAATCTTGTTTTGAATCAATTTGCCTTGTTTTTGAAATGAGATACAATTCAACTTTTGACAAACAAAGAAGACAAGATATTTCAACTTAGACTCAAGACAATCATGCTCATTAACACACATTTCTTATGGTAGGCAAGGACATTAGGTACTTGAGAGGTAGACTCATTATGAGATTCAAGGAGAATACATAGATGCTTGACCCCACGGGCTCCCCTCCACGACACTCACTTCTCAGGGCAGCCAAGCATCAGTCCCCATGGAAATCTCCCCATGGCGAACTTAGTATCTCTTCCAAGTATCCGAACTTGTCCTTCTCAAGCAACTAGAAGGGTTTTTGGCCTCTAAAAACAAGGTGTTTAGTCAGGATTTCTGTTAAGCGTTACTCCTTGATGTCACGCAAGCGTGATTGAGACATTAAGCCCATCAAGATACCAAACAAATGTAGTCGCGCAAGCATGATTTAGACCGAGAGGCCCTAATTAGATGTTGATATGAGAAAGAGTTCAAGGGTCATCACTTCCCAAGTAACTGCAATTCCCATGTAACCCTTCCTTCAAAGCTTTCGCTCATCAGGTATTTGTTTATAGTGAGTTAGAATGCCAAGGTATTCTAGCCGTACTCACTTTGGGTCGTTCCCTTCTCACGATTATCACTTGCTTGCAAAAGCAAAGTGGTCGGGAAGGCAGGCCCTCTAAAGGTGACAAACAATCAAAGACACGAGCATGGTATCGAAGATCTGGATTTCTAATCACCCTAAGAAGGATGAGAGCATACTCTCCTACTCCAATGTCACACTCAACAATCAAAGCAAAAACATATTCATTCCAACCTATTTAGAAATCACTAGGTGCCTAAAACACTAATGACAAACACCAAGTTTAGTTGTTTCTTCAAGGCAACCTACAAAACCCAAGTTAGAAGTTTGAGATGTTTATTCTTTGACTATCGATTCTGCATAAAACATGTTAGTAGTTTAATTTGTTGTCTTTGCCATGCGTATGCCAAGATGCTGCACATATAATTAGTACCAAAAACCAAAACACAGAAAACAGAATGCAAAAACAAACAATTTTCAAGTAAAACATTGCATTTTCACCTCTGTTTCTGGACTTTACACAGGCGCAGAACTCATGACACAGGCGCAGAACTCATAACACAGGCGCAGGATTACACAAGCGCAGTTTTTTTTTTTTTTTTTTTCTAACACAAGCGCATAATGCATTTACACAGGCGCAAAACTCATAAAGATGCAATTTTGTGCCTTACATAGGCGCAGAATGTCTCACACAGGCGCAGAAGTCCCCAGAAAGCCCTGCATTACCCTGTTTTTGGGTTTTTGGCCTGCAAATCAACTCAAAAGGCACTCAAGACATGATTAGAGGGTTAGATGGTTAGTGTTCACGTCGAGTTCACCAATTAATGTAGCATAGGAAATAGGAAATCATCACAAGCAAATGTAAACATTAATCATTAGCTCAATCATGAAAGCACAATTGCAATGATCTATCTTAAACACATTCAATAGAGACATAAAGATAAAACATTCAAAAAGATTATGTAAACCAGATGTTCCCTTCATGTGGCTCCATTGTTCTTCTTTCTTCTCCAAATAGTTTTGTTGTAGATCTCACCTTCAAGTGCATAAACCTAATTGTGAAAGCAAGATTGACATTGACACAAGAATACTCGAAGCGTGATTTGACAAAGTGATTAGAAATTTAATAGTCTGATTAGGGGCCTTTGATTGAAGAAATTCATCCAATTTATAGAGAAATTGGAGAAAAAGATCAAATTAGCATGATAATGATTCGAATGGAAATTCAAATCAAGAATAGCAAATTATGACATGTGTATGACAAATTGCTATGCAAAATTTATGACAATTTATGACAAATTACTATGCAAAGATTTATGACAATTTATGACAAATTGCTATGTCATTTCCATGAATTTAGGAGAGAAATAGAAGGAAATTGAAATTAGGAATTAAGAAATTAGAAAAATTAGAAAAATTAGAAAAAGAGGAATTAGGAAAATAGGAATTAGGAAAATGATGAAAATTAGGAAATTAGTGAATTAATCAATAATTTTTCATTTATTAATTAATTCATTCACAAAGAGGAATAATTAGCCAATTAAATGAACATTTAATTGTGATGAGAAGACTTAGGATAAATAAACAATTTATTAATCCTAAAGGAAGAAATGACACACAAGGTTAAATGATTAAATCATAAAACCCTAGAAGACGAATTAGCAATGCGAGAATGACAATTAAGTCTTGATTGAAGATAATTGATATCGATCATGATTTTGAATTGATAAATAACCAATATGATAAATGATTTAATTGAGAAAATGCGCCAATTGACCAGGAACAATGACAAATTGATCCAAATTGACATAATTGAGACAAACAATGATCAATGACAAATCGATCGCAAAATGACAAGATCGAACTAGAGGACAAGAATCGATACAAAATAGATTGCAAAACGACAATATTGAAAATGACCACGATCGATGACAAATTGATCGCAAAATGACAAGATCGAACATGACAACGACCGATGACAAATCAATCGTTAAATGACAAGATTGAAAATGATAATGATTGGTGATAAATCGACCGCCAGAGGACAAGATTGACAAGAGGACAACGATCGATGACAAATCGATCGCAAGATTGACAGGAGGACAAAACCCTAATTAGGATTGACGATGTCCAAAATGATGACAAATAAGCACGCACATTGATGCAATAGGATAAGATCGATTAAAATCATGACTGGATAGTGTTGTTGACAAGACCAAATTCGAGAGTAAGATGAATGAAGAATGTAGAAGAATGACTCAATGCTCGCAAATGATAAAAACCAAGTGCGTGACATAGGAGAAATGTTAATGTGATGCAAAAACCTAAAATGAGGCAATGCGCAAATGTTAAAGTATGACTCCGCAAGCGTTGACCATTTTTAGGTGTCTACACAAACCATTAATGGTTAACTAACCCTTAGTGGCATGGTTAGAGACTTTTTGCCTAACTCAACCCTCTTCTAACCCAGGGGTCTCATCAAGCATTCATTGCTTTGACCATGGTTATCCCTTTAACCTTTGCACAAGAGTTTATCCTTTGGGTAAAAGCTTTATCCATTGGATATCCCTAACCTAACCTTAACCCTTACTTTCTAAGGTAACCATGAGGTCTTCTCAAGCATTTAATGCTTCTTACCTCTCCTCTCAAGCAGTCTTATGTTGACAATTGTCACTATTTCATTAGTGGAAATTGTAAACATGGATTGATAACTTTCAATCTTGACCCTTGATTAGATCCTTTAATCCTGACCATCCATTGCTCTATTTTCCCTATAAATAGAGCTATCATTCCTCCATTTTGATCATCCAAGCTTTTAATATCATACTTATACTCAATTTTAGCATACATCTAGCCTCTCTTTGTAATAGGAATTAATCTAATAAGCATTTTAGAGCATTTCTATTATCATTAGCTTAAATCATATAACTAGTATATCATGTTAGGATAGTATTATTACTAATCTTGTCATCTTATAATCTAGTTTAACTCATTTGTAGAATCATGCATAAATAGGATGCATTCATGTTAAAATTAATCTAAAGCATCCCTCGCTCTTGCATTCGTCATCCCTAAGTCACTTTGCTTAGTGATCTGAGAGCAAAGGCATTGGCTTGAGGGATCTTGTGAGATAGAGAACCATGGAACCCACCTTGGGAAGTTGAGTCATTCCTCATGACTCCATAAATTGCACCAAGAGTCCCATGGGTGTGTGGACAAGTCCTTTGAATATTTTCACATATTGAGTTTCATTGAACCGCTTTTCCCGCATACAGCTTCAAAACAGGGACCAAACCTATACTATAATGGAAGATTTGAGATTCTTACCCATAGAGGAATCTTCTCGAAAGATTTGGTGGCAGGGTTGAAAGAAGGATACCATGAATTTAGTATCAACATATGCTTGTCCTCCCAGCTCCACTAATAATCATACAAGACTTGCTTCCTATCTTATTCATTGTCAAAAACTACGACAAAGAGACCTCAAGCCCCAAGAAAAATCTGCACATCCCCTTCCAAAATGGGGCTCCCAAATCTGATATCGAATTATGCAATGCACCAAGACTTGGCCAAAAACCCTTAAATATTTCTATCAGGCCCATTGCACTGAAATATCTCTCTTTTTCTAACACCTCTCTTCCAATCTCTTCGTTCAAATAGACAGTAGGTTTGTTTTCCAATGGCTCTCACCCATTTTTAACCCTATCATCACTACCATTATTGTCGATATTGTCATTCCTCACACCATGACATGAGGGGAACATATGGTCATTTCTATCGTCTTGAGCTTCGACCCTACCGCCAGATGGAGGGGGCAAACTAGCCGTACAATAAAAGTAGAACTCCTTTTCTCCTATCATTTGGGATCACCAAAACACCTCATACCCTCAAAAAGCCTACGTAAATTGCCCTCAATTTTTCCCCAAAGGGGTTTTGCCCATTTTCCATTGTTGAGTGGTGGGGTAGCGAAAGCACTCGACATGCCAAACTTATTTTTTTTACCAATGGACATCACAACAACATATGAAGGACACCCATGTTGGGCGAAGGGCAAAAATTCACTGGACTAAGGCCATCGAAACGAGTACTCGCCTTGAAAATGTTGTTTCTCATGAATCCTAGTGACATGAGCATTCTGAACATGGTTCTTGTATTAAAATAATTTATACATTTATCTTATTAGTACTTTCCATTAGACAATGTACTATTGTAATGAGTTTTCATTTCTAAACTTAACTAGTTATTATAAAAATTTAATTGAACCAATTAAAAGTAAGTATTTGTTTTTATATTTAGTTTTTTTTTGTTAAAGTTTACATGTATATTTTTTAAGTTTAATAAAATGAAAATAGTTTTTCTTAGCATTGATTGGATAATATATTTGAGCTCTTATAGAGCGGTTTTTTCAGATCCACTACTAATGCCCAATATTTTAGGCATTTTTTAAGGCCACGCAATAGCAAAAGATGATAACTCAATGATGAACCACTAGTACCAAACCGGTACTGAGAGGGGGGGTGAATCAGTACAAACACCAATATCATCTGAAATCGGTTTGATAGCAAATACTCCAAAAGACTAACAAACAGGGATACCGGTAAAACAGAGTGCAACCGGCAACATCCAGTAGCTCAACCAGTCATGAACCGGTCACTCAATAAGCTTTCCTCTTGGCTCAATACCACAGTATCATTATATTCTCATGCATAAATAAGTAAACTTAACCATAAGATCTTCACAACAGTGAGTTCAATGTGTTTTATAGACAGGCATAAAACATGGAACCTTCATATGCTTAACAGGTAAGACAAAGCATCACAAGACAAAAGCATTTCACATGACACTCATATTTTTCACGTGGAAACCCAACTGGGAAAAACCACGGTGGGGATGAATACCCACAAGCTGCTTTTTGAACTCTTTAGAAGTCCGCTCTATTAGGAGCCTTGTCCGGTTAAGGACATTACAATAGGTTCTGGTAGGAACTGATCTTGTTAGGGATCACCCGGTTAAGGGATACACGGTTAAGGGTTAAACCTGATAGGGTCACCTTGTTAGAGGATTTCAAGAACTCAATAGCCGAAAGGATCTCCTAAGCTTCTCAAGCTTCTCAGAACTCATTAGCCTCGAGTTACCCAGTTAAGGGATTTGAAACAAGCCGGTTAAGACCACCCGATTTAAGGGATTTTGAATCAAGCCAGTTAAGGCTACCCTGTTAGGGGATTTTACAACTGTTGAAGTGGTTAGAGATCAACAGGTATTACAATGATCTGTTAACAACACTTAATGCTAATGCAGATCCATTTAGGCTCCTCTTTTCCTTCTGCACATTCACTTTGCAGGTATCTCTTCTCTCCTATGGTCTGGCAAGAATCACGTATCACTTTCCTTGGATACACACTCACAACTTTTGCCAACAACCTCAAATAGAAACCCAACATCGACCTTATAGGAAACATACAGGTCGGTAGCAAAAACCCTAAACCCTAAACCTGTTAGGTTAAGCAATTCAAATGGTTCGATCCTGACCGTTGAATCATACCACATTAAATTCAACAATCTTGAATCAATCTCAAGACATTCTCCATCATTCATTATCCACCATTTTCATGGTGGCTGATAACCCATCACACATTATCACCGTTTGACAGACTTCACACTTTCTCGAGGTGGATAGGAATAGTCTTCTTCATGCAAGATCCTTCACACGCATAGAGCTTACGTGGCAACACGATCTGTCCTCCATCATACTGCTAACTCATCACACGAAGATTACCGATTGAGTCACTTGAGTTGCTCCAACCAGAAACCCTGAAGTGGAAGCTACCTACCAACTGGTAACCATACAATGCTTCCATGTGCCGGTTCACATAACTGCATGCCGGTTCACCTTGAACAAATGTGCCCTTCACTTTGGCATATAAACTGGTTCATACATATGCTGGTTCCTCTCTCTTCACCTATCACATGTGCTAGTTCTCACCATGTCTCATATTGACATCAATGACAACATATAATATCATTATGTCTTCATGCCAGTTTACATAAGGCTCATGCCGGTTCACATAATGCCAACAATCTCCCCCTTTGGCATTGATGGCAATATACAAAAGATATCTTCTCTACTTCACATCTTCTCCCCATTTGCTGTAGATATCTTTTCGCTTCACTCTCACTCCTTCTCCCCCTTTGACAACAATGCCAAAGTGGAGGTACAATCATCATTGTTTCATCATGCTGCTCCCCCTGAGGAGTAGCATCCATAAACACACCAATCAACAAAAGATTTGTCTTTTTAGTACCTGACTGATGTGGAACAATCACTTTTAGTTCACCTCCTGAAGGGGCAATACCCCTAATTCACCTCTCAAATGCACAAATGTTGTCTTTGGGAGAGGCTTGGTGAATATGTCTGCTAATTGCTCCTTACTGGACACATGCTCTAGTGCAATCTCTTTATTTTGAACCTTTTCCCTTAAGAAATGATACTTAAGCTCAAAATGCTTGGTTCTAGAATGTAAAACCGGATTCTTTGATATATTGATAGCACTTGTGTTATCACAGAATATACTTACTGGTTCAGATACAGGGATCTTGAAGCCTTCCAGTACATGCTTCATCCAGATTGTCTGAGTGCAGTTCATGAAAGCTGCAACATACTCCACTTCTACTGTAGACTGAGAGATGCAACTCTGCTTTTTACTCATCCATGAGACCAGTCTACCACCGAGAAAGAATGCACCACCGGTTGTGCTCCTCCGGTCATCCACATTACCGGCCCAATCATCATCTGTGAATACTTTCAGATTGAAATTAATGTTGTATGGGTACCACAATCCATAGTCAATTGTTCCCTTCAGATACCTAAGAATCCGCTTGACTGCACTCAAGTGAGATTCTCTTGGACTCTTCTGGAACCTTGTAGTGATGCCAATTGCATGTACAATATCCGGTCTTCTATGCACTACATAATGCAACTTACCAATCATTGACCAGTATTCCTTCTCATTAACCAGTGCAGAATCATCCTCCTTTGTCAATTTGCAACCGATCACCATTGGTGTACCAACCGGTTTGCTATCTTCCATGCCAAAAGTCTTCAACACCTCTTTGACATATTTGGACTAAGTGATGAAGATTCCATCATTCATCTGCTGGATCTGTAGTCCAATGAAGAACTTAATCTCCCCTATGAGTGACATCTCAAACTCTTTCTTCATTTCATCAGCAAACTCATGACTCATCTTGTCATCTCCTCCAAAGATAATGTCATCAACAAAAACTTCACAGATCAGTATCTGATCTTCTTCAGACTTC
Source organism: Cryptomeria japonica (assembly GCF_030272615.1). Classification (NCBI taxonomy): domain Eukaryota; kingdom Viridiplantae; phylum Streptophyta; class Pinopsida; order Cupressales; family Cupressaceae; genus Cryptomeria; species Cryptomeria japonica. The sequence continues at coordinate 714,164,741 of NC_081415.1, read as the reverse complement.
AAGTAGATATTGCTATCTTCACTTGTTCTCTCAAATCCAATCTTCACAAGATGGGAATGTAGGTGCTCATACTATGCCCTAGGTGCTTTCTTTAGACCATATAATGCTTTGTGTAGCCTACATACCATGTCACTGTCTTCAGATAGGGTAAACCCATCTGGTTGCTCAATATACACCTCCTCTTCAAGTACACCATTTAGGAATGCAGATTTTACATCCATTTGATATACCTTGAATCTCTTAAAAGCTGCATATGCAAGAAGCATACGAACTCCTTCCAATCTGGCTACAGGAGAAAAGGTTTCCCCATAGTCTTCACCTTCTTCTTGAGCATATCCCTTGCATACCAGTCTGGCTTTATTCCTAATCACTGTGCCATCCTCATTCAACTTATTTCTGAACACCCATTTGGTGCCAATGACATTTTTATGCTCTGGTCTGGGTACCAAGGACCATGTACCATTTTTCTCTATCTGGTCAAGTTCTTCTTCCATTGCCTTGATCCAATCTTCATCTCTATGAGCCTCTTTGAATGACTTGGGCTCAAATTCAGAGATCATACATGAGTTTTCTCTGATCTTTCTTCTGGTAAGGATTCCTGCATCCTTATCACCTATGATCTGCTTAGGATCATGATTCAACTTGACATACCGAGGAATGGTCTTAACTGGTTCTTCTTGCTTTTCTTCTTCATCCTCATCTTCATCAGTATTGGCATTCACCGGTTCAGGAACACTGTTACTGGTACTAGGTTGACTGACAACCTGTTCCCAGAAGGTTGCAACTGGTTCATTTACAACTTGCTCACTGCTGGTTTCCTCAGTCTTCTCAGAGGATTCATCAACTCTTACATTGATGCTTTCCATAATTCTCTGAGTCCTATTGTTGTAGCACTTGAAAGCTTTACTCTTGGTGGAATATCCTAGAAATATTCCTTCATCACATTTAGCTTCAAATTTGCCCTGATGTTCACTCCTCTTGATGTAACATTTGCTACCAAATACCTTAAAGTAGTTAACCACAGGTGTCTTACCGGTCCAATACTCATAAGGAGTTTTGTCCTTACCCTTTTTGATGAGTACCCAGTTCATAGTGTAGACTACAGTGCTCATTGCTTCTCTCCAAAAGGTGTGAGCAACCTTTCCTTGGATCAACATAGTTCTAGCTGCTTCAACCACAGTCTGGTTATTCCTCTTTGCTAGGCCATTCTGCTGTGGAGTCCGGGGGGCAGATAACTATCTCTTGATGCCAAATTCTTCACAGTACTTGTTGAATTCACTGGAAGTGAATTCCCCTCCTTGATCAGTTCTGAGACACTTGATCCTTTTACCGCTTTCCTTCTCCACTAATGCTCTGAAAGCTTTGAATTTCCCAAAAGCTTCAGACTTGTCTTTCAAGAATGTGACCCACATCATTCTTGAGTAGTCATCAGTGAGAATCATGAAATACCTATCACCCTACACACTTCTAGTTTTCATAGGACCACATAAATTAGTATGCACAAGACCAAGCAAGTTGTCAGTAGTGAAAGATTTACCTTTAAAGGTTGAGGAAGACATTTTCCCCAATTGACATTCTCTACACAAGGTATTATCCAGTTTGTTCAGCACCGGCAACCCTCTAACTGCCTTGATCTTACTAGCCTTCACAATGTTGTCAAAGTTCACATGACAAAATCTCCTATGCCATATCCAACTATCATCAAGCTTAGCCATAAGACATGTACTTATATTAGCATTTAGATGAAATAGGTTACCTTTAGTCTGCATGCCGGTGGCTACCAATTTACCATCTTCACCTTTGATTCTGCAAACTCCATTCTTGAATTGCATAGTGAGGCCACTGTCATTTAATTGGGCAACACTTAGAAGGTTGTGTATGAGACCATCAACCCAATACACATTGTCAGTACTACTCTTTCCATTCAAGGAGATGGACCCTCTGCCTTTGACCATGCATGGTGCATCATTGCCAAAGCGAACCACACCACCATCATACTCTTCTAAGGATAGAAACTTGTTGCGGTCACCGGTCATATGGTGAGAGTAGCCACTGTCAATGATCCACTCATTGGAATCATCAAACCAGGAGACAAGAGCCTTCTTGTTTGCCACATCTTCCTCTACAGCAATGAACACAATGTCTTCATTCTCTTCATCTTCTGATTCCTCATCTGTGACACCTTCATCAACTACCATAAAACAATTTCTCCGGTTTCCTCCTTTGAATTTCTTGAACCTTTCCGGTTTGTCCTTGTTGTCACTAATAGGACAGTTCATAGCAATATGTCCTATCCGGTTACAAGAGAAACATTTCAAAGGAAGCTTACCTTTGTATTTACCAGTCCCTTTTGAAAATCTCCTAGCAAGAAGAGCTTCAAATTTTATCAGAAACTCTTCATCCTTCATTTCTCTGTTCTGATTGGGTTCCCCACTAGTGCTAGCCTCTTTTACTTTTCTAGATGGTATAGCAGAAGCTTTAAAAGGTGATTCTGACTTTTGAACACTACCATCAAAGCTATTCGGCTCATAGGCTGTCAACTTGGCTATGATGGAGTCCAAGGATGCCTTAGACTTGTCTATTGATCTCAGCTCCTGAATAGTAGCAACCCTTATTGCATAGACCGACAACAGGGATCTCAGGACTTTACTTACCATAGTGGAATCTTCTATTTTGCCACCTGCACTCTTTATTTCTCCAACAACTGTTTTGATTCTTATTCCATATTGCTGAATGGTCTCTCCTTCAACCATTCGCATGTATTCAAACTTTCCTCTCAGGCTCTCTTCCTTAGCCTGTTTTACATGCTCATCACCACCATAGATATTTTCAAGAGCATCCCATACCGCTTTGGGATTTGCCTTGTCCTGAACATCAATAAACTCAATGTCAGAAAGACTACTGATGAGGGCTTCCATGACTTGCCCATTTTCTTGTATCTCTCTCTTTTGGTCATCGGTGAGAGTACCGGTAGGAACAACATATACATTTTCAACATAACTCCAGTGTTGAACACCCATGCTTTTGATGAATATCTTCATCCTGTCCTTCCATATACCAAAGTTTTCCCTGTTGAACTTTGGACCTTCCCTCTTCATCATTTGGCTAGGATCTTTTCCTCAAGCGGTTAAGCTTACAACACAGAGGACCTGGAGGGCTCTGATACCAATTGATAACTCAATGATGAACCACTAGTACCAAACCGATACTGAGAGGGGGGGGTGAATCAATACAAACACCAATATCATCTGAAATCGGTTTGACAACAAATACTCCAAAAGACTAACAAATAGGGATATCGGTAAAACAGAGTGCAACCAGCAACATCCAGTAGCTCAACCAGTCATGAACCGGTCACTCAATAAGCTTTCCTCTTGGCTCAATACCACAATATCATTATATTCTCATGCATAAATAAGTAAACTTAACCATAAGATCTTCACAACAGTGAGTTCAATGTGTTTTATAGATAGGCATAGAACATAGAACCTTCATATACTTAACAGGTAATACAAAGCATCACAAGACAAAAGCATTTCACATGACACACATATTTTTCACGTGGAAACCCAACTGAGAAAAACCACGGTGGGGATGAATACCCACAAGCTTCTTTTTGAACTCTTTAGAAGTCCGCTCTGTTAGGAGCCTTGTCCGGTTAAGGACATTACAATAGGTTCTGGTAGGAACCGATCCTGTTAGGGATCACCCGGTTAAGGGTTAAACCCGATAGGGTCACCTTGTTAGAGGATTTCAAGAACTCAATAGCTAAAAGGATCTCCTAAGCTTCTCAAGCTTCTCAAAACTCATTAGCCTCGAGTTACCCGGTTAAGGGATTTGAAACAAGCCAGTTAAGACCACCCGATTTAAGGGATTTTGAATCAAGCCAGTTAAGGCTACCCTGTTAGGGGATTTTACAACTGTTGAAGTGGTTAGAGATCAATAGGTATTACAATGATCTGTTAACAACACTTAATGCTAATGCAGATCCGTTTAGGCTCCTCTTTTCCTTCTGCTAACACGATCATACTGCTAACTCATCACACGAAGATTACCGATTGAGTCACTTGAGTTGCTCCAACCGGAAACCCTGAAGTGGAAGCTACCTACCAACCGGTAACCATACAATGCTTCCATGTGCTGGTTCACATAACTACATGCCGGTTCACCTTGAACAAATGTGCCGCTTCACTTTGGCATATAAACCGGTTCATACATATGCCAGTTCCTCTCTCTTCACCTATCACATGTGCCGGTTCTCACCATGTCTCATATTGACATCAATGACAACATACAATATCATTATGTCTTCATGCTAGTTTACATAAGGCTCATGCCGGTTCACATAATGCCAACAAAAGAAACTCACCTTCCAAAAAAAATTTCTACAAAACATTTCTCGCTCCCGCAAAATATATCCAGTTCTCTGCCATATTTTCCGCAAAGTTATTTATGTTAAATACCTTTTTTGTCCACTTCTCTGCCATATTTTCAGAATAAATAAAATTTCATAAATATGTGTTAAATAAGGGTGCTGCATAATAAGGTGATGCAAATTATTATCTTGATTAAAAAATTTAAGAGTTATGTGTCTAGATAATCTTAATTAATATGTATATAAGATTAATATGTTCATAAATATATTTTTTAGAATATTAAAATTTTCAATGTGAAGAAAAATATAGAATTAAAAAATCATTTATATTTCAAATTTGATGTTTTTTAATTAAAATTAGATTTCCATTTTGATCAAATTATAAAGAATGATTAATTATAGAATTTGTCTTTAAATTTAAAATATGACTCCATAAATAACATACAAAAATATTTCATATATTTAAAAGTTATTTCATTTTACTTTAAATAAATTATCACATTAATTAATATATTTTTTTAATGTCAATTTTCTAAATATTTTCTTTTTATGATGAATAATTTATTTTTATATTTAAAAATATGATATTTAATTATCGTACTAGATCATTCATTGGAACCCTCAACTGGGTCGGTCAGAAATAAAACATACAATATTACATAAATTCGGTCACCTGAACCAATAACATTCAATGTGGTCCAGTCTAGGAGATAAAGGGAACCCAAACACATGACAACATATCCTTCCAATTCGATTCCAATGAACCACACATGCTAACACATCCTCTAGAGTTGGCACCTATAACATGTAGAAAACAATGAAACTCAATAAACAGTTGGCCCAAAAACATCTTCCAATGCAAATTACACAATGTGGATATACACATGCCATGATGAGACCCATAACATCATCCAACTCAACCTCCAAAGAAAACCCAGACCAAAAGGATATGATCTAAGTAAGATAAATAAACCAAACTATCATAATCCAACATAACTGAACATGCCAAACACAAAACATCATAACTTCACTAGCCAATCAAACCAACACTAGAAAATTGAAGTGGAACACTAAACAAACCAAATAAACGTGTCCTCTAAGCCACAACACTCTAATACACATATCCAAGAACTCCTGAGAATTCTCCAGACAGTCTAATAGACAACCTCACTATCAAAATTAGCAACAACTAGCTCTACCATCTGATCAATAGAGGACCTGGAAATTCGATAGTGCAACATACATAGAGCATAAACATTATATTCAAAACCATAAGCCATAATCTTCACAAATCATATGAATGAAAGCATTCTTCTACTGGGACATTAAATACTCTCTTGCATATTAAAACTTCCTCTTCTGTAGCCTTCCTGAAATATCTCATTCTTACTCAACATAATCACTAGATAATATACTATCATTTGAATACTCATTATCAAAGAATATACAACATCTACACAACTAACCAACAACTAAACATTGGCTACAACCTTTGCACTTCTGCACACAACCATACTATAACATCAATGACAAACACCACACAAGTTTGACATCAATGACAACACAACTTAACATAACTCAAGTTTCCAACACTATGAAACCCACATTGTATCTAAAAAAAATATTCATAAAAAATAGGGTTGATATCGCTCATCCCAAAGCATAGATTAAAATTTACAAAATAGTAATTAAAAACTTGATAGATAAAAAGTAAATGATTAAACTATACAATTGAGAATAAGAACATAACAAGCTCTCTATAAATTTTTTTTGGCCCGATGCCAAAGAAGCACTACACTAAGAGAATTAACAAGGGCAAATATATGACTTCATAAAAAAAATTCAATTTGTGGCTATGATCTAATATAACCTAGAATTTTAAAAAGTAGAGATTATATAAACAAATCTCCTTCAAATTTAGATCAAAATATCTCTACATGAATAAACAAATAGGTATTACAATAATATGACATATGAAAACAACCATACAACCAAGGGGTTAATTTAACATATATATTAAAATTCAACTTTTCCTATTTAAATATTAAACAAAAAGCTAGCACTATCCAATGGTTACTTTTTATTAAAATAAAATCTATTAGTTATAATGGTCAGGTCACAAAGTAAAAACTGTGTAACTCAATAATATAATTAAAAAAATTAAACTTTCTTGTGCTCTACCTTTGACATGGTTCTAAGATAGTTTAGTTTTAAATTCTTTCATTAATTTGTCAAGAACTAGACTAAAGTTCTCAACTTTTAGAGAATAATAAGGTGAATAATAGATGATTCAATAGCCTTAAGTTGTTTATGCTTTAATTTTGAACCTATTTGTAGACCCTAAAGATCCAAAAACTAATCCTAGATCTATAAACTAATTCAACACAACCTCAATAGAGATCTACAAATTCATGCAAACAAAAATGAAATAAACACAAGTATATCTTCACATGCATAAGAGGATTGTCTCCATTATTCTCATATCCTCCATGATCTTGTACTAATGATGGTTGCTCTCATATTTGTGTTGCACTTGTATAAGAGCTCAAGGAAGAATGGATGTGATTGCAATGATGAATGTTGGAATGATTTTGGCAAAGTGTAAGTATGATTGCTTGTAGATGTGTTGTAGAATGAGAGGAGGAAACATCTTTTATAGAGATCATCCTAAAAATGGAGGGTTTAGATTAAGGGGTTAAGTTATGAATGGAAAGGATCTAGATGAAAGATAATTAGTGGGATTGAAGAGTAGGTAGAGATGAAGGGCGAAGATTAAGAGGTGGAAAGGTAAAAGATAAGGATGAATAGTATTAAGAGATTAAACTCGAAATGAAGGGATATGATTAAGCAGTAGGTTGACTTTGGAGAAAACACAAAGTGAATGAAGAGATGGTTAACACTTGTCACATGCCTACAAATTTAGATTATGATCCATGTGAAAAAGTTGGAGGGTTAGGATTAAATAGGAAAAAGGTAAATGAATTAATTAAGTATTTATTTAATTAATAGAGGAAATGGCTAGATAAATTAAATAAATAAAGTATTTATTTTATTTTGGAAAGAGGGTGGGATTAAATGAATAATAATTATTTATTTAAATTATAAAGAAAAGGCTTAGTGAATTAATTAAATAAATAATAATTATTTAATTAATTAAAAGACAATTTTAGGTGTCTACATTTTGGCCATCTTTGAGACAATAAAATTAAACTGATACATGCCTTAGTTTGTAAGGTGGTATGCCCCCTTGAGAGATTGGGTGAAAAGTCAGAAAAAGGTTCAGAAAATCTCTCGAGAGGAAGAGAAATGGTGACCTAGGTGATAAGTAGCAGAAATGGGGGTTAGTTCGCCAAAAAAGTGACCAAGATTAGGTCACTAGGGTTACGTGAGAGAACGATGGGTTAGCATGACCAATTAGGGTTTCAAAACCTATATATAGTAGCTAGGAAGGTCATTATCATCATTTGCATCCAACATACTTGAGAGATCAGGCTTAGAGCAGAGCAAAATGAAGGAGAGTAGACTAGGAAAGATGAATAGAACATATGCACACAACCACCAATTTGAACAAATGTGATGGTACGACAAGACAAACAATGTGGGCGAGCTAGTATGTAGCTAACCATTTGTTTGATTTTCTACATTTAATGCATCATTTATAGGGCTAGACAGAATATTTTACAAAAATGTGTTAGGATAGATTCATGTTATTCATAGGCTAACCATGTGTATTTGGCACAAAAAAGTGTATATGGTGGTGTTTTGTTTTGTATATGCTTGATCATGCATATATGTTGCCTAAAAGTGTGTTTTTGTGTTGATGATGCATATATAAAATGTTGGAACAAATATGGTAGTGTGTTGTTCTATATATGCATGAAGCTACATATATGCAAGCTTAAGATGCATATTTGCATAGTAAAGATATGTGGACTGTCGAAAATATCACCCCTTGGTGATAAACACGACAAATGGTGCCTTCCCCCAAGCCATTGGAGGTCAGATCCCGCTACTTTGTCCTTTTTTCCACTCAGGTTATCCTTGTTAGTCCCAGTCGAAGTATCACCAACACCGCCAACCTATCACCATTGGGGATAGAGGTGTGGTGCAGAGACGTCCACACGACACGCTAGTGTCTCACAAATATGACAGTCTGCAGGTGACTGTTTGAGAATTACGCCTGCACCTAGAAGAAATCATAACGCCTCTGCATATGCCCATCGACACTCGAGTTCCTTCCCAAGCCTTTATCTTCCACTTTGAAGGTATTTGGGGTGATTCTCTTGGCAAGTTGATGATCTTTTGCAGGTTGAAGCTCTTGGAGGTTATCTTAGGACAACATTCTACAAGCATCACCATTGTTGTAGTGTTTCAAGCACTCTATGCCAACATTTCCAACAATCATTTATGGAAGGGGAGTTTCCTTGATCCCTTTTCTTCATTTTCCAATATCTTTTACCAATCTCTTGTTGCATCTTTTTAATTATCTTTATCACTTTATTATTCCCGTGGCTTCTTGGATTGTTCATGGAGGTGGAAATACCAAAATGAGTGTCTGACTTAGGCAGGCCCCAAAACACAACCCCCAACATTTTCCTTTCTTACACGTGTGTACGCACACCACCATGAAGAGGAGATTAACTTGCGGGAGGCTTCATAGCATAGACCATGTGTAATATTCTCTCATTCCTTTTTATCTCTTGGTTTAGTCTCGTGTTATGTGCTATCGCCTTATTTTAATACCTTTTTATCAGTTAACATCATTGTGTTGGTGTCCCAGCTCCGCACACTCATCCCGAGGACAAAGGCTCAACAAAGCCGTCCAGAGAGTCCTCTCAGTTTTTTGACACTTTAACATAACTTTGTTATCCCCTGACTCATCCTAGCGCCAGTTCGAGGAGGTACCAGAGGGATAGTTTGTTCTTAAGGATCCATCATCCTTGAGGTAGCAAATTTACTCCGTTACATTTAGATGAACTCGATGTGAACCAAGACTATCTTTGCATCATTTAATTTTTGTTTCATCTAGTTGCATTAATCTTTCAATTTTTTCAAAAGTTCAAAAATCTAATTTAAAAAAAAAAACAAAAAAAAACAAAAAAAAACAAAAAAAAACATGCATTTGCATATGATAAAATTACTGCATTTCTTTTTAGCATTTGCATCTAACTCAAACCAGTTTTATCATTCCAACTTTTCCGTGTCCCTGGGGTGTGGTCCTGAATGTCGTGTAGCTCGTCTATGAGCTTTACGACTTAGACTGCAACAAGAACTGTGGTTAGAAGGTCTTGCAGGAGGAGTTTTTCCCCTGATTGTTATAGTCCTCCTCTACCCGTCATGATGAACAAGGTTCCTCTCACTAATCCAAATGAGTTTCTTACTTCCCATTCTCTTAGGATCCCCTTCATGGGTGGCTCTTCAGCTCCTAGTTCCCAAAACAGTTCCCCAACAAACTCTCTGCTGCCTTCTCCTCCCACTGTTGACCATGATTCTGCTATCACTATCAACTTTGACCGGTTCCAGTCTTTAGAGGAGAACCTATGATATTTCAAAGGGTTTCTTAATTGAGATAATATTCTCCCCCAAGTGGGGAATGTGGTTAATACCCTGAGGGATATGCTCATCTCGAATAAGAGACGTTTAGAGATGTTAAGAGCATTGTCCATGATAGTGAAGAGTCATGTACCCCTAGTAGATGTCTTTCCTCAGGATGGTCAGTCAGATGTCTGTGGTTCCCAACTGAGTGTCGACATACCTAGTTTGTTAGTGCATATGGTCAACTCCGGGCCCACTATTCATGGTATCAATTCCTCTACTACTCCACTTGGTTATACGAGTATGTCTAGTGGCTCAACCTTCGCTTTTTCTACGGCTCAAATATCTACAATTAGCACTAGCACTACATCTGCTGGTGGCACTAGTCCTTTTGGAGGTTCTAGTGGAGGTTGCAATGGATCTGGCCCACCTCCACCTCCTTCGCCTTCTAATCCTGTCCTAAATACAATCTTGCAGAACATGGGGCAGTTGCAGTTGTAGCTGACAAACTTAGCCTCTGCCTCTGGTCAATCATTTGTGCCTGCCTATTACAGGAAGAGTCCCCTAGATATCAACAACCTAAATACCGTCCTTCTGACTACTGCTGAGTTTCTGAAGTTTGATAGATTCAATGGTGATGGGGACCCAGACGTGCATATAGATTCCTTCATGACTATGTGTAGTGACTACCATAGTCTGGACATCATTCTGCTGAAGTTGTTCTCGCATTCCCTCAAGGGGATAACGTTAGAATGGTACAGATCCTTACCTGGCCATTCTATTTGTACCTTTGATCAACTTATGGATCTCTTTCTTAAGCAGTTTCAGGCAAACATTGGTAGCAGGGTCACTATTGCTGACCTTGTTCATTGTAAACTAAATCCTAATGAGAATATCACAGATTTCATTTTGAGGTATCAAGCTATCTCCACTAAGATCCCCTTTTCCCTGTCAGATAGTGATCTATAGAGGATGTTTATTAGCAATCTACAACCATTATTAAGGGAAAATTTGTCCCTTAATCGATATTAGAACTTGGCTAACATGTGCTCTGCTCTCACTGACTACTAGCACACCATGTCACAGTTCGGAGATGCCACTTCAAACCCTCGTGGTGGGTCCTTTGCAGGTACATAAATTGAAGGGTCTAGAAAGAATAAAGCAGTGGCTAATGTCGAGGTTGTTCCTCCAATAGCTACCAGACAAATATCGCAACACAATAGAGTCTTTACCAAGTTGAATGACTCTTATTTGAGCATAATGTAGTGTTTTTTGAAAGACAACCTCATCACCCTTCCATAAATTAAACAACTATCTGATAGTCGACTCTACCCCTATTGGTATGATGAATCGAAGTTATGCCATTATCACTATGTGCTTGGCCATGACATTGAGCGGTGTTATCTTCTTCGACATATTGTCCAAGACCACATCGAAAGTGGTGCAATCAAGGTGGATACGTGAAAGAACAAATCAAACAAGTCTTTTGATAAAACCAATAGTGAGTTGCATATTTATAGTGATCCTTTCCCTCCGCATTCAACAAACTTTATCTCTGCATTGGATCCTTCCTCAATGATGGTCTATATGTGAATATGGTCACCATCACCCCCATTAACACACCTCCGAACCAAAAGGGGAAGGTATCTGATTTGTCCTTGTCATTTACACCTCTGGATGCCACCTATTGCGGAGAGCCTTCTCCCCTTTATGTCCCTACCAAGTTGAATGGTCAAACTATCATAGGAGTGATGGTTGACCCATTGATTAGAGTTGACATTACTAGATAGGAGACTCTCTTTGTGAATGGTTGGCATAGGCCGGTGTATGATGAATGCCACACAACCTTGAGGACGCATGATGGGTTTTCTATCTGCCCCTTGGGTAGTATCAACTTGACGATCCTTGTAGGGCCTAAGGAATTGTCCTCCGCATTCATGATTACCCTCAAGTCAAGCCTCTTCCAAGTTCCTTGGCTGATTTCAATGGAGGAAGTCTCTTTAGTTGTCCACAAATGTCTTACGTTCCCCCATGAGGGCACAATACATGTCATCCAGGATACTAGATATCGATCCTTGATTGCTCGTGGGGATTTTTCGTTGGATCAATTTTGGCTTGCTCCGGTGGGGGCCATGCTTCCCCACAATGATCTAATGTACCATGCTTAATATCAATATAAAATGGGGGAGTTGGCCCCTACATATGTACATCCTAGTATTTCATTGCCACCTCCTACATTGATCTCTCTTCCATTGATTCTAGTCTTGGAGCGGGTAGTGCCTCATGTCTCCTTATTATCGAGGACTGAGGCTCAACCTACTCCCTCGAAAAGACCTCCATGTCCACCTAAGACCATACAGCCTCCATCAACATCTGTTGTTCCTATGATTACACCTAGTGAAACCAAGGGAAAAGCACCCGTGCTGTCAAAGTCTACGTCCTGCCCTCCCTTCGAGCTCTCGACCATGGCCGATATTCCTCAACTCTCTCATTTTGAGAAAGAGAAGCACTCTTCTTGTGTTTCTTCATCTCCTCTTGCACCTTCCTCATAGCCTATGTCGACACCCTCTGTTCCTCCGACCATTCCTCGAGTGAAACGAGGTAGGGTGCCCGTTGTTGTAAATGTGGTGCCTCTCTAGGATGCATCTCCTGTTCCATTGGTTGGGCCTTCTCCCATCCTTGACACAATTTCAGAGGCCTTTCCTATGGAGCATGATGCTCCTAAGTCCTCTTAGGCTTCGGTTGGTGGCCCTCACCTCCATCAGAACCAGCATGTGCGAGAGTGTAAATGTTTTCGACGGTCCTGCGCTTGAGAGAATGATGCTGCCTTGTAGTCCACTGGTGTGGCCTAACACCTAGTGCTGCTATTTCAGAGCCTCTCCCTTTGGTTACTCCTATCTTTGTATCTGTTTCAGTCTCGCTCTCTGCCACTTCAAGGGCTTTTGATCAACCTTCCCCTAAGCGGGTGTAGGTCTTCACCGCTCCTTCCCTTGAGCCTCCTCTTATCATTTCTTTGTCAGAAATGCCTCCCTTGTCTCGACTACTTAATATGTTGTACATGTAGCTGGTTCCCAACACAACTTTTTCTGCCCCGTTTGTTTCGCCACCACTCCAGCATTAGAGTTTTCCTAGGATCCTTCAGCCTGCTATGGTTGATAGGAGGCCTGACACTCCTATCTAGTGTAAGTGCAAGCTCGAACAAGACCCTATCCTGAAGTTTCGATGATGCAATTATTCGTAGGTATGTTCCTCACCCCTTCCTCTGCCTGTCTCCGTGCTTGTTGTTTTGTTTGTCTCTGTATGTGAGATCAAGAAGGCCCCACCTTCTCTCGAATTTGTTACTGCCCCTCTTCTAGAGGCCAACAGTCTTGTTCCTGTACCATTTTCTCCAAGTGAGTCACCTGCTTCCTTCATGGAAGCCTACATGTTTGACTCCTTGGCTGACATCTCATCCTTGTCTATGATCTTCACACGATCGTTGACCCTTGCCTCCTCCAAGCTTGTAGATGAAGACATCATTTCTGCTTCATCTCTTTCTCTCATTGTTGGTGAGGTGCCCAGTGCAGCCCTTGCGATAGTTCCACTTCGAGCTCACCTCCCTTATCCCTATGATCTAGATTGGGAGGATGAGGCTCTCCTCGAGGACGATGATCTCTTTCAATACGATCCCCTCCTAAGGGATAATCATTAGGATTTTTATCTTAACTCTACATTTGTTTGCATGTATGTGTGACTGTGTTCCCCCGTGCTAGCTTTATCTATTTGATCCCTTTCGTGGGACCCAAATTACTCTATAGGTACTTGGATATGGGAGGTTGACTCTCTCTATCTATTGTGCTCCCCTGAAGGACCTGAGTTACTCCGTAGGTGCTTAGATGCAAGGGATTTTTTGTCATATACATTCCTTTATTTGTCTATCTCCTTCTTCTCTTTGTCGTGTCTTTCTTTTCGACATTCAGGAACGATGCAAAGTGTTGGGGGCATTCTTTTCCTTCTTCCATGTTGACCTAAATTTTTATTTTATCTTTGTCTTCATGTTCTCTTCTTCAAATCCGAGAAATTTGGCGCTATGATGATACACCCATCTCGTAGTGATACTATATATCCATTTGACACTACTATGGGTTCTGATTCCAGACTATCGGATCCCTCTGTCCTCTTGCATTGCATCTTATGATGTTGTGGATATCTATGTGCCACTTGCTCTTGGTGGCATTCCATGAAAAAATCTTGCTATGTTGACGTGCCACAACTAGTCTTCTCCTTAGAATGACATGCCTCCCATGCATATCATTCTAAGGGAGGGCCATCATATCTGCATTTATCCTTTTAGCTTTTTTGTTAGTGTCTTTTATCAACTATTTTCTTGTTTTCCTAGGTAGGGGACAAACCACTTGATCTTTCTATTTTCCAAGATCGCCTAGGTGGGGGGCCAAACCACTCGATCTTTTCTTTTCCCAAGATCGCCTACATGGGGGCCAAACCATTCTTGATTTTTCACTCTTGTTCGCCTTTGTAGGGGCTAATCTACTAGCTACCAAATTTATCTACCTTATCACATGGCTATCTAGCATGTCGCTACCCATGCCAACAAATTTATCTCTTATATGCCCTATCGCATGGCTATCTAGCATGTCGCTACCCATGCCGACAAATTTATCTCTTATCTTCCCTATCACATGGTCATATAGCATATTGCTATCCATGCTAGCAATCATCTCACCCTATCATATGGTTATGCATAGCGACATATCACACCCTATCGTATGGCCACCTAGCATAATGCATCTTGCTACCCATAGCAGCGTATCTTATACCAATAATGACCGCTTATCTTGTTTCTTTCTGTAACTAGGGGTTTTCCTCCAAGGCGAGGTTTGTTTCTGTTACATTATCTTATCCTTTCCTTTACCTTACCATCCATCAGGCTAGTCTACAACTATTGTGTTTGTGCTGTACCAAGTACCAATATCTATTGCAAATCTTAACATCATCTCGTTGGGGGCAACCTCGTCTGATCAATGAAAATCTGCCTCCCTGTCGTGACTTTTCTTTCTCTATATCTTTCTCTACTTTAGCTTCGCATCCCTTGACAAAGACATGCTCGTTAAAGTGGGGGCAAAATGTAGTGTCAAAAATCTCACCCGATAAATGTGACAAATGGCGCCTTCCCCCATGCCATTGGAGGTCAAATCCTGCCACTTTGTCCTTTTGTCCACTCAAGCTATCCTTGTCAGCCCCAGCCAAAGTATCACCAACACTGCCAACTTGTCACCTTTGGGGACACAGGAACGATGTGGAGACGTCCACGTGGCACGCTAGTGTCCCACGAATCTGACAATCCGCAGGTGACCGTTTGAGCATTACGCCTACGCCTAGAAGAAATTGTAACACCTCTGCATGCACCCACCGACGTTTGAATTCCTTCTCAAGCATTTATATTCCACTTTGAAGGCATTTGGGGGGATTCTCTTGGCAAGTTGATGATATTTTATAGGTTGAAGCTCTTGGAGGTTATCTTTGGACAATATTCTACAAGTATCACCATTGTTGTAGTGTTTCAAGCACTCTACATTAGCATTTCCAACAATCATTTATGGAAGGGGAGTTTCCTTGATCCCCTTTCTTTCATTTTCCAATATCTTTTACCAATCTCTTGTTGCATCTTTTTAGTTATCTTTATCACTTTATTATTCCAATGGCTTCTTAGGTTGTCCATGGAGGCGGGAACACCAAAATGGGGGTCTAACTTAGGTAGGCTCCAAAACACAACCCCCAACATTTTCCTTTCTTGCATGTGTGTAGGCACACCACCGTGAAGAGGAGATTAACTTGCAGGAGGCTTCATAGCGTGGACCACGTGTAACATTCTCTCATTCCTTTTTATCTCTTGGTTTAGTCTCGTGTTCTATGTTATCACTTTATTTTAATGCCTTTTTATCAGTTAACACATCCTGTTAGTGCATCTTGAACTTTCTGCTCGGACTTTGCGCTACATTCGTACAGGACGACAACGCATCGCGCTGATGTCCCAAGGATAGAGGCTCAACAGAGCTATCTAGAGAGTCCTTTTAGTTTTCTGACACTTTAGCATAACTTTGTTATCCCCTGGCTCATCCTAGCACTAGTTTGAGGAGGTACCAGGGGGATAGTTTGTTCTCAAGGATCCATCATCTTGAGGTAGAAAATTTCCACTGTTACAATATGTATATGCTAGATAAAGCTACATTTGTTTATTTAAAAATTATTCTTGATAGGATAAATTGCATGATTGATAAAATCAACAGCTAGCTAGCTAATTAGGGTTTTGCTGATGCGATGCTTGATATGATTATAGGCTTATTTGAAATAATTGATTTCAGAGGAATGATTTTCCTACACACAACAAATGTGACCATATTTGACTGAGGGGTGATCACGTGGTCCTAGGCTCATTGGGCCTATATCATGCGACATTTATGCCTAAGATTAGGGCCAATTTAGGGATATTATCCACATTAGTAGAGAGATGAAGTAGTGAGCACAATTCATTTCATCTCCTGATTAGGGAGTGTATATGGTGAAAATGGATAACAATAATAATGATATTGAAAGGCTAAATGAATTCAACCACAAAACCCTAGCCTAACAACAACAAAGATCCACCATAACATATGAAGATTACCTAAGACAATGCAAATCAAATGAAATCACAAAGATTCTACCATCACATGTCCAATAGGGTTTGGATCTCCATTCTTCCTATCTCCATTGATCTTGCTTGATATATTTGCTCTCAGATTTTATGTGTGCACAAGAGCTCAACAAAGAACGAAATGTGGTTGCAAGTAGGATCGTAGTGTAGTCAAGTGCATAAAAGATGATTAGAATGCATAGAACGATTAGGGTTGATAATGAAGGAAGCATCTCCTTATATAGAAGACACTATATGAAATGGAGGGATAATATTGAGAGGTGTAAAAGGAGGTCGGCTATGATTAGAGGGTAGGTAAAAGAAATAATAAAATAATGGAAGGGGTAGGTAGTGTATGAATTAAGAGATGAATGACATGTGTGATGGGTAGAAAAGGTTAATGAATTAATTAAATAAAGATTTATTTAATTAATAGAAGAAGTGGGATCAATTAAATAAATAAAATATTTATTTAATTTAGGAAAAGGATAATTTAAATAAATAAATGTATTTATTTAAATGAGAAATAAGGCTAGAAGAGGATAAATGAATTAATTAAATAAATAAGGATTTATTTAATTAATAGAAGAATTAGGCTAAAGTAATTAAATAAATAAAATATTTATTTAATTAGTCATGACAATTTTGGGTGTCTACATTTTGCCCCTCTTTGAGACAATGCAGCTTGTCGCGTTGTTTCAAAGAAGGTAAGATGAATTGATACAAATTTGCCCCAAGATGGGAATGATATGCCCCCTCGAGAGATTGGATGAAAATGTCTGGAAAGATCGCAGACAATCTCTTGATAAGAAAGAAAGGCTAGAAAGGACTGATCGGATAAAGTGACAGAATCATGAGATAAAGAAGACTGACATGGGAAATGAGGGCTAGGGCTAGGGCTAGGGTAGTCTATAAGATACACTATGAGGAAAATACATCCTCATTGTCATCTACACCTCCAAGAGATTAGAGTGCAGAGAGAGAAAAGAGCAGCAGCAGTCAGCAGCGATGGCTTTGGTTCACAGATTCAAACGTGTTCGCCGATTCCAGAGGCTAGCAGAGGCAGGAGAGCCAATAAGTACCACAGAACCTTCTCGTACTTTGATGCATTTATATATTGTCATTAATGCATACTAGGTAATGTAATAAATGCACGTTTATGTCAGGAAAGCATGTTTGTGTCCAAAAATGTGAATTTGTGTCTTCTAGGTCAAATCGACAGTTCTGTGATGAACATACGCTGTCGATTGGATAAGCTGCTGAGAGGATACACTCAAGCAGGTCCTCTAGGGAAGACTAGGATAACAAATAGGGCTAGGATTGACAATTCTGTGATAGAACATACGTTGCCAATTAGGAAACTACTCAAGAGGATTCACTCAAGCAGAGGCCCTAGGATAGGATAGATCAAGGCACTTTGTGATGAACAGTGAGTACCAAGATATAGTACTTTGTGATGAATAGGGAGTACTAAAATATGAGCAGCACTTTGTGATTAACAGTGAGTGCAAATGTGAGCAGCACTTTGTGATGAACAGGGAGTGCCAAACACGTAGTACTTTGTGATGAACAGGGAGTACCACTAGGATAGAAGCAACACTTTGTGATGAACAGTGAGTGTCACTAGGACTGAGATGATTGATTTGTGTGACTGCAGGAGTATTTGCCTATGTTGGAGTCACGGGAGAGATTCCCATCAACTCAGAGGTTGCGACCCGAGTTGACAGCCAAGGACCGAGCTGCGATTGAGGCTATGGGTCTGAGACATATTCTGTATGTGCTTGAGTTTCAGGCGAACATGGGATTGCTGACTGTACTTGCTGAGAGATGGCACTCTGAGACATGCATATTCCATTTGCTGATGGAGGAGGTGACAGTCACCCTAGAGGATGTATATAGGATTCTGCGGATACCGATCGATGGGGAGCTGATTCCGTACGATCGAGACGGAGACAGGGATGCCCTTAGATGAGTGTTTTAGGATCCGAGACTAGAGATGAGGGTGGGACATGTGGCATGGGATACCATGACATGGATAGGATTAGCACTACCAACAGTGTTGGCAGGAGTTATCAGTGGGTTCCTTTGTCCGGATAGAGTGACACGAGGGGTGGTTGCAGAGGACACAGGGGCCAGGAGAGATGATCTTGGGGCGGGTCCTTCTAGGGCTCAGACTCTGTCGAGGCCAGCCGGCTTTGAGGGAGGGAATTAATCATAGCCATAGAGGGCTCCCTATGTATCAGTATTGTACCATTTTTGTATGATGATGTAGACACGTGCAGGTGATTGTAGCCATATGATTTTGACATCATTAAATCATGACACTTTATATATATATGTATGAGGTTATTCATCTTTGCGGCAGCTATATGCATGTGTACCTATGTGATGAGATGTTTCATGATGTATGTTTTATGTGATGCTTATGATATGGATGCAAATATGTACATAATGAAATGCAATATTTTTGTTCTTTTATGTTTTATATGTTATGCATATGCAAATGTGAATTTATGAAATGCAGATGAATATGATAATGCAGATGTAAATTGTGCTAACATGTGTTGTGTGTAGGATGTGATGCAATTGTGATATCTATATGTATGTATGAAATGCTTATATGTGGTAATGCAGGTGCAACTACATGAAATGCAAATGTTTTTGGTGTGTCATTATACTCAGTCATGTGATAGCGGGCTACGCAGACTCGAGAAGGACGATGGAAGTCAATCAAGAAAGGGGGATGGAAGTCAATCAAGATATGAAAGTGAAAGAGCTTCTTGTGCATTATCATCATTGAGCTTTATTATGGCAAGTAGGCTATGACAATCGAGGCATATGTTCAACCCAGAAAGTCAATGTACATGTTTGCATGGAGATAAGACAGTCACAAACAAGGAATGCCCCAGTTCATACTAGACTCACAGTGTCCTCATATCCTTGGACAAGTCATAGCATTACTAAGAGACAATCCACAGACAGCAAATACAAATAGGTGACGATACCCCATTCTCTCCTTTCTAGTCAAAGACATCCTGGACATAGAATCTCTAGTCAGAGACATCCTGGAAAAGCTAAAAGACATGTCACCAAAAAAGATGAAATCAAAAGAAAACCAAGACTTGACACCAACATCCACTGTAGCCCTCGAATTTAGTGTCTCTTGTCACTTGTATAAGTCTTATTTGATTGTGGTCACAATGTTTATTTTCACAAAATGGATAGATAGCACTGAACCATAATGTTGTCTGAGTCTGTTGAAAGATTTGATTTGGTTGAAGCTCATTGTTGCTGCTGTGTCATCTGAAACTAACTGAATCCATGAAACTAATACTTTATTGCGAAGAAGATGGAACTTTATTGCGGATTGGCAATGCAGATGTTGCTTTATTGTGGATTGTGCATGGATAGACTGAAGAAAGCTATAAGAAACTGTACTCCTTGAAACATGTGATGTTCTCAGTTCCACACCCATCACTAGATGTAGGATTTGCCTTAGCCACAGATAGGATCTGATTTATTATGGATGGAAAGGGAGGTGAAAATGAAGGTTATTATGAATGGCGAACCAATCGTGGGTAGATCAATAACAAGCCATGATGGGAATGGGTAAGTTTATTATGAATGAATAGGTTGTGAGTGTGTGCAAAGTGAAAGGATGAAAGTGAATCCTGAAGGAGGGAGGAGAAATGTCTCTACACATGGCGCTGGTGACCCAGTTTTCACCATGGTACTTGCCCAGGGCGCCACCGAAGTGGTTTTCACCGTTGGACGAAATTATTTCTCTTTACTTTTTTTGATTTTTCAATGTTTTTTTTTGTGTCACAAGGCGCCTGTTTGCTAGGTTTTCACCAAGTAACAAACTTTTTTGTTTTATAATTTTTTTTGTATTTTTGAAATTTTTGATTTTTTTGTATTTTTTGAATTAGGATACTCTGAAGAGCTATGTGTAAAACTTGCGAAGGTGCATGCTGTTGATAGGATCCTCCAAAGGTTCACCTTCTGTAGTTGAGAGCTGATATGCCCCAGATCCATATGCTGTTGTAATGATGTAAGGACCAAGCCAGTTTGGTTCGAATTTGCCCTTCTTCTCTCCGTCTTGCTGATTTTTGGGGTTTTCTCTGAGAACCAAATCACCTACCTCAAATGTGCAAGGCTTGACTTTGTGATTGCAGCTGCATTGTTCCTTGAGTGAATGATGTGTATCTCGAGTGACTGTCTTCCTTGATGAAGAAACTAAGATAGAATTACTAGTGTGTGGACTACACAGGCCTGTATGCGTATCACCTAAAGAAGTTTGGGCATCCCTGATAACAAAGTCCTTCGAGGAAGCTCCATGAAAGGTCCCTACTGTATCGCCAGAAGGGAAAGGATGTGAGGAACAAGTGGATGAGTGATGAAGGCTTATGATTGTGATAAGAAGTGAAAGTAGGATAGCATGATGGAGACTTAGGATCAACAAGTATGCTTTTTGACTTGAAATTTTAGAACTTTTGCCCCCAGTTATTTTGATATTAGGGGAGATCAACTCTTGTTCTTTTTCTTTCGTAGGATTTTTATCCTTGACTTTGATTTTTGTAGAGTCCAATAGCTTTTGATTTTGATCTGGACTAAAGGAATTTTCTTTATTTTTTACTTTTAGATTTTTCTTTTCAAAGCTTGATTTTTGATCCCCAATTAGTAAGGGCTTTTGTAATTGTTGTTGATCCAAGTCTGGGAGAGGAGTGGAAATGGAATAAGTGGATGAAATGGTAAAGCTATGTGAGTTCTCAAGAGGGCTGGTGATATGCTCAATAGATTCTTTGTTGGAACCACTCTTAGGACTATTGATATCAAGAGTTGCTTGCACCACTAGAGGAGATTTGCATTCAGACTTAGTAGCCACAACACTAGGTGGTTCACACCTAATTCCTTGATATTGAAAATTGTTTGTAGATTGTTCCTATCGACTCAATCTCTTAGGAGATAGTGGGAGTTGATCAACATGAAAGATATACTCACGACATCCCATGTCTTTAATCTTGAATTTTTCTTTGAGCTCTGCTTGCTTTGATGTAGAAGGTTTCAATGATTCTGGATCCACATATGCTGATGAAGGAATAGCTTCTCGATTGACTGGGATTGTTATTTCTGATCTAGGTCGTAGATTGTTGCAACATATGAATGGATCTGGGTCACCTTTGACAGTCACTTCAACTCCATTGTGTGGAAACTTGATACATCGATGATATGTAGATGGTACTATGCTCATCTCATGAATCCAAGGACGTCCTAGCAATATGTTGTATGTAAGATCTAAATCAAGGACTTGACAAGCCACATCCTTTGTAACTGGCCCAACCCTGAGAGGTAAGGTGACTGTGCCTTTGGATGAACGCTCTTCATCATCATATGCCTTGATGGTAATTTTGTTTGTAGAATTCACAGCTTTATCAGAATATCCCAATTGTTTAATAGTGCTCAATGTACAAATGTTTAGACTTTCTCCTCCATCTATCAAGACTCATTTGATTCTATGTTTGTGTATGAAGGCTTCAATGTGTAATGGTGCATTATGTGGCTGACTTATGGAGGCTTCATCAGATTCTGTGAATGTAAGGGAGTGTGGAATGGAAAGGTATCCCACCATGGCTTGAAACTGGTCCACGTTCAGATCAATAGGGACAAGAGTTTCTCTCAAGATTTTGTCAAGAATGGATTTATGTGTGGGGGATATGTGTAGGAGCTCAAGAATGGAGATGAGCGCGGGTGTCTTCCCTAATTGTTCTACAAGGTCATACTCAGGTTTGGTTGATGAGGAAGCGGTGTTCTTGGCTGGAGCACCTTGCAAAGTGATTTTACCTCGACAAGTTGTGACATGACATTCAGAGGTAGGTTCGGAAGAAGATC
This sequence comes from Cryptomeria japonica, assembly GCF_030272615.1. Taxonomy (NCBI): domain Eukaryota; kingdom Viridiplantae; phylum Streptophyta; class Pinopsida; order Cupressales; family Cupressaceae; genus Cryptomeria; species Cryptomeria japonica. Next base: position 714,142,269 of record NC_081415.1, on the reverse strand, counting down.
CAATGCCTTTTAGGACAATCCTGGGTCTCCAGATAGAATTCTCAGATGTTTTGTCCTTGATGATAATGGTAGAGACATAATTGTCCATCGAGATGTGATTGATAGTTGAATATAGTTGTAGGATGCTTTGGTATAGTTGGTTTGATCCTCTGTGGCTTTAGCTTTTCCCTTGTCAAGTTTTGGGAATGGTTCCTTAAACATCTCATGTTCTTTATTGGAGGAATGTCCCTCAATCTCAATGTCACCTCTATCAATGAGATCTTGTATGATGTTCTTTAGTCGATGACAATTTCCTGTCTTATGACCCTTGCTCTTATGAAATTCACAATACTCATCATCGTTCCACCAATTTGGTTTAACCTTTGGTTCATATGGAGGAAAATCAGGAACTATGATTACCTTGTTTGCCACTAGCTTCTTGAAGACTGACTCAAGTGGTTCTCCCAATGGGGTGTACTTCCTTCGTGATCTAGAAGTTGTTTGAGTATTCACTTGATTGTTTGTAGAACTTGATCCAGAAAAAATGAATTTGGGTCGCACTGTGTTGGTGTCAACAACACCATCATTGACTGTGTTCTTGTTTCTATTCCAAAATCTTGGCTTGTCTTTTCCCTTAAAGTCATCTTTGTTTTCCTTGAATATCTTAATGACTCCTTGTTCAATTAGGACCTTCTCTGTTGCTAAGCCTTTTTCAATGATGTCCTTGAAGGTGGACAAACAAGCTTTCCTTAGATCATAGCCAATGTCTTTGTTAACATTCTGGGTGAACATTTCTACGATTTGTTTTTGTGGAACTTCACAAGAGCATCTGCTAGCTAGATTTCTCCATTTTTGTAAGAATGATGCAAAAGATTCTCCCTCTTTTTGCTTGGTGTTGCACAAAGTAGTGACTGATATGTCTGTCTCTATGTTGTAGGAGAAATGTTGGATAAATGCCTCTGCTAAGTCACCCCATGACTTAATTCCAGGTGGGAGTTGAGAGAACCATTCCATAGCTTGATCTCCTAAGCTTTGTGGGAATAATCTAATCAAATATGTCTCTTCTGAAGCTACTTCAATGCAAGCTATGAAAAACTATCTTATGTGTGCCTTAGGATCCCCTTTTCCTCTATACTTATCAAACTTAGGCATCACAAAGGGTGTAGGAAATGGAGGCATTGGAATGCTCTTGTCAAATGGATAAGGACATATGTCTCTCATTGTGTATGTTGCCTTTGGTGTATTTATGTCCTCCATTTTCTTTTGTAAGTCCCTGATTTGTTGCTTCAAATTTCTCTTAGGTGGAGATCGACTTCTTGGACCATACCCCATGCTTGAGGCACCAATTGGAGGAGGAGCATGTTGCATAAATGGATGATATTGATCATACACATGTTCATATGGAGGAGGTCTGTAATGATGCTGTGTATATGGACCACTTGGTATAGATTCATGTTGAGGAACGAAATATCTGCTTTGTCCATGTATACCATACTCTACAAGCATGTCATGAGTTTGTTCTAGTGTGTTGTCCCCAAATTTGACATGGGGTTTCCTTGTGTCCAAATTTTGAGTAGGCCTTTGAATATCCAATTGCTTTGGTGGTTGATCCTTAGCATTGGTATGTGATTGAGCATATCTGTCTGCATAAGACTTCCATAATGGTCTGCGAAGGTGAGTATCATATGCTTGACCATGTGTGTATGGGACCTCTGGTTTTTGAAACAAAGATGATGGTGATTTAGGTACCATATGTGGTCCTCTATTGCCTCCACTATTAGGCCTTCTTTGATCCATGTTAGAGTGAGGTTGCTGCAAAGGTCGATTTTCCATTATTTGAGACATGTCAAAATCATGAGGTATCTTGGCTCCACTTTGTGCCATCATTTGTAAAAAGTATTGTCTATCCCTCCTCATTATTTCCTCAACCAATCGACTGAAATGGGGATTCATAATGGATTCTTCCACATCTGCTGAATGTACAGAAAAGTTGTCCATATTGTCATTGTGTGTATCATTGTTGTTTGTAGTGCCCATGTTCTCAACATTTGGAATGTTTCTATAGGCATCCATGTTAGGTAATGTAGTATGATCGGAATTGAAAAAGATATCATTATCATACTCATAAGAACTCATGTTTGCGGACTCTTGAGCCTCTTTAGTTTCTCTCCTAGATTTTTGAAGATGGGTTTCAACCATGAACTAGGTATTTACCAAGATGTGTGAGACTAGATGAAAATGGAAAAAGTACGGAAGACCAAGTTGGATGGAATGTAAATGAATCTGAGGTTTACTTGCAATGTCCAAAGTGTAAGACCAAGTATGTATGTAGTAAAGTAGGTGTGACTTCCAAAGAGAGGATAGTTTCTCTTGATGAGGTAAGTTGACCTTGACTCTAAGTAAGACCAAATGAGATAAGACCAAATGAGACCCAAAGGTAAGAAACCTTGATGAGGGACCACTTAGCAAAGTGTTGTTGTATGTAGTGTGTTGACAAAGTATAGTGAGGACAAGCAAGTGACCTTTTGATTCAAGTTTAGAGAATTGTGAATGTAAAGTGAGATATGAAGCAATGATGGACTTTGTGAGACCCAAAGACATGTTGAATGCTAAATGAAACTTGGAGAAATGACCTAGGAAGCTCAAGAATTCCGAAACTGATTGTGTTTGTTTGCTGGACTGTAAAAGTTTTTTCAATTCTGAACACATACGCACCTGTATACTTCACAGACGCGGTTTCCTGACACAGATGTGGCTCTGTTGAATGCAGACGCGCTTCTGAGATTTTTTTTGCAAAGTGTTATGTTGATTCTGTAAACACAGACGCATTTCTGCCCTTCACAGACGCGGTTATACAACACAGACGCTATTATGTCAGACACAGACGTGTTTCTGCAAAATTTGTGCAATCTTTTCCAATCTGTGAAGTCATTTTGTTGTAACCAAATCTGACTATTTGACTGTTTTTCATGACAAGAGGACACAGTGTTATTGAAGACCTAATGTTTGCAAGTGTCTAGACTCCAAAATGACTCCAAGAAAAGTGTGTTGTTTGATTGAAAAAATGTTTTGCATACACTTGAAGACACAAAAGAGACACTTTTTTGCTATTTGGTCTTGAATGTTTTGAATGTTTAAAATAAGTTGAGCACAATTCTTATGGCTGGCCAAGACAATAGTTGTTGATCCCACATGGGGTTTTACCCCCGAGGCTATGCTATTCAAAACGGATACTTAGATGCTTGACCTCACTAGCTCCACCCTCGAAACTCACTTCTTGGGTCAGCCAAGTATCAGTCCCCATGAAAACTCCCCGTGGCGAACTTTGTATCTCTACTAAAAACCGTATGTGTGTGGGCCACTACCAGAGGTCCGACCTCCTGCCCCAACAACTAGAAGGATTTGGGCTTCTAAAACAAAAAGGTGCTAGTAAGGGCATCTGCTCGTGTGGCCATACATGCGGCACTTTCAGCTCTGTAAATACAGAAGGCTCCCAGCCGGTAGGGGTTACGCCCTACAACTGATCAAATAAATTTGATCAAACGGGTTTATGGGGAGACATAATGTCGATATGAACTAATCAACACACGTTATTCATAGTTTTCACCATGAATACAGTTATTTATAGTGGTTTGGAAGAAGATGGCTTTTCTTTTGCTACCACTTGGGTCATTCTCTTTTCACTAGTAGTCCTAATGACCACACGGGAAGACAGGCCCTCTAAAGATTAAACAAAAAGAGCCTATTGCTCAAGACACAAAAGACAATGATTCAATTTTAGTGCACCAATTGAAGTGTTTGCTAGTCTATGAAAACAAGGCACACAATAAAAATCCAAAAACCCTTGCCAAGGACTTGCAACAAAGATTTATTAGTAGTTTGGATTGTTTGAAATAATCACCCCTTCCTGCAAGCACACAAGTTAGGTAAATTTTAGATCCAAAAGACTTTGTGAAATAGGGGCCTTCAACAATGAATTTTGTTGACCAATTCAAAGATCTGATTCATCATAAAAAAAAGACCACCTGTAAAATTTCAAGAGATTTCCAGAAATGTAAGAAAATCCAAAAAATTTGCTAATTTACTCCAAAAATTAATTTTTTATGAAAAATCATAAAAAATTCATATAAAATCCAAAATCAATCCAAAAAATATAAATTTTTTACTGGAGAGTCCTGATGGTCTTCCAAACCTGCACAAAATATTTTCTGCAACAAATCTAAGCAGTTTGTGAGATATGAGTAAAATAATGCAAAACCCTAATTTTCAAAGATCTGATTTTTGATGAATGATTTTGCATCAAATTTAAAATCACAAAGAGCAGATCCTATGTATAATTTAGAGATATTTCCAAAAATGTAAGACAATCTGAAAAATTCGCTAATTTGCTCTCAAAATTAATTTTTTATGAAAAATCATAAAAAATTCATATAAATTGACAAAATGATCCAAATAATCTGACATTTTTACTGAAATCTTATAATACTTTTTCTGACCTACTCAAAAAATTTGATGTCAAAATTATAAGCCCTTTGTGAGATCTAATCAAAATAAGGAAAACCCCTAATTTTTAAAGATCCGATTTTTAGGGAAATATTTTGTGTCATAATTAAAATCACAAACAACAGATCCTATGTATAATTATGAGAGATTTCCAAAAATGTAATAAAATCCAAAAAATTCTCTCATTTGCTCTCAAAATTAATTTTTTATGAAAAATCATAAAAAATTCATAGAAAATGAAAATGTGCTCCAAAAATTCTGAATTTTGGATTGAGAGCTCTTGATACTTTCTTCAACCTGCAAAAATATTTTGGTGGAAAACTTCCTAGCCGTTTGTGAGATATGATCGAATCTCTCCAAGATCTTGATTTTGTGTCCAAAACCCTAGCTGCACAAGGTTATTCTCCAAATTGTTTTACAAAATAGCAATATAGGGTTAGAAAAATCTGCAAAAAACATAGATCTAAGAAAAATCCATGTCCCACAGGGCGTGCCAAAATGTATATGGTGAAAATGGATAACAATAATAACGATATTGAAAGGCTAAATGAATTCAACCACAAAACCCTAGCCTAACAACAACAAAGATCCACCATAACATATGAAGATTACCTAAGACAATGCAAATCAAACGAAATCACAAAGATTATACCATCACATGTCCAATAGGGTTTGGATCTCCATTCTTCCTATCTCCATTGATCTTGCTTGATATATTTGCTCTCAGATTTTATGTGTGCACAAGAGCTCAACAAAGAACGGAATGTGGTTGCAAGTAGGATCGTAGTGTAGTCAAGTGCATAAAAGATGATTAGAATGCATAGAACGATTAGGGTTGATAATGAAGGAAGCATCTCCTTATATAGAAGACACTATATGAAATGGAGGGATAAAATTGAGAGGTGTAAAAGGAGGTCGGCTATGATTAGAGGGTAGTTAAAAGAAATAATAAAATAATGAAAGGGGTAGGTAGTGTATGAATTAAGAGATGAATGACATGTGTGATGGGTAGAAAAGGTTAATGAATTAATTAAATAAAGATTTATTTAATTAATAGAAGAAGTGGGATCAATTAAATAAATAAAATATTTATTTAATTTAGGAAAAGGATAATTTAAATAAATAAATGTATTTATTTAAATGAGAAATAAGGCTAGAAGAGGATAAATGAATTAATTAAATAAATAAGGATTTATTTAATTAATAGAAGAATTAGGCTAAAGTAATTAAATAAATAAAATATTTATTTAATTAGTCATGACAATTTTGGGTGTCTACAGGGAGATGTCGATGACTTCAGAGGATGTGTAGCATATTCTAAGGATACTAATCTCAGGGGAGCTAGTCATATATGATAGGGATGGGGATGTTGATGCTTTGAACCAATCATTTGGGGATGAGGATCTATTCATTAGATGAGATGGGACAGTCAGCTAGAGGGAGACGATAGCATCATGCGATCCACTCCCATCAGTTCTAGCAAGGATCATTATGGGCTACATTTTCCCCAGCATCTAGTCACATGGATTTGGGATTGGATGGGGTAACACTCTAGAGAAGATGGTCATGGATGTTACTCAATTTTCCAAGGTCCATAGTACACTTGTAACATGACCTACATCAATTTGTCTACATGGGTGTTGTAATATTATCAACAAGTATTATATTGCTCCATGTATGGTCATATGAGAACATAGAAATTTTGAGGCCAACCTACATTAGGTTTCATGGGGCAAGACATCCTTAAGTTACCATGTATGGTATGATCACTACCTAGCCTAAGTTGGGTAAGATGGAGTATTATAGTCACATGATCGATGAGATTGATACATTCATCTAAAGAACCTACTTGGACTATGAGGATTAGGAGAATGATGATAAGATCTCCCATTTTTTCTTTCAGAGTTGGTTCCTCATTGCTCACATGTAGTACATTATCAAGAGACACCTGTCGGATCAGGTATTTTGATAGTTTGGACGGATATAGGGACCACCACAAGGATTAATAACATTTGCATAGATGATGTGGGAGATGATGTAGTGGGCCCCCACCTTATCATATGACATTTCATTGATAGAGTTTTAGGACCTTCACCCAATGACAAGACATCTAAGAAGAGACATAGAAAATGTAGCTAGCTATGGCACCCGAGTTTGAGACTTGGTTTATAGTGCATCATTTTTTATAGTTGATGGGTCTGGGGGACCTACATGTCTTCATAGGAGATGAGGAGGATGAGCCTTAGTATAGGAGGTGACTTAGGATGAGGATGGATCAAGAAGAGGCGGGAGAGGAAGGTGGGGATAGGGGACAAACAACAACATAGGGTGGAAGAATGCTAACAGCTAGACCATTGCAATATTTTTGGCGTTGCCGGTAAGGTTTACACCCCTTTTGTCACGTTTCTCACAATTTAGACAGAGAAAAAGAAATAACAGTTAAATGGATAGCAAATGACACGAGTCAATATATTTTTTGCACTAGGTACTTGATTTAGTAAAGTCTATCCTTTATATGTTGGCAATATCTTTATCTGCTTCCTCCATCAAAATTATCTCCAGTTGTGACCTTGTTGATAAACGCATGCTTTTAAAACAATTGGGAAGTTTAAATATTCGATTCAAATGATTTTGGTGTCCTCAATAAATGGGGACAACAATTGAAAAATAATCAATAAATGTTAATAAACCAACTTCGAAAAATCTTAATAAGCCCGCTTCTATAAATTTTAATAAATGGCATTAAAGTCATTTATGTTAAATACCTTTTTTGTCTGCTTCTCTGCCATATTTTAAGAATAAATAAAGTTTCATAAATATGTGCTAAATAAGGGTGCTGCATAATAAGGTAATGCAAATTATTATTTTGATTAAAAAATTTAAGAGCTATGTGTCTAGATAATCTTAATTAAAGATGTATATAAGATTAAATATGTTCATATAGTTTTTTTAGAATGTTACATTTTTCAATGTGAAGAAAAATATAAAATTAAAAAATCATTTATATTTCAAATTTGATGTTTTTTTTTTAATTTAAATTAGATTTCTATTTTGTTAAAATTATAAAGAATTATTAATTATATAATTTGTCTTTAATTTAAAATATTACTCCATAAATAACATACAAAAAAACAATACCATTAGTCATTTCTCTCCTGCTCTGCAAGTTCAAAATTCAAACCTCCACCGTTCATGGTGGTGTCTGCTGGTGGGGATCTCCCCCCCCCACCCACGGACCCCGTTTTTGACCCTGCGATGTTGACACTATCTGTCACATCCTCTCCTGGTTCCACGACGGTTCCTCCTTCTGATCCAACGGTGCCTCAGATTGACGGTTCTTCTTCGGAGAGCTCTCTGGCCATGCATGTGGTATCTAATTCTGATCCTATTCCTGATGTGCCAGTTGTTCTAACCACGGAGCCTCCAATTGTTAACGTGAATCTCAAAGGTTGGAAAAACGTGTTGGTCAGAAATTCTGAGACTGTGGACCCCAACTTCGTCCCTATCTACTCACAATTTGAGGAGGGAACACCTTTTGAGCTTCCTGACATTGTTTTGGACCACATTTTATAGAACATGGCCAATACTCTAGTGGGGAAGTTCTTCTCTCCACGCCCCATAGTGGATATGGTTAGAAAATGGGTCAAGGACAAAAGGAAACTGAAAGGGAGTGTTTCTGTTAGTGCCTTGCCTGATGCCCTCTTCCTCTTCAAATTCACTACTGAGGAGGATTTCACCCTTGTCCTCTATGGATGCTGGTCCTATGATCAAAACAACCTCTCCCTCTATTGTTGGAAGGCTTGCTTTGACCCTGCAGCTAACTTGCAGAAAACTGCTCTGGTATGGGTTCGGCTCTCGTGGCTTCCCCTTGAATACTGGGATGAATCCATCTTCAAATGGATTGAGAACTCCTTTGGTCATTTTATAGGTGTTGATGATATCACTAGATCCAAATTGCACTTGGTCTATGCTTGTTTCTATGTTCAAGCTACTGTGAGCATGAATCTCCCCAACTTCATAACCCTCAAATCTATGCTTGACAGCTGGACTCAAGCTCTGGTTTATGAAAATGCTGATAGTTCTGATACTTAATATAAGTACAGATCCAATAGCCAACAAGATGAGAGGGGAGGGGGTGAATCATACAAACTTAATCATCAATGAAAACATCAGATTCAACCTCGGTAACATATATCAGTCATAGAATAAAAACTGTCAAACATGTAAACTCAAAAGCATATGAACAATATAAACCTGATAACACCAGATTTAACGTGGAAACCCAAATAGGGAAAAACCACTGTGGGATTTCGGACCCACTAAGAAATATACTCTTCTAGAGTATGCTCGGTTAAAAGCCAATCCTATTAAAGATTACAAAACACATTGCTAGATGTGACCCGGTTAAGGGATTTCCCTCAGATCTGTTAGGATCTTCACTTTGTTAGAAGTGACCTTGTCAAAGGATTTCAAACACTCATTTAGAATGTCACCTTGTTAGAGGATTTACTTATAAGACTATTAAGTCCACTCGGTTAAGAGATTTCCTGTTACTTTCACAAGCTAACAGCAATACAATCTATCTGCAACTTTACATCTAAAATGCTAAAGCAGATTCTTATTTGTTCAACACAATCTAGACATAGAACTATTCTTGTCTATCTACTGGGCATCAATACTCTGTTATTCCAACAGGTCTTCAAGCTTCTGTGCTCGGTGATCACTATGTAGCATCCCTGTGCATACACTTGCCTGCATCCACTGTTTATCAATAGTTCCTTATTTAAAAACAGTTCCTTATTTATAAACAATCATCTAACCACTTAATCTCCTTGATCACATTTCCCATGATCAATCATAGCCATCAGATCTTCAATCTTGTCCAGGTTCATTGTATCTTACGATCTAAAAAATGTTTTACCCTACCTTGGAACTTGCACAATCATCTTGGAACTTGTGTTAGGGTAATGCGGTTGAATTTGAGCTGTAGATCTTCTTGCCGACTTTCCATTGCCTTAGATTTGTTAACAAACTTCTTCCACGGCTTGCCAATCATTGATCCACTCCAGCTCATCAGCTTCTTTCATTAAATATCACATGTAAACATTTAATGCATTCTGTTATAGCTCGGTTACAACTCGGTGAATACTAAACTTTACTCGGTAGACATTCTATCTTCATTAACCAACTGCGATAACCTTAGGGTTTACCGAGTAGGTTCCTTACGGTTTACCGACTAGGTTCTTTGCCTGATAACATAGTGTAGTAATAACCTTTACATTTTACAATATATGTATGATGTTAAAACAATCTAAAACATCAAGATCTCATCATTGTCTGACTCAATAGAGTTGCCCATTGAATAACTTATCCCTTTATTCATCATATTATTTCCTGTGTCTTTACCGACTTCTTTATAATCTTCATATCATATTTCTTAAGATATGGCAACATCATACTGAATTAGAAAATCAATTTCTTGACATCAATGACAAAGTAATAATATCAAGACAGTAAAACATCTTTAATCAATTATGTCCATAATCATCAACAACCTTCTCAATATCCTTGTTATATTGCCAACAAATGCTACCCTCTTCTCCAAAAAATGCCGCAAATCTGAGCATGTTATCTCCCAATGTAAGGCTCTGGCCCCCCCATCCCTAAAGCTTAAGGGTCCAACCCTGGTGGAGGATTCGGTGCCAAATGCTCCTATTATTCATCAATACCTAGCTATGGGGCCTGTTGTCACCCCTTCTCCTGGCCCGGACCTGCCTCCCTTAGCAGTCGAGGACCCATTTATGGAAGAAAACCCCTTTGCTGAGAGTATTAACAACCTTCTCAAATCTCCTACAAATATTATGGAGGAAGCCTCTAATTCAGCCCAAAAGGAACAATGCATCTCCTCGACGGCCAACTCGGTTTCACTGGTTGATCAATTGGAAGATGGTGAGGGACCCCTCTCTCACCCCGAAGACATCTTGCTCCCCGGTGGTGTCTCTCACCCTAAACCAGGGTACACTCTCACCTGGTGCCCCTGGTGCGTCATCCAGTGGTTGCATGACTCTTGTTGATGAGGGCTAGATTACTCAAAGATGCAAGACCAGGAATGCTAAGCCTAATGTGGGGATGAATCTCAAAGCGGGCTGACCATCATAGAGACTATCAAGACAAAATGAAGAAGTAAGGGATATCGCCAATGGTAGGCAATGGACCTTGGAGATGTCCATAAAAGGTAAGAAATGAAGGTCCTCTCCTAGAACATGAGGGGCTTGAACAACCCCCAGAAGCAATATGCTCTTAAAAAGTGTATTTTTGAAAATAAAATTATGGTCCTTCTTCTCCAAGAAGTTAAGATGTCTTTGTCCTCCTTTTCACTTGTTGCTAGGAAAATTTGGCCTAGTGCAAAGTTTGTTATTAGTGATGCTACTGGAGCCTTTAGTGTCTTGGTCACCATGTGGGACCCCTCCCATTTTTCTGCCAGTCTTCTCTCCTCCTCGGCCAACCTTTTGGTCCTTGAACTCTCTTCCCTGATGGACTCCTGCATCCTTGTTAATGTTTATGCCCCTAATGTCAGATTTGGTAGATTAAAGCTCTGGAATGACATAACTGCTCTAATACAAAATAATGTCAATGCCCACTGGTTGATTGCGGGTGATTTCAACTCTCCTTTGATCCCCTCTGAGAAGTTGGGAGGCCTTCCAGAATACTTTGACAACATGACTGATCTAGCTAACTTCATTGGTGGGAATGGGTTAATGGATGTTGAACTATCAGGGCAAAAGTTCACTTGGTCCAATCTTAGGAAGGGAAAGGATCTTATTTAGGTCAGACTTGACAGATTTCTCATCTCGGGCAATTGGGGAATTGGTCCAGCCTTGAAGCTCACCACCCTCCCCAGAATGGTCTTTGACCACAACCCCCTGCTCCTTTGGAATACCACAAATGCTGCAAGGAAGAAGCATCCTTTTCATTATGAAATTATGTGGAACTCTCATCTGAAGTTCAAGGATTGCATTAAAATATGGTGGAGCACCAACATACTTGGTACTCCTATGTTCAGGATTGCCCAAAAGCTTGACTTGGTCAAAAGAAATGTCTGGGACTAGAACAAATACACCTTTGGGGATATCTTTAAGAAAAAAAAGGATCTCAACAGTAAACTGACTATTATCCAAGAGTGTATTGACCAAGGTGACTTCCTTGAAGCCACCCATATGGAGGAGGCTGCCCTTCAAAGAAAATGGAAGGAAAATTCCCACAAAGAGGAACTCTATTGGAAACAGAAATCCTGGGTTCAATGGCTCAAAGAGGGTGATAAAAATACTACTTTCTTCCACAGATCTGCTTCTATCCATAGGCATAGAAACCACATCTCTTCCCTCGTGGATGACAACAATCAGGTGGTCAACGATGTTGATAGTTTGAGCAGACTGACTACCAAATATTTTGCTACTTTATTTAGGGACGATGATGGTTGGGGGGCCCTGCTGGGGAGGACCTTCTTAACTGCCTCCCACCACCCCTCTTGGAGGAAGATAACAACCTTATTTTGGTCCCTATTTCTAAAGAGGAAGTGAAGTCTGTTGTTTTTTCTATGGGCCCCTTCAAAGCCCCAGGTCCTAATGGTTTCCCCCCAACTTTTTTTCAAGATTTCTGGGATGTGGATGGCCTTGATGTTGTTCTGGCTACTAGAGATTTTTTTAGATCGGGAAGGCTCCTTAACAAACTCAATCACACCTTCATTTCTCATGTCCCTAAAACTCAAGAGGCATCTACTCTCAAGGACTTCAGCCCAATCAGTCTCTAGAACACTATTTATAAATCTTCAGCAAAGTTATTCTCAATAGGCTCAAACCTTTCTTGGATCCTTTGATTAGCCCCTCCTAGAAGGCTTTTGTTCTTGGTAGATAGATTCTTGATGCAATCATCTCCACTCATGAGATTATCCACTCCATGGATAAGTGTCATCAGCTGGGGATGGTTCTCAAGCTTGACATCTCCAAGGCTTATGACAGGGTCAACTGGAACTTCCTTTTCAAAGTACTCAAAGCTATGGGGTTTGAAGACAAACTCATCAAACTTATTAGGGAATGCATATCTACTGTCACCTACGTTGTCCTGCTAAACGGGAACCCCCTGGAGAAGTTCAGGGCCTCCAAAGGGTTGTGTCAAGGGGATCCTCTTCATCATCCTTGCTGAAGTGTTGGCCTCTAACTTGAACTCTTTGGTTCACAGGAGTGCTCTTCTGAGCATCAAACCTGCCTCTACGATGCCCCCCAATGTTCTACAACAGTTTGTTGATGATACAATCCTTTTTTCTATCTCCTCTATTTGGGAAGCTAAGGCTTGGACATCCTTTCTCAACTCTTATGCTCAGGTATTTGGCCAACACATTAACTATGAAAAGAGAAACATTTACTTCTTTCACACTAATGCCCAACTCCGAGATAAAGTTTGCAAAATCCTTGGTTGTTAAAGGGCCTCCCTCCCTGGCACCTACCTAGGCCTCCCCTTGACTGTTAAAGATGTCTCTAATTCCTTTTGGATCTCTATCCTTGAAAGAATGCAGACAAAGTTGGCTGGTTGGAAAGGTAGATTCCTGAGTAGTGCTAGGAAATTGCAGCTGCTTTCCTCCTCCGTCTAGGGGATCCCTGTGTACTTTCTCTCCCTATTCAAGATATCTGTGGCTATGACTGCTAAGATGGAAAACATTCAAAAGGTTTTCCTCTAGATGGGAATGTAAGAAAAGAAGAGGCTCGCCTTGGTGGGCTGGGACAAAGTTTGTCTTCCCAAGGCCATGGGCGGCTTGGGAACCCGTAAGATCTCAAGGTTCAATAAGGCCCTTATGACTAAAATTGCCTGGAAGCTTCTGAACAAGGATACAAATTGGAGTAGGATCATCAAGGCTAAGTACTTGGGTAATGCGGACTTTTCCTCTATCCTGAAAGAGGAGGGCCTTCCCAGGGGTTCCAAAATTTGGAATAACATCTTGAGCTGCAGGGACCCTTTATCTCATGGTTTGAGGTGGCTTATTGGAAATGGAAGGAACATTCTCTTTTGGGAAGATTATTGGCTAGGAGAGAGACCCCTTGCTTCTTCCCCCTCCTCAAGACAGCTATAGGATGCCACCAAAGGCTTCTTTGGTGAAATTGTTAGTAATTACTTCAACAATTGCACTTGGAGGGCCTTGGAGGACTGCTGCATTGACCATCCCTTCCCTCTCCCTACTTCTAGAGAGCTCCAGAAGCTTTTGGCTAGTATATTCCTCCCCCTGTTTCCTAGAGAGGACAAACTTATTTGGAAGTGGGACCCCTCTGGAGACTTCTCTGTCAGAACTGCCTACACCCGCTTACTTAGGGACCCTGTTTACTCCTATATCTGGAAAGAGGTTTGGAATCCCCAACTCCTCCCCAAGGTTAATTTCTTCTAGTGGAGTGCTCTCCTCAACACATTTTGACCCAAGACAAATTGGTCAAGCAGGGATTCTATTTCCCTAACAGATGCATCCTTTGCAAAAATGATGAAGAAAGTCCTGCCCATCTCTTCCTCCACTGTTCCTTCACTCGGGAGCTATGGGGGATGGTCTACAGTAAGCTTAATATCTATTGGGTAATGAATGAAAGTTTGTTAAATCTGTCTCAGGAGTTTTGGGGCCCCTCTTCCAACCCCCTTATCCAACAACTGTGGAAGCAAATCCCCCCCCACATGAGCTGGTGTATCTAGAAGGAACGAAATGATAGGATATTCAGAGACAAAGAGACCTCAGTGGAAATGGTGTTGGCTTGATTCCTTAATTTGATTCTTGAGAATATCTCTGTTTCTAAAACCTAGATACCGTCCAAGCCCCCCTCTACCTAGGACTAGGGAATTGCTAGATGCTGGAACCTTCCCCCCTCATTCTCTCTTGTTGACTTCTGTAAGAGACTTCTAAGACAAAGCACAGTCTAGTTCCCCTCGGCTACAGATTTTAAACACAATTTTGATGGGGCTACCAGGGGGGCCTAGTTGTGGGTGGAGGGGTGATCAGATCCCATATGGGGGCCCTTGGTGCTGCTTATGCGGGTAACCTGAATGAGCATTCCTCTAATCAGGCTGAAGGGATGGCCTTATCCTGGGGAATCCTCATTGCCCTTTCCATGGGAATCAGGATTATGGACATTGAGGGGGACTCCATGCTTATCATTGATGTTGTCAAAGGGCAGAATAAGATTAATTGGACAATTGAGGGAACCATCAAGGATAGGTAACCATGTGGCGGATGCCATGGCGTCCATTGGCCTAAACCTCTCAAGGCTGAGATGTTGGAGGAGTCACAACTCCCTCCCAGACCATGTTAACTTCCTCCTCCAGGAAGATAAATCCAAAATCTTCACTAATGATTGAGCGGCTTCCAAGTGCTTCCCTTACCCTCCTCTCTTCCCTCGGGGAAGTCTGGAGGTGGTGATTTCATAATTCAAACAATGGGAATATTCCTCTGATCCCTTTTGATGTGGTGGTGACTCATTCGGCCAAGCTGGCGATGATGCACACGTTGCTGTGCTAGCATTTCACTTGGGCTTGCAGAGCCATGATGAGGTACAATTGGATTGGAAATGTGTTGGTTGCCACCGGTATTTGCTAGCTCTTAAAGCCTCGTAACTAGGAAATCATTTCTAAAAGTGACTTCATTTTTTCCCATGCACCCAACTTCATTTCTTATTTATTGATGTCGGACTCGCACATTTCCCATTTTCTCTTCTTGGTTTGCTTCTCGAAGGGTCTCTGCAACTTTCTCTATTTCAAGACTAAAGAAGCTTTGTTGGCAGAAGATATGGGGGGTGATAGAGTTAGATATGAACCGGATAATCTGGATGATTTTAAAAATGAACTGGTCTGGAACTTCTGTGTTGAAGGTGGGGTTGCCGATTTTTTGGATTGCCTGAAGGGCCATGATGAGAAGCTCTCGGCTTCTTTCACCTCCTCTTGGTCTAGGAGGCAGGTCTCGGTTGGCAGCATTGCCTTTGATGTCTCTAAGGAGACTATTTCCCAAGCTACGAAGCTGACCCTTGATGGCCGCCACTCGAAGCGTACCAGTCATGTTGCAAACCATGAAGTTTTGAAATGGTTCTTCCATAACTGCGAAGAACCCGTCAAACTACAAGGTGGGTTTGCTTGGGAGGAGCTCAAGCACCCGTGGAACATGATCTACCTCATGATCATGAAGTACTTCACTCTCGAAGTCAGGTATAAGGTATTCTACTACTACCATTTTACCCTCCTCAATCACTTTCATAACAATGATTTGCTTTGTCTGCCATTTTATTTACTGCACTCTATAGAGAGCTCTGTTAAAGACACCATGGACCCCAAGCATGGGGATAAGCCTCCCTACCTCCTCCACTAGGGCCTTATTTACAGGTTGTGTAAATTTCATGAGGCTCTCTACCCCCACTGGAATCTTTCGCTCTCTCAACCCCCCATGTCGACTCCCTAGCAGCTCGCAACCCTGTCTATGGCTTTCCCTAGATTCTTCCAATATCCCCATGAGGGCTTTGCTATGACAACCATGTCCTTGCCTACTTATGCCTCAGATGTTTCCTTATCGACGGTCTCCCCTAGTTTAACTCTTCCTGCCTCTCTCGGTGCTTCTTCCTCCCTGTCCAAGGGCAAAAGCAAAACCCCCGCTAAACGCAAACACATTGTCTATGATGACAATTCTTCCTCTAAGGATGCTGAGAATGACAACCCTTCCCTCAATTTTGAGGTTAAAAGGAGATCCTCCAGACTTGCTTCCAAAGGCCACAGAAAGAAGACCCCGATGATTGAGAATATGGACTCTAAGGAGGACCCCATTGGGGACAAGAAGGAGGAGGGCCCTAGGGCCCCTGATGGGGATGCTATGGATGTAAATGTGACTAGGGACCCCATGGTCCCAACCATTGTTGGTGCCGCTAATATGAGTATCTCTGAAATGAAAACCCAGGACCTCATTGATGATAAGGATACGACCCCTATGAACACAGACACTAAGGGTCTTATGGGCATGTAAATCCTTGATAGCAAAGCACTGGAATTTGGTAATTTGGATTCGGATTTAAAAATGGCCGAACAGGTGATGCATTCTATCCCTCTGATGGGTCTAGTTAATGATAGTGATAACTCCCTTGCTAGTGGCATGCCCAAAGAGACTGAAGAAAATATGGATGACTTGGCTGTTGAGAACCCCCAGGAGGTCCCTACTCTCCAACAAATGGAAAAGATGAGCACGAATGTGCTGGACATCATGTACAGAATTGAAAACCTCGACTCTGTTCTTGATCTGTAGACTATCAAGGAGGATGTCAACCAGCTCAGGAACACGATGGAGGCTTGGGAAGCCCAAATGGTGGGCCTGGACAAATTCCATGTGCAGGTTTTACATAGTTCTGCGCTCACCCTCTCTCTGTTGAGGGAATGCTATGCAAACATTGAGGAGGACAAGCAGGAGGCTAGGGACCTCTATAAGTTCTTGTCTAACGAATGGAACGATGCTATGGATGCCACTGGGGTGCGCAAGGCTCCCTTGTAGTTTGTTTTGTTTTCTGTTGTTGTTTCTGATTTCTCAAGACTTGGTTCCTTTTTGCTGATAGTTGCTGTTAATTGTTGTTATAGTGTTGTTTTTGCGCTATGATTTTTAATAGTTTTTCTATGTAAAGGGTCAGTGCCCTTGTTCTCACTGCTTTATTAAGCATACAAAAATATTTCATATATTTAAAAGTTACTTCATTTTACTTTAAATAAATTATCACATTAATTAATATATTTTTAATGTCAATTTAATAAATATTTTCTTTTTATGATGAATAATTACGCCAAAATACATATTAATACTCACATAATGGATTGATAGATACGCAAAGTTAAAAACCCCTTGTGATTAAAATTGACACCCGCCATATTGTATGACACCCGTCATAATTACAATTAGTTTTACTATTACTTAAATAAAAATAATTTAAATAACTTTAAATAACCTAAATTAAAATAAATGCATGAAAAACTAAAAATAAATATTTTATTTATTTTCTCCTCTCAACTATCACTCACTCTAGTTTAACTATTAATCAATCTTATTTATCTCCATCATACTAATAGTTAACTTTGTCAAAATAATATTATAATAATAATATAAAGATATGATAATATAATAATAGTAATTAGTCTTAATAGATTTTTTTGCTTTGGTGAAGAGTTTAATAGAAATATAAAAATATATTTCTCTAAAGAAGGTGTACTAGTTTATTTTTTATATTTGAAAATATGATATACAATTTATTAAATTATTATTTATGTTAATTTTAATTATGAATAAGATCATTATTACTTTTTAAAAATTGTTTATGATGAATAAGTTTTTGTTATCTATAATTGTTGGAAGTTACTTGAGCATTAATGTATTTTTTTCATATGATAAAATATAGTTAACATTACATTACTATTATGATAATATAAAAAATATAATATAATAATAATTAAACAATATAAAATAATATAAGAATAAGAATACATTAATTATAACATAATAATATAATATTTATAATATAATTAAATAATTTAAAAATACTATCATATAGTAATAATACAAGATATTAAAATAATAATATTGATTTATATTTTATTAAAAATTGTAAAAAAATAAGGGTGCATGTGTAGCCGAGTTGGTGTGAAGGCGAGTCGTGAGGTGTAGTGTTAGGCTAATGATCCTAGTGCTACGCATCAACTCCGGTTCAATTCTCACTAGTGTTACCATAAAACCTTTTAAGGGATGACCCTTTGGTGAAATGGTGGGGCTTCTTGCCTATAGTGCCTATAACCTAGGTTCAAACCCCACGGGTTCGTCTCTACCGTGTTAAAATGGAGCACCTTTACCTTGGGGAGAACCTTGGAGAAATAGTGGGGCTTCTTGTCTATAGTGCTTACATCCTTGGTTCAAACCATTAATTTAAAGGGGATGACCCTTTGGTGAAATGGTGGGGCTTCTTGCCTGTAGTGCCTACAACCTAGGTTCAAACCCCACGGGTTCGGCTCTATCATGTTAAAAATGGAGCACCCTTACCTTGGGGAGAACCTTGGAGAAATAGTGGGGCTTCTTTCCTGTAGTGCTTACATTGTAGCACCTACAACCTAGGTTCAAACCCCATGGGTTCATCTCTACTGTGTAAAAAATGGAGCACCCTTACCTTGGGGAGAACCTTGAAGAAATAGTGGGGCTTCTTTCCTGTAGTGTTTACATCCTTGGTTCAAACCATTAATTTTAGGGGTTGACCCCGTAGTGCAACGGATGTTGCAACTCAGTGTTGATACAGAGGTCTTCAGTTTGAATCCTTAGACCATTCAATATGCTCGCTATTTTTGTGTTTTGATGGCCCGTGCAAGTTTGTGCTTGCTGACTATTCATTGTGGAAGAGTGTTCATGCCCTTCTGATGCGGATGTTGATGTTGTTGATGATCTGGTCAAACACGAGAGACACGTTGGTCCTTGCTCGTTCTTCATGCGGTGGTCTATTCATGGTCTTCCTTGCCATGAACTGGTGCTCATGCCAGTGTTGCGTTGTTCCCGTGACCCGTGATACCTCACTAGGTCTGAGATTGATGATGTCCCACTAGGTGACATGAGTGATTTGGAGTGATAAGGTGTATATGTGGAAGATAAGGCGCGATTGATGGGGAGATAAGGAGTGCTACTAGAGTGATAAGGAACATGATTGGAGAGATTAGGTGTGCATGGAGTGATAAGGTTGATCGAAGTGATAAGGTGAGATTTCAAATAATTTATATGGAGGTGTTAATGCCTCATCGTACAAGATAATGTAATTGGGGATGGGGTCCCCCGATGTGACCCCACTGGTTCGTAGCTCCAGTCAAAAGCAATTACTGATAAATTTTTTTTGTAAAAAAATACTAATTATTATTTTTTTATTAATTTAAATTTTAAATAAATAAGATACATAAATATCTACTCATTAAAAAGTTATTATATTTTACTTTCAAAAAATTATCACATTAATTAATATTTTTATTACTTTTAGTATCCATATTTAAAAATATTTTTTTATTTTTTTATTATGGCGCTCCAGAGCTGTTTGAAATCTCTATGAAATGGAGCTAGGGTTTCTTTCTCCTCGCCGAACTGCAAGGACAAAATCACCTCTCACCGAAATTGCTCTAGCCTGGTTGGGAAGTAGGGCTCCAAATGTGCAATGAAAAATGGGGTTGGCCTTTCCTCGAGTGATGACAGTCTGGTGTCACAGTTGCAGCAAGGTGATTTTCATGGGTTTGAAGATGGCGAGTCCTCACACAGTGTTGTGGATCCGCCATACTGTGGGCACATTTGTGCCAGGGATGCGACTATTGGGAATGGACATGCATGGGGGTTCAAGCCCAACTCAGGTGTCCGTAGATGTGGTGAAAAAATTCTCTCGCATATAGTCAAACCAACACCAAGCTTCCATCAACAGCGTAATGGTGTTTCAGGAAACCTCTTTAATGCTTTCGTCCAAGGCTTTTGCTGTGTCATTGGATGCAGAGGCCGATGAGGAAGTTTCTCATAATGTTTTAGTTTGTTTTGAGTTAGGGTTGATTGGATGCTTCAGGGGCCTATGGCCAAGCCTTCATGACTTGCATGCTTGGATCTCTGATAATTGGGAGCCTATTATTGACGGGTGCATGCAGATTTATCCTGCAGCAAAGGGTTTTTTACTGTGAATTTTGAAAAGACTCAAGACAGAAACAAGGTTCTGTGTGATCATTCTTGGAGTTGGCAGGACATGTTCCCCCTGATGTTGAAGCCATGGCATCCAACCTTCTGTCCAACTACCGAGGTTTTTGACAAGATCCCGATATGGGTGAGGCTTCCTAATCTCCCCTTGCATCTTTGGTTTGATTCCTATTTAGAGGCGGTAGGAAACTCGTTGGGTGGTTTCTTGTTGGTTGATGAAGGAACATCTAATCTCTTTCATTCTACATTTGCACGTATTTTGGTGGAAATGGATGTCTCGGATGGACTTCCTCTAGAAATATCGATTAAAACTTCAAAAGGTTGCTGGGTGCAGCCTTTAGCTTATGAAGGGATCCCCTTTAGGTGTAGGAGATTCTTCCAAACAAGGCATATGGCTGCACAGTGTGCCAAAGATAGAATGCTTAAGTCAGGCACTTGGTGGAAAGATGGTTGGGAAGAAGGATGGGTTGCAAAAAAGATTCTCTCAAGTTGTTTTTGGGGAAAAAATTCAAAAATCTACAGATCCTAAGCCTCAGGATGAACAAGAGTTACAAGATAGGGTTGATTCTGGTTCAGGTGGATGTGATGGGGAGTTGCTGCTGGGAAAGGGCGCTATTACCCTGGAGGGAAAGAAAAATTACAGGTTTTCAAGGTCTCAAGATATGGAGGAGGCCTCATTGATAATAGACGGTAAGGCTCAACATGAAGATCCCTCCATGACGGATCAGGGGATATTTTCCAAGGATAAATCTTTGGATTGGCAGATTGAGGTTGTCAAGCTTGAAGATGGTTGACACACTGTGAAAAGGAGGAAAGAGAGAATTGTGAAGAATATCCCCTTTGATATGGTCCTTCAATCACATTCAAAAGGAGGTGCTAAGGTCAAAATTTAAATTCTACTTTTCCTATGGTTTTGGGTCCTTTCTATTCTTTGTTATGTTTATGGATCCTTCTGCTCTTTTTTATCTTTGGAATGGTGGTATCCTAGGTTGTTACCACCCTTGGTCAGGGCCAAATCTCTCCCTGGTTAGTTTTAATAAAATCATAACTTATTACCGAACAAAAAAAATAATTTTTTTTTTTTTAATTATTTTATTTTTTATAATGAATAATGCATTTTCATATTTAAAAAATAATTACAATTTAGAAAATTATTAGTTTTTCTAATTTTATTTATGCATAACCTTTATTACTTGTAAAAAAAATCACTTTTGATAGGTAAATTCTTATTAAATCATTTATGATAATCTCAACAACAAATAAACATTCTCAATAACCAACAATGAATTTAATCAATTTAATCTTGCTTTTTTGGCCAAATATTGGGCCAAAATCTAAAAAATTACCAATCTCTTTGAATTGACCCCACGGATAACTTAAAAGATGATATTTCATTAACCCACAAACTCCATAAATTTATCAAATTCTTAAATTTACAACATAAATTACAAAATTAATGATAAAACTTTATCCTTGTAAAGTGGGGGCGATAGTTGATCAACATACAACTAGCATGAACCAAATTACCCCAAATAGTGATTTTTCACAAATTACCAAACTAACCCAATCTCACCAAATATTAATATTTTAGAGTGTTATGACAAAATAAAACTTGCAAGCATAATAATTAATATTTTATAAGGTTATGTTAATAATTTTTTCATTCCTTACTACTTAATTATATATAATTGTAAAATAAATACTTTTCTCTTATGTGTGCACTTAACTAAGAAAATATTAGGGAATAGTGCATTATGATATTAAAAAAAATATTAAAAATAAATAAATTTAAATATATTTGTTTTTAAATTTAATTTTATATTTAAATTATAACATATATAAATAAATAAAAACATATAAATAGTTAATTATATATTTAAAAATTTAAATATCTCATCTTTATTTTTTAAGATTTTAATATTTATTACATGATAATATATAAATAATAAATTATATGTTTAAAATTTGATTTCTATGTTTTATCTACCTGTGTAATTTAAACTATTTAGGACAAATACAAATCAATAAAATCAAACTCATTTTTGTATTTCTAGCTATGTTGTGCTGTCATTTGGTCTCAAATGTATTGCATTGCTATGGTTCTCATATAAATTTATGAAAAAGTTCCCATTCAAAGTTAAGACTTTCTATAATGTTTTTTTACGAAAACTAAAATTTATGCTTTTGCCTTAGCAATAATTGACTCTATTTCAAACAATAAAATAAAACAAAACAAATTTCACATAATAATAAATTATATATAATTATCAAATATTGTTAACAATTACAACAAATATTACTATTTCACTACAAATTATTACATCAAGTACTCGTCACTACGTGGCACTTGTTTATATTATTATTTTCAACTAAATAAACAATATTATTATTCTCTAAACTTAATATATTGCTTAATGTTGAGGTTTAAGACTGTCCAAATAACACTTTACAATTTGCTCATCATTGTTTTTATGCTTACATCTCCAACTTGTAATCCTTGCTTAACTACAAATCAAAGCTTGTATCCAAAGATATTGGCCTGATTTACTAATGGACTATACTAGCTGTAACCAATACCTTCACAACCTCTACAAAATCATTGCCTTCTTGTATTGAACCTACTAAATATCACACTTTGCTAGTCTCACTGAAAACATCTAATATATCTTGTACAAGTTCTTGTTAATCTTTTGTCTTTCATCCTGGTCTATTACAAATCCACATATTAAACAACATATTAAGCTTAAAGAATGTCAATCAGTTATAATATTTAACATTTTTAAATCTAAAAATCAAAATTTAATATATGAAATTTAAACCGTCCACTTTATTATAGACAAACAACCTTATTTGCAGCGATTGGCTGACTGCGGTTTGGCAGCTGTGTGTGCTGGTTATGCTCTCTGAGGCTTGCTGTATTTTCCAGATCAACCCCCTTGTTTTGACTGCTTTATTATCAAAAACAACCTTATTTACTAATGTGCCTATTCCCATTTCGACCATCTCTACAATATACTAAACCTACTATAATTATAGTAACCTATGAACTGATCATTATGACCAACCAGAGTCTCCTTGCATTGAGCATAAATGAGAACACAAAGACAATCAATATTTTATAAATATATCTCCCATAGAACTGGTTATTGATTCTTCACCTTACTAAAACCATGGCCAAAAACAACATTAAGTTGCATTGATGACCAAAATCAGTAGTCACAAATATGGTTTGAGACAAAACGTATCCATTTTTTTGTGAACCAAAGACTGTTTTTGCACATTATCACAAGTTGTCTTATCCTTTATCTCCATTGCTTTGCACTATTCATGGTTAGGAATAAACTTGAACGTGGTATGTGTGAGTTAAGGCTCAATAAGAACAATATGAAACAACCACATTTAAAAAAAAAAAATTTACTTGGCCAACATGAAAAAAATATCAATAGATTGATATGATAAAACAAGAATAGGCTAGGAGTGGGATTTAATATACATGGGCAAATTTCAAATAAGAAATAAAGGTCCAGGATCAATTATACTAACACTTGCATTAAAAGGAGGTGCAACAGTTATGTTGGTAGTAAAATATATTTTGAATAATATATCGGAGGGTACAATTTAAAGAATATAAAAATGATATTTATTTGTGACCCTTTTTTATAATATAAATGAATTTATAAATTAAAGATGACCTTGTCATTCGTTGGACTTGATTTCTATAAAATCAAATTTTGGAAAAAGTTAAATTTATGTATTGGTGTTGATCATTTGAAGATGACCTTGTCATTCATTGGAGGGGAATAGGAAGAAACAAAATGTAGGGATGATTTTAAAAATTTCCACAACATAAGCACCTTAGTTGGAGAGGCACCATTAAACTGAAGTAAACATAGCGAGTTGCAGGTTTACAAGGTTGGGAATCCTGAATAGGTACTATCTCATTATCTTAAGCTTTAGAAGACAAGGGCCTTATTTGTTTTGAGATTGAAGATAGTTTCTTTAAGCTCATTCACTCCTTTCTTAAAATTTTAAACAATTGTAGTTTTGAGAGGCCATATAGATATTATAACCATCATGCATAGGGGCAATAAAGGAAAAGCCAAGTAAGAAAATATGAGGCTTGAATAGTAGAAGTAAATGTGACCTACCAATACAGAGAAGACTTCA
This sequence comes from Cryptomeria japonica, assembly GCF_030272615.1. Taxonomy (NCBI): domain Eukaryota; kingdom Viridiplantae; phylum Streptophyta; class Pinopsida; order Cupressales; family Cupressaceae; genus Cryptomeria; species Cryptomeria japonica. The sequence goes on along the minus strand of NC_081415.1, from coordinate 714,117,881 downwards.
ATAACCAGTTTAAGTTCCTCTCAAATAGTTCACCATTATTCTTCAACTAATTTGTTCTTAAAGACCCTGTAATCCAAGTTTTAATTAAATTGTTTGATGACAATAACATCATTGTGTCTACCTTAGTGTTTCATGGCATGTAATGATTGCATGATATGCACAAAAGCATTTGTTGAAGAAGCTTTAGAAACTTTAAAGAAAATGCAATTGGCAGGCGTAAAGACAAATTCAATAGCCTTTGCTAGCATCCTCCCTAATTGTGATAAAATGGAAGCTTTGGAATAGGGTATGGACATCCATCAAAGCATAATGAAGGTGGATTTTTGTCGCATATTATGGTTGGAAATATGCAAAATGTGGAAGTGCAAATGAGGCACATGAACTGTTTGGTAGAATGTCTATTGTCTCATGGAATGCAATGATCACAAGATATAGGAAGTTTTTGGTCAGATATTATAATTGAAAATATGTTGGTAGACATGTATGCAAAACATGGAATCATAGACAACACATCTGAAATATTTGACAGAATGCCTCAAAGAGATGTCATGTCAAAGAATGAAATGAAATGATTGCAAAATGTGCACAAATCGGATTTTGCAAAGAAGCTCTCAAAATTTTTGAATTAATGAAGCAGTCTTAAACACATGAATAACCCTTATTGCATCACATATATAGTTGATCAATACGTGTCCATGGTTGATCTTCATGGCCATGCTATCTATCTTGAGGACACCCTAAACCTTATTATTAAGATGCCAATCAGACCTATGGTGGTTCTGCGTGTAGACACCTAAATTTGACTAATTAATTTAATCAAATTTAAATCTCTTTCTTCCAACTAATTAATTCCTAATTAATTAATCCCCAATCCTATTCTTCTAATTAATTAATCTAGTTAATTAATCCCCTTTTTCTCCTTTTGATTAATTATTTTAATTAATCAAATTCCCTTCTTCCAAAGTCCATGTATTAATTAATTTCATTAATTAATTAAATTCAAACACATGGCTCCTAACTTTAACCCTCCTCGCCCCCCCCATATAACTTAACCATCTAACCTAACTCTATCCTAGTCATCCTCCAACCCTCCTAACCTAGCCCTATCCTAGTCATCCTCCAACCCTCCTAACAAACCCTATCCTGTTACTCCTAACCTCCATGTATGCACATCCTAACCAACTTTCCTAGTTTTGGGGAAAATATCCTATTTTGGGTGGCATTTCCCAAAATGGAAATGTGTCCCTAAGGACACATGTCACTCGTTTCCTTTCTATTTGAGGAGGACAAGTGTCTCCTCTTCACCTCCCCTTCCCTTCTTCATTTTGCCTATTTAATCCCTGTTGGCATTTCAATAAGGATATTGAGAAGGTTGTTGATGATTATGGATATAACTGATTAAGGATGTTTACTGTCTTAATATTATTATTTTGTCATTGATGTCAAGAAATTGATTTTCTAATTCAATATGATGTTGCCATATCTTAAGACGTATGATTTGATGAGTATAAAGATGTCGGTAAAAGACACAGAAAGAATGTGATGAATAAGGGGAGGAATAAGTTATTCAATGGGCAACTATTATCGAGTTAGACAATGATGAGATCATGATGTTTAGATTGTTTTGATATCCTAAATATGTTGTTGATTGTAAGGTTAATACTATACTATGTTACCAAGCAAACAACCTAGTCGGTAAACCCTAAGGAACCTAGTCGGTAAACCCTAAGGTTATCACTATCGGTTAATGAAGGTGGAATGTCTACCAAGTGAAGTTTAGTATTTACTGAGTTGCAACAAAATGCATTAAATGATTAAAAGTGTTATTTAATGAAGGAATCTAATGAGCTGGAATTGATTAAATGATTGGTATGCCGTGTATGAAGTTTGTTAAGAATCTATGGCAAAGGAAAATCGACAGAAAGATCTACAGTGCAGATTGAAGCACAATACCTTAGCACAAGTTCCAAGAAATGTATGCAAGTTCCAAGGCGAGGTAAAACATTTTCAGATCGAAGGATACATTGAACCGAGCACAGAAGCTTGAAGACCTATTTGAATAACAGAGTATAGAGCCCAGAAGATGGACAAGATAAGTCCTATGACTAGATTGTATTGAGAAAATAAGAATTTGCTTTAGCATTTTAGATGTGAAGTTGCAAATAGATTTTTATTACTGTTATTTTGTGGAGTGATAGAAAATCTCTTAACCGAGTGGACTTAATAGTCTTATTTGTAAAACCCTCTAGCAAGGTGACATTTTGATTGAGTGTTTGAAATCCTTTAACAAGGTCACTTCTAACAAGGTGAAGATCCTAACAGATCTAAGGGAAATCCCTTGACCGGGTCACATATAGCACTGTGTTTGTAATCTTTAACATGATTTGGTTTTAACCGAGCATACTCTAGAAGAGTATATTTCTTAGTGGGTCTGAAATCCCATAGTGGTTTTTCCCTATTTGGGTTTCCACGTTTAATCTGGTGTTATGAGTGTTATGATGTTTATATGCTCTTATGAGTTTGCATGTTTAGCAGTTTTGGTTATATTGCTGAAATATATGTTACCGAGGTTGAATCTGTTGATTTTATGGAAGATTAAGTTTATACGATTCAACCCCCCCTCTCATCTTGTTAGCTTGGCATCTGTACTTAACCATTAAGTATCAAAACTATCAATTGGTATCAGAGCTTTGGACTCTGAAAAAAAAAGGTTTAAAGGTACTTGAGGAAAAGATCCAAAGATGTATAAGAGGGATGCACCGAAGTTGAACAAGTCAAGTTTCTCTACATGGCAGAAAAGGATGAAGCTGCACCTATCAGGAGTTGGAGAATATGCTGTATATTATCTGGAGAATGATTTCATTACACTGAGCACCTATCCATTGACAATGGAAGAGATAAAGGCAAAGCAAGAACATATTCAAGCAATGATTGAAATAACATCTGCATTGGCCAACTCATAGTTTAATGACCTAGAAGGCTGCAATTATGCCAAGGCAATGTGGGACAAGCTCATATTTGTGTATGACGATGATGAACATTTTCAAAGAGCAAAAGTGGATAGTCTAAGAGGACAACTTGAATCTATGAGGATGAATGAAGGTGAGAACATAACTTAGTACAGTACAAGACTACAGGAGATTGTCAATCAAATCAAAGGAGCAGGAGGAACCATTGAAGAAAAGAATGTCACAAGTAAGTTATTGAGAACCCTTCTACCTGCTTATGCAATCCGAGTCTCTACAATAAATGAATTGAGGTCTATACCTAATATGCCAGTTTCTTTGGATGCTACTATTGGTAAGCTACATGCATTTGAATTAAGTAATTTTGATAATAGTGGGTCTTCGGTAAATAAAGTTGAATCTGCATTCAGTTCTTTTCATCTTGGTGAATCTGATGATTACAATGATAGAATGAGTAAGTATTCTAAAGGGAATCACAGTCGAGCAAGTGAAAGATTTCGTAAGAACATGGAAGAAGTACACAAACTGTATGAGGAAATCAGAAAGCAAGAAGAGTTTGAAGCACTATTAGCCAGAAGGTTACCGAGAGGCAAAGGTAAGTATAAAGGAAAAATATCTTTGAAATCTTTAAATTGTGATAAGATAGGACATATGGATTCTAACTGTCCTGAAAAAGATTCTATTGAAAAGAGAGATTACTGAGATGACAGACAGAAAAATAATCATTATAGAGGATATCGAGACTTCAGAAGAAGAGATAGAAAGTCATGCCTAATAGCCGATGAGGAATCAAATGATGATAAATCAGATGAAACTGATACAGAGGAAGTAGTTTATGTGGCTATCAAAGATGGATCAGATGAAGAAAGGTATGAAGAAAAAGCCCTAATATCTCACATAAATACTAATGACTCTTGGATCATAGATAGTGGATGCTCACATCACATGATAGGTGATAAACACAAGTTTGTTATATTAGAAGATTATGATGGAGGTTATGTAAGATTTGGTAATGATGCACCATGTCCAGTAAAAGGTAAAGGATCCATAACACTTCCTGACAATTCTAAATGTAATGATGTTTATTGGGTTGAAGGTTTGAAATATAATTTGTTGAGTGTAGCACAGCTAAACAACACAGGTTTCCGAATAGAATTTTAGAAAGGAATTGTCAAAGTTCATGACAAGCATGGAAAGTTAGCTACTACCGGAACACAAACAAAAGGTAACACATTTCACCTTGACTCAACTCAGAATAATTGTCTTTATGCAAAGATAGATGATATCTGGTTATGGCATAAAAGGTTTTGTCATGTAAATTTTGATAATATGATCAAAATAAGAAAGAAGCACCGAGTAAGAGGTCTACCAAGTTTGGAAAAACCTAAGAATGCTATGTGCTGAGGATGCCAGATGGGTAAGATGACAGGATCATGCTTTACAAGTAAGTCCTACACTTCTAACAAAATTTTAGATCTTGTGCACATTGATCTTTGTGGTCCTATGAAAGTTCAAAGTTATTATGGTGATAAATATTTCATATTATTTGTGGATGATTATTCAAGGATGATGTCAGTTATGTTTTTAAAAGAAAAATCAGTAGCTTTTCAAATGTTTAAATGGTACAAGGCAAGAGTTGAAAATGAAACAGGAAGACAACTGAAATGTCTTAAATCTGATAGAGGAGGAGAATTCACTTCTGATGAATTTAACTTATTCTGCAATGATCATGGTATAAAAAGACAAGTCTTTGCACCGAGAACTCCATAGAAAAATGGGATAGCTGAGAGAAGAAATAGATCTATTGTGGATTGTGCCAGAACCTTGATGATTGAAAAGAAAGTGCCACAAACATTTTGGAGAGAAGCAATAAGCACAACAGTTTACAACTTGAACCGAGTACAACTGAAGAAAGGAACTTTGAAGACACCATATGAAATATGGTATGACAAGAAACCTAATGTAAGTTACTTCAAAATATTTGGAAGTAGATGCTATGTACACAAAGATGATAGAAATGGAAAGTTTGATCAGAAAAGTGAAGAAGGAACATTTCTTGGTTATTCTTCTAGAAGTAAAGCATTTAAATGTTTGATCAAATCATCTAATAAAATAGTAGAAAGTGCAAATGTGAAAATTGAAGAATTTGCAGATTGAAATGATGAAGGAAATTCTATGGAACCAGAAGATTATGAAGGATTTGTCTATGTTCAACCGAGAAGTCCTACCGAGAAAGCTGCTGAAGAAAATGAAGATAATGTCTAGTTACCGAGTGATGAAGAAGGTCATACAGAGCCTACCGAGCCTGTATTAGCTAAATATGTCAAAAGGAATCATGCATCAAGTCAAATTATAGGAGATAAAGATGATCCAGTGATGACAAGGAACAAATTGAGACATAACACATGTCTGATATCTGAATTTGAACCGAGAATAGTGAAAGAGGCATTTAATAGTGAAGATTGGATAAATGCTATGACAGAAGAGATTGATCAAATCAAGAAGAATGAAACATGGACACTGGTCCCAAGACCGAAGGACAAAAATGTAATCGGTACAAAGTGGATTTTCAGAAACAAGCTGAATGAAAAAGGTGAGGTCATTCGAAATAAAGCAAGACTAGTTTGCAAAGGTTATGCTCAAGAAGAGGGAATTGATTATGGCGAGACTTTTGCACCTGTGGCAAGACTTGAAGGAGTAAGAACATTGTTGGCATATGCTGCTTTCAAAAATTTCAAGGTATATCAAATAGATGTCAAATCTGCATTTCTGAATGGTATATTAGAAGAAGAAGTTTATATTGAACAACCTGAAGGATTTGTTGAAGACAAGAATAAAGATCAAGTATGTAAATTGAACAGAGCTTTATATGGTTTGAAACAAGCACCTAGAGCATGGTATGAAAGATTGCACTCTTATTTAATCAAGATTGGTTTTATAAGGACAAGTGAAAACAACAATATGTACATGAAGAATGATGAAAATGGAATACTTATCTCAGCCATATTTGTTGATGATATTATCTTTTGTGGAAATGACTCTTTATGCAAGAACTTTGGAAATGAAATGAGCAAAGAATTTGAGATGTCATTAATTGGTGAGATAAAGTATTTTATAGGTTTACAAATACTGCAAATGAAAAATGATATTTTCATTACTCAATCCAAGTACGTAAAGGAAATATTGAAGAAATTTGGAATGGAGGATTCAAAACCAGTAAGTACTCCTATGACTACCAACTGTAAATTATCAAAGAATGATGAATCTGCATCTGTTGATGAGACACTCTATCGATCTATGATTGGAAAATTGCAATATGTTGTTCACAGTAGACCAGACATAACACATGCAGTAGGTATAGTTGCAAGATTTTTTGCAGATCCCAAGGAAAAACACATGATAGCAGTCAAGAGAATTTTCAGATACTTCAAAGGTACTGAGGATTATGGCTTAGTATATCAGAAAGGTAATGAATTTGATTTAAAAGTTTATACTAATGCTGATTGGGTAGGCAACATTGATGACAGAAAAAGCACAAGTGGAGGAGCTATCTTTTTAGGAGAAAGACTAGTGAGTTGGCTTAGCAAGAAACAAGGATGTGTTTCACAGTCAACAGTAGAAGCTGAATATGTTGCTGTAGCATTGAATTGTACCAATATAGCATGGATCAAACAATTGTTGGAAGGTATAAATGAGAAAGTTACCAAGCTAGTAACTATATTCTATGACAATGCTAGTGCCATTAACATTTCAAAGAATCCCGTTATGCACTCTAAGACAAAGAACATCTCTATCAAATATCATTATCTTAGAGAAGAAGCTCAAGAGAAGAAAGTGGTGTTGGAGTATGTTAGCACAAAGGAACAAATAGCAGATATCTTCACCAAGCCACTGCCAAGGGACACTTTTGAGTATCTCAGAAGCAAGTTAGGGGTCCCACCCCTATCTTCTACTCACTGATCGAGTTCGATGAAAGCATCAATTTGATGAATCTACAGAATATTATGTGTGAATTGATGCTTATTTACACACTTTAGGATGTTTTCTAAAGGTGTCCAGGAAACAAATACAGGGAACAGGAATTGAAGACATAATGCTCTGACCGAGACTAAGTTGACACATAACAGGAAGGAATTCACTTCTCAGTGGAAGAAATCATATTTTAGTTCTTTACTTTTTAGCATTGTTGTCAAAGGGGGAGAAGACTATTGTATGGGGAGAAGTCTGATGACAAGGGGAGAGCATTTCAAAATCTTACAACAATCCGAATCAACTAGGTCAAATCAATTGGTTTTTCCATCAATGCCAAAGGGGGAGATTGTTGGCATTTTAACAGACAATAAGAGATTGTTGGCATTTCAATAGGGATATTGAGAAGGTTGTTGATGATTATGGATATAACTGATTCAGGATGTTTACTGTCTTAATATTATTATTTTTTCATTGAGGTCAAGAAATTGATTTTCTAATTCAGTATGATGTTGCCATATCTTGAGAAGTATGATTTGATGACTATAAAGATGTCGATAAAAGACACAGAAAGAATGTGATGAATAAGGGGAGGAATAAGTTATTCAATGGGCAACTATTACCGAGTTAGACAATGATGAGATCATGATGTTTAGATTGTTTTGATATCCTTCATATGTTGTTGATTGTAAGGTTAATACTATACTATGTTACCGAGCAAAGAACCTAGTCGGTAAACCCTAAGGAAACTAGTTGGTAAACCCTAAGGTTATCACTATCCGTTAATGAAGGTGGAATGCCTACCGAGTGAAGTTTAGTATTTACTGAGTTGCAACCAAGCTGCAATAGAATGCATTAAATGATTAAAAGTGTTATTTAATGAAGGAAGATGATGAGCTGAAATTGATTAAATGATTGGTATGCCATGTATGAAGTTTGTTAAGAATCTATGGCAAAGGAAAATCGACAGAAAGATCTACAACGCAGATTGAACCGCAATACCTTAGCACAAGTTCCAAGAAATGTATGCAAGTTCCAAGGTGAGGTAAAATGTTTTCAGATCAAAGGATACATTGAACTTGGTGAAATTTGAAGATCTGATGGCTATGATTGATCATGGGATATGTGATCAAGGAGATTAAGCGGTTAGCAAATTGTTTACAAATAAGGAACTGCTGATAAACAATGCATGCAGGCAAGTGTATGCATAGGGATGCTACATAGTGATTACCGAGTACAGAAGCTTGAAGACCTGTTTGAATAACAGAGTATAGAGTCCAACAAATGGACAAGATAAGTCCTATGACTAGATTGTATTGAGCAAATAAGAATCTGCTTTAGTATTTTAGATGTGAAGTTGCAGATAGATTTTTATTACTATTATTTTGTGAAGTGATAGAAAATCTCTTAACTGAGTGGACTTAACAGTCTTATTTGTAAAACCCTCTAGCAAGGTGACATTTTGATTGAGTGTTTGAAATCCTTTAACAAGGTGAAGATCCTAACAAATTTGAGGGAAATCCCTTAACTGGGTGACATCTAGCAATGTGTTTGTAATCTTTAACGGGATTTTCTTTTAACCAAGCATACTCTAGAAGAGTATATTTCTTAGTGGGTCCGAAATCCCATAGTGGTTTTTTCCTATTTAGGTTTCTACGTTAAATCTGGTGTTATGAGTGTTATGATGTTTATATGCTTATGAGTTTGCATGTTTAGCAGTTTTGGTTATATTGCTGAAATATATGTTACCGAGATTGAATCTGTTGATTTTATGGAAGATTAAGTTTATATGATTCACACCCCCCCAAACTCTCATCTTGTTAGCTTGGCATCTGTACTTAACAATTAAGTATCAGAACTATCAACCTTAACTTATAACTTAACTTATCTAACTTAACTTATCTATCTAACCTAACATCCTCCAACCCTCCTAACCTAGCCCTATCCTAGTCATCCTCCAACCCTCCTAACCAACCCTATCCTATTACTCCTAACCTCCATGTATGCACATCCTAACCAACTTTCCTAGTTTTGGGGAAAATATACTATTTTGGGTGGCATTTCCCAAAATGGACATGTGTCCCTAAGGACACATGTCACTCCTTTCCTTTCTATTTGAGGAGGACAAGTGTCTCCTCTTCACCTCCCCTTCCCTTCTTCATTTTGCCTATTTAATCCCTCTATTTTTAAACCATTTCATCCATCTTCATTCCATGCACCGTTACTTTGCAGAAATTGTTACTCACTCCCATCCCATCACCTATCTTAATCGATCAACCATTATCATTTGCATCTACCATCATGGAGCACAATCGAGCATTCGAAGCTATGTCAAGAGCACACATCCAATTGCAGAATAATCAAATTAAAGAGAGAATCATGGTTTGTATTGTTTATCATTTTGTTCTCCGTTTTAGTTTTATCATTATAATCTTGAGGTGTTTGAGTTTAATGGCTTGTATGATCGTTTTCTTCATTATTTCAATTTTTTAGTATAGCTTGCACATTTTACCTCACACATTTTCTGGTATGCCTGGTGGGACTCACTTCACGAGTCATTTTAACATTTTTTGTTGTTTGAGTGCATTTTTTTGATAGGTTTTGAGCACTTGCAGACAAAAAAGTGAAGTGACATGCAGATTTCTGCCACGGTGGAGTTCTACTTTCTCAACCCTGCCATTTCACGAAATAGTGGGTTTGCTTCCAAAAGTAGCGGGTTCTCCATTTAAACCAGTGGGAACACAATATCATTTTTGAATGAAAGGTAACTTTGTCCTTTTTTGCTCTCGAGAAAAGTCATAAATTCTTTTTATACTTTTTACACAGTATCGGGTTTGCGTTTTAAAGTAGTGGGTTCAAAATATGAAGTAGCAGGTTCACACTTAGGCTTTAAGAATTTTTTTTGCCGTTATTTCTTAAAATTTCATAGGTGCTTTTTGTCTAAACTAGTGGGTTCATGACTTAAAATAGCAGGTTTGTGATTTAAAATAGCGGGTCCGACACTGGAAATGGCGGGTTTGCACATTGATTAATTTGAAATAGCGGGTTTGTACTGTGTTTTAGCGGGATCACACAATTATCATTTACGCCAATTGTCTAGAATGCTTCTTTTGGACTAATCAACTAAACTTGCATGTTGTTGTATGATTTCGGTAACATTTGTACAGCCAATTGAGTGATAAGAACACCCCTATGCATTCAACACTAATTGTTTTTTGTTGGACCGCTAAAGAAAGGGGTTTCGTTGAAACAAAATTTCATTTTCTTTATCGCATTTCAATTTCGCATTTTGTGTCTTATGGATAATTAGGCACAATTCAATTCAATTAAAGGAATGGACATGTTATGTCTTATGGGCAATTAGGCACACTTCAATTCAAGTAAAGAATGAACCCCATGTTTTTCGTGGCTTGCATGTTTGTGCATCTGTAGAGTGGTCCTACTGCTAACACACACTATCCTCTCCCTCTAGCTCTTGTGATCGTAGGTGCAATAGAAAACTGCTAGCGATGATCAATTTTCTTTTCTAGGTAAGAGGGCCTATCCTCCTGAGTAGCCTATAAGGCTGGGTGAGGGGAGAACGACCTAAGCAGTACTTTATTTCAGTCCGCTATATAAATATTTGTAATTTTAGCGAAAGCTATAAATCAACTGGTGACATTGTGTCATATTGATGGTTTCCCTCAGTATTGCCTTGCAAATACCTTTGCGATCTTGACAAAAGTCAAAATCCCTTGGTTCTTGTGTGGTAGATGCGTAAAAACTTGTGTTCTACAGGCTAGGATATCTCTTAAATGAGCTAGCCACCGCATACAAGACCACTTGATTTACCCCAGAGGTTCCCCCACTATGAGCCAAACTATTTTTAGTAGCCCCAATCATTCTATGTGTTGACTTGGGTGTTGTGATATGCGCATACCGAAGATACTCTTCATGTACCCCTCATTTCAAGATAGAAAATCCACTGGGAAGTGATTACCCAAGGGTTCGAAGCTTGACATGCTCAAGAAGTGTGTGCAGAGGATGAAGTCAGTGTTGTCAGGCTTCTATCTATCTAGTTGAATGTGGTAATTTGGGCTAGGAGATTCAACACATATTGTCTTTGACTATCCTAGGAAGTACTTGACTGTTTATTTGCATTTTGATTCATATCTTCATGCTTGTTGTGTTTGGTATCAAATTCTTTTGTCGAAGTATCAGTCTAGCGGGTTAGCTATCTATTTTAACATGTTTGTGGTTTTCTTTAGCGTGTTTGACATCTGTCATAGCAGGAATGCTGCCAAATTTGAGCCAAAATTGAGATACTTATCATAGTCACTGTCATTTTGTAAAACCGCGGGTTTGCATCTCAAACACACGTGATCGCTCCTTATTGTGGTGGGTTTGATCTTTGGTGTTTTAGTCTTAGCTTGCAGTTCAATTAGTAGTATTTGTTACTCAGTCTAGCGGGTTTTCTCTTTTGAGGCTGTTATGTTGTCCAATTTTATAGTCAAGTCAATCTATCCTATCTGTTATAGTGGGTTCGCTGTCTGTTCTAGTAAGTTTTCTCTTTTTAGCCTATTATGCTATCTAATTTTTTATTCAATTTGGTCCATCTTACCTAGTATAGTGGGTTTGCTTCCTGTTCTAGTGGGTTCGCTGTGTGTTTTGGTGGGTTTGCTTTCTTTGAGGTCGTTACGTTGTCTGATTTTATACTCAAGTTAGTCCTTCTTGTCTTCTTTAGTGGGTTCATGATCTGGTTTAGCAGGTTTGTGCCCTATTATAGCATGTTTGATTTGTCTTTTGGTGGTTTTTTGGTTTTCATTTGGTTATGTTGGAAAAATTGCTTCATTTCTTCTCACGTCTTGTTTATCTTTCAGGTTAGGTACCCCTAGTTTTCTTATTTTGCAATATCAATTGTTGTCACACTACCAAAATTTTGTCTGCATTGGGTCAGAATTAGTTGGACCTTTTTAAGCATTATATTGTTGAATCAGGTGTCCTAGTCTCTTTACCGTCATTACGCTATCAAAATATTGTTCGTTTCACGATGGGATCATCCGGTTATCGAGATAGTGTTTTTCTTAGCACGTTTGATTTATCTTGTCGGCTGACTTGCACCACATGTTGGTTGTTCATTTTGAGTTGATCTTTCATCATATCACCCTTCTATCTTGTTCACCTTTCATTCATCAATCTATGATTTCCTATACCATTTTGGGTTTTCCATTGGTCTTGATCTTGATTAGATAGTCTGAATCTTTCTTTCTCGACGTTTATCTTTCATCATCTTTCTTGGGGGCTATATCGTGTCTCCAGGTTATCATCTCATAATTCATTGTAATCTTATCACCTTGAGCCAGAGGATCGATTCACAGTGTTTTACCTTACTGAGTTTTTGTTTTGGTGTATCCTACTGAATTTGGCTTAGTGTCGCATTGTTCTCAATAAGACAATATCTTATCATGTTCTAGGTCGTCATTTCTCCTTCATTCGATCAAGTCAGTCAGTCAATCTAGTTTCTTGATCTCGTCTTCTGCAATCTTCTTTTCTTGTGCAGTTTATGCTTGTTACTACTTGATGCAATTCTAAGCAAACTATGAAGCAATCATCCCAATTGGGATTAGGGTTCGCAGACCCACAACAAAACCCTAAGTTTGTTGTTAATCCCACCATGGTGGGAAATACTCCCCTCACGTATGAGACACTTAATCCAACCATCTCAGATAATGCCATGGTAAACCAACTTGATGACACAGATCCCCAAATCAATTTCGTTTATCAATTCTTAGCTAACATTGATAATGCCCAAATGATCGACGAGATCATTGAAGCTCGTAAGGACCTCATCTTCACTAATATGGTCGCAAGTGGCATGACAATCACACCACTTGATGTCCCTGTAACCACTAGTAAATGAGAATTACCTCAACGAATCATGTTACCTTCACTAACGTTGTCACAAAGTGACATACCCATACCATGTATGCAAATGCCTATAGATTCCCTTATGTGACACTATCGACTGTTTTATGCTAAGTGGAAAGGGCCTGTATCTGCAGGGGGCAATGTTTATAATGCACTAGTAAATGTATCATCCACACAAATCCCTACCTCATTATCGTTGGTGGCACAAACACCCATGCCATCAAGTGTGATGCAAGTCACACCATTCACCAATCCGGTCTCTCGACCCCTCAATGTGCCTTCTGCACAGATGCCATTCTAGACCATCGAAATGCTAGGCTATCCTTCCTCTTCTACTATACAAGTCTTTACTAGGGCATGAATTACATGATTCCATCATCATCATCTATACCCCCACTAGTTCAATCAATGCTGCAAGTTGTAGGTAACACTGTAGGGATGCCAGGCTACCCTCTTGCATCTGCTACGCAGATCCTGTGTAGGGGCATGCATTCTACAATGTCTTCATCATACATACCCCCACCCATTCAATCAAAGCCATAAGTTTTTGGCGTGACCCAATATCAACCTCAAGTAATTGTCTAATCGATTGTTTCACAATCATGATTCAGTTACTTGTAAGCACTGCCTACCTCCTATGTAGCCATGAACATTCATCATGTGCAAAGTGGCACAAATCAAAATCCCTTGACATAAAATACTCAATCTTACCTATATCACAATTATACAGGGGGCAGTTATCCACAAGGCAATGTACCACATATTCAATAGTTCTAGAATCTGCAATATCAACAACCACTTGGCGCCCTGCAACAAAACACAACGGCCTATTCGCAAATAACTCAATACCAACAATAATTGATAGGTCAAAAACAAATCTCGGGTTATCAAAACATGGAAATTTATCAAAATCCACCACACCAACATGGTTATCATCAGTCTCAACAAATGTCGTATCAAGTACCACGATACTAATTAGCTACTCCATCTCTCGATGTATTTCCAGTCAATACTGAATGGGAGGAAATGAAAGCCACCCTCAAGTCATTACAAGAGGATAGCTCCGAATAGGTCTTCAAATTTGAAGAACTTTGTCTGTATCCGTTTGACAAATCTATCACAGCTAAGCCTTTTCCTATAGACTTTGAAACACCAAAATTTGATAAATACAAAGGAAAAGGAGATCCAAGACATCATGTCAAGGAATTCTTCATGGCTTGTCAAGAAGTATCATGGTGTGACAACTATCTTTTGCAGTTGTTCCCTAAGAGCCTTAACAGTTCTTCATTAGAGTGGTTCTCCAAATTACCATTTGCTGTCATCACCACCTTTGCAGACTTGTCCGAGCGCTTCGTGGTGCAATATCACTATAACATAAAAAATCACACCTCCATGCTCGACTTATGTCAAGCTAAACAAAAAGGTGGTGAAAATCTTCTTGGTTATACCCAACGATGGAGAGCCCTAGCCGGTCGCCTCCCATGCATAATGTCAGACAACCAATTAGTGCCTATTTTCATCAATAATCTCCATCCTAAACCAGGGTATCACATTCTATTAAACTGTGCTAGCACATTCAAAGATATTATGTCTAAAGGACCATCACTAGAACAAGCGCTAATTGACGAAGGAGACATCAAACTCTACAAAGAGTATTTAGATAAGCCTAGCAATGATAGGTCCCATTATTGGAATAGAAACAAGAATGTTGTTGGTGATGGGGTCACTGATTCCAAGACAATGCAAATGATCGTGGCTGCCAAGCCGCCACCCACAAAAACATATAGAAATCCCTCACCACAAGCATATGTTAATCCTCCTCCACAAACACAAGCATTAAATGTATAGGTCAATAGGACTAACATAATCATGGTATCTCAAGCTCCCCCGTTTCAATCAAGTAACAACGGTCCTCGATGTCATTTTATACCTATGGCTGAACCATTAGATGTCATCTTTAAATGTATGGAACAACACAACATGGTTGTATATCTTCAAATGCAACCTTTTGATGAATCTAAGCCTAAACCTGATTGGTACAAGGAAAATGAATATTGCACCTATCATCGCGTCAAGGGTCATGAAACAAACAAGTGTATGAAGCTAAAACACCTGGTTCAGGACTTCATTCATCAAGATAAAATTGTTGTCAACCCTACCACAGGAAAATCACCCAACACAAATCTAGGAATGTATAAAAATGCTCTTCCCAAACATCAAGGGGAAGCAAGCACATCCGCTGCGAATCAAGGTCTCAATACCAATAATATTAATTACAACAATGTGCCATTCGAATACGGACCTACCATAGGGTCGATTTCTCAAGTAGATGATCATGTTAACATGATCCATGTCAAAGGAGGTGATACTCATTGTGTGGTCACCACTAGAAGAGCTCACATGTCAGTCCAATGAACTCCTATGTCTAATGTTCCTCTTACAATGCCAATGTCCACACAATATAATATCTTTGAGCATTTATGAAAAAACTCCTGCACACATCTCCATTCTTGACCTCCTAAAAGCCTCACCTACTCATCAGGAGATCCTTACACGAACCTTACAAGAAGTTCGTGTTCGTAGTAACATCACCATCTAGTTTCAAGCTATGATAGCCCATTTATCTTCCACTTATCACCTCAGTTTCACGCAATCTGATGTTGTGGTCCCAGATCCTGATCACATTTTCCCGTTGAACATTGAAGCCATAGTCAAGATACACAAAGTGAAATGAGTCTTAATTGATAATGGTTATGCCCTTAATATTTGTATGTTAAGGTTTCTCACTCAAGTGGGGTACACTGTCTCAAATATGCACAATCAATATATTACTATCAAGGCTTATGACAATGCTGAAAGAAGTTTAGTAGGGATGATTAATCTCCCTATCTAGGTGGGCCCGGTAACTCAAAGCACTTTGTGCCACGTTGTTGATCTTGATCTCCCATTCAACATACCTCTTGGTAGCCCATGGATCTGATAACTCAATGATAAACCACTAGTACCAAACTGGTACTGAGAGGGGGGGGTGAATCAGTACAAACACAAATACAGTCCAAAACCGGTTTGACAGCAAATACTCCAAATGACTAATAAACAGGGATACCGGTAAAACAGAGTGCAACCGGTAACATCCAGTATAGCTCAATCAGTCATGAACCGGTCACTCAATAAGCTTTTCTCTTAGCTCAATACCACATTATCATTATATTCTCATGCAAAAACTAGTAAACTTAACCATCAAATCTTCACAACAGTGAGTTCAATATGTTTTATAGACAGGCATAAAACATAGAACCTTCATGTGCTTAACAGATAAAACAGAGCATCACAAGACAAAAGCATTACACATGACACACATATTTTTCATGTGGAAACCCAACTGGGAAAAACCACGGTGCGGATGAATACCCACAAGTTGCTTTTTGAACTCTTTAGAAGTCCACTCTGTTAGGAGCCTTGTCCGGTTAAGGACATTACAATAGGTTCTAGTAGGAACTGATCCTGTTAAGGATCACCCGGTTAAGGGATACCCGGTTAAGGGTTAAACCTGGTAGGGTCACCTTGTTAGAGGGTTAGAGGATTTTAAGAACTCAATAGCTGAAAGGATCTCCTAAGCTTCTCTAGCTTCTCAGAACTCATTAGCCTCGAATTACCCAGTTAAGGGATTTGAAACAAGCCGGTTAAGACCACCCGATTTAAGGGATTTTGAGTCAAGCTAGTTAAGGCTACCTTGTTAGGGGATTTTACAACTGTTGAAGTGGTTAGGGATCAACAGGTATTACAATGATCTGTTAACAACACTCAATGCTAATGCAGATCTGTTTAGGCTCCTCTTTTCCTTCTACACATTTGCTTTGTAGGTATCTCTCCTCTCCTTTGGTCTGGCAAGAATCATATATCACTTTCCTTGGATACACACTCACAACTTTTGCCAACAACCTTAGAGAGAAACCCAACATCAACCTTATAGGAAACATACAGGTCGGTAGCAAAAACCCTAAACCCTAAACCTGTTAGGTTGAGCAATTCAAATGGTTCAATCCTGACCGTTGAATCATACTGCATTAAATGCACCAGTCTTGAATTGATCTCAAGACATTCTCCATCATCCATTATCCACTGTTTTCATGGTGGCTAATAACCCATCACACGTTATCACCGTTTGATAGACTTCGCACATTCTCGAGGTAGATTGGAATAGTCATCTTCATGCAAGATCCTTCATGCACACAGAGCTTTCATGGCAACATGATCTATTCTCCATTATACTGCTAACTCATCACACAAAGATCACCGATTGAGTCACACAGACTTGAGGTACTCCAACCAGAAACCCCAAAGTGGAAGTTGCCTACCAACCGGTAGTCATACAGTGCTTCCATGTGCCGGTTCCCATAAGTACATACCAGTTCACTTTGAACAAATATGCCGGTTCCTCTCTCTTCACTTATCACATGTGCCAGTTCACACTATGTCTCATATTGACATCAATGACAACATACAATATCATTATGTCTTCATGCCGACTCACATAAGGCTCATGCCGGTTCACATAATGCCAACAAGATCCATGTCGTGCAAGCTGTCCCATCCACTTATCACCAATGCCTAAAATTTATGCTTCAAGGATGTGAAATCACTATCCATGGTGATGCCCAACCCTTTGAGTATTGTCGCACACTTGAGGCTTCATATCCATATTCCCATCATTGCCCTGGAATCAAAATTGGAGCCACACTTGCCACCACATCATCCTCATATGTTGACCCTAATACCATATTAGCTATTGCAATAGAAAAGACATCTATCTATTTCTCCTTCTCCCAACTCAAGATCAACGACGTTGGGTGTGGTGAATACTCCTTGCAAGGTACCTTTGTCATGGATGCTTTACCTTTAGATCAACATGCTCATGGGAAACCAACTAGAGAACAAAAAAAGAAGGAACCAATGATCCGACAATGTGGCTCTACCACATTCCAAATGCAAGGAGAGATTAATCACGAGGTCATAGAAGGAGACATAAATTAGTGGCTATACAAGGATATTCTTACAGATAATGAAAATCATCTCCAAGAATTCAAAGAGAAATACCCAGTTGCTCATAAGTGGGCTACTAAAAAAAGGAATTATCAAGGTGGTGGATTAGGCTAGGAAGAGCAGAGAATTAGAAGACCTATTGATCCAACTCCCAATATGAATCATCAAGGGATTGGTTTTGGATTCTCCTCCCATGAAGCCTTGAGTTCAGTTGGTACTTCTAGAAACAACTAAAACGCTTCACTTGATATTGGTGACATGCCTGAAGAGGTTGTCATAGAAGAGTATGTTGATATAGATACTCCACCACCTTTGGCACATCTAACATATTCGATACATTCATCCTCTTAATTGACCTTCCCCTTCGTCACCCTGAACTCATTTATTTGGACCAAACTGTTGCACATCTAGACACATTCCAAGATGATACGACGCTCCTACAATTTATAGGGGTAGCTGAGACTGCACCATATCATCATCTTGAGGAGAATACAATCTACAAGCTTGATCCTAAAAGTTACTTTGGGGAAGAGGGAATCCTTAACTGCAAAAGTGAAAAAGAAATAAAAAATCAAGGGTCTTGTAGCAAAACTCTCTTAGAGGCACTACTTGACTCAAAAATAGTAAAAGCAAAGGGCGTATCTTCTGGTGAAAACCTCATTGAGGTGCCAAAAGATGAGGATTTTGTTCTTCCCCTCACCAATGACTATGTTCCTGAAAGGTCACCGATTCTCATAGATCAAACCATAAAAATAAATTTGGGCACAACAAAAAACCCATACATCATGTACATATTGCTGCTTCCCTATCTAAAGATGAGTTTCAGGTGTTCTCTGACATTCTTCATAAGTGGCCTATCAACTTTGCATGGTCTTATGCATATATGCCTGGGCTCGACCCTGAGCTAGTAGTTCATCATCTAGTTGTTGATCCAAATGTCAAACCAGTCAAACAGAAACTGTGCAAGATACATCCTAGGGTGGCAATACTAGTCAAAGTAGAGTTGGAAAAGCTCTTGGAGGTCAAGTTCATTTAGTCAATAGATTATTCAGAATGAATTTCTAACATGGTACCTATTTCTAAGCCTAATGGTGATATCAAAGGATGTATAGACTTCAGAGACCTAAATAGAGCATATCCCAAAGATGATTTTCCACTTCCTAACATTGACATCCTTGTCAACCTAACAACAGGACATGTAATGCTATCCCTCATGGATGGATTCTTAGGATATAACCAAATAAAAATAGTAGAAGAGGACCAACATAAAACTGCCTTTACAACCCCATGGGGGACTTTATGTTACTAGGTCATGCCCTTTGGTCTTAAGAATGTTGGCACTACATATCAATGCACTATGATATTAATCTTCCATGACATCATGCACAAGATATTAGAAGATTATGTAGAAAATATACTTGGTAAATCAAAGGCAAGAGCAAAACATCTAGCTATTCTAGAGAAGATATTTGAGCATCTAGCGCAATACAAGCTGCGCCTAAATCTTTAGAAGTGTGTGTTTAGGTTTACATCAGGTAAACTACTGGGATTCATAGTCTCTAGACGTGACATTGAAGTCAACCCCAAGAAGGTCAAAGCAATAATGGAGATGCCTCCCCACAAGACACTAAGAAATTTGCGTAGTCTACAGGGAAAATTGCAATCCGTTAGGAGATTCATTGCACAATTAGCAGATAAATGCCAACCTTTTACACACTTACTTAGAAAAGGTGGTGATTTTAAATGGGACACCTAGTGTCAGAAATCTTTTGACAAGATCAAAGAATATTTGGCTCACCCACTAGTTCTAATGCCACCCATCCCGGGTCATCCTTTGATCTTGTACATTTCAGTAATAGCAATAGCTATGGGGGCATTGCTTGCTCAATAGGATGATGAAGGTAAAGAGAGAGAAATTTATTATAGTAGTCACACTCTAGTTGGCTACAAAATTAATTACTCCTCAATGGAAAAAGCATGCCTAACTGTCATTTTTTGTTCTCAAAAGTTGTGACATTACATGCTAAGTCATATAGTGAAGCTCATATGCAAAATTGATCATCTTAAGTATCTACTTTCCAAGACTACCCTGACAGGATGCATGGCCAAGTGGTTTATGTTACTCATTGAATTTGATATATAATATATAGATCGAAAGACTATCAAGGGATAGGTCATTGCTGATCAGTTAGCAAAAACTCCATTGGTTGATGCATATTCACTCATCACAAAATTCCTAAACGAATATGTCTGCACAGTTAATGCACAACCTCCATGGAAATTGTACTTTGATGGTTCTCACTCACAAAAGGGAGCTGGGGCAGGGTTCTTATTTGTCACTCCCTAAGGGGATCTCATTCTAAAGTCATTCAAACTGTCATTCCCGTGCACCAACAATATTGTTGAGTATAAAGGTTTAATCACTGTTTTAAAGATAGCTATTCAATGGAATATGTCAAATCTCCTAGTTTATTGAGATTCACAAAGAGTCATCTGCCAAACTAATGATGAATATCATACTAAGGATGATAAGCTTCTACCCTACAAAAGGATGGTTGATGATCATAAGAGCAACTTTTCAGAATATCATATTTGATCAAGTTCCAAGAGCCCAGAACAGAGTAGCTGATATAATGGCAAGCATTGGATCCCTCTTGGATATCATAGCTCAGATAGTCCTAGGTATGAATTCTTACTTGAACAACTTCTACAACTAGCCTTTGAGATATCGCATATAGAAATGATGTGCAACATTGTTGGACACCAATCACCATGGTACCATGACATCCATGCTTATCTTAAAGATAGTACCTTCCCTCAAAACATATCTTGTAATGATCACCAAAACCTTATCCGTCATTGTACCCACTTTACCCTAATAGGAGATAATCTATATCATCGCGGTTATCGTGAAATACTTTCTCGATGTTTAGATTTGAACTAAGCTAATCTTGCGATGAAAGAAGTGCATGCTAGAACTTGTGGTGCTCATATGAGTGGATATGTTCTTGGCAAACAAGTCTTAAGATTGGGTTACTACTGGCCCATAATGGACCGATTGTTGTGAGTTTGTCAAAAAATGTGTGCCATGTCAGTAGCACAGAGACTTGATTCATGTTCCAACATAGGTTTTGCAACCTATTGCAACACCATGACCTTTTTCTACATGGGGCGTTGACCTTGTTTGTAAGATTCATCCTCCCTCCTCAGATGGACACACGTTTATCATTGCTGCCATAAAATATCACCAAGTGGGTGGAAGCCATTCCCCTCACCCTTACTACTAGTGTCTAGGTATCCAAGTTCATCCTTTATCACCTCATTTGTCACTATGAGATTCCCTCCACCATCATTACTGACAATGGAACCCCCTTTAAAAAACAACACATTCGTGATCTTTTCTCCACCTTCCATATCCAACATCGTTGGTCTACACCATATTACTCGCAAGGGAACAACTGAGTGGAGGAAACTAACAAAACATTTCTCTATATCCTAAAGAAAGTTGTCAATGACACTGGTCGTGACTGACATCTCAATCTTAATCATGCCCTTTGGGCCTATTGCACCAGTATTCAGACTCCCACAGGAGCCACCCCCTATTCCCTTGTATATGGCGTAGTGGTGGTCTTACCAATTGAGGTTGAATTGCCTTCACTATGCATCTCCCCAAAAGATTTTGTTTCTGATGAAGCCTACAGAGTAGTAGGACTAGCACAACTAGTCCTTCTTGATGAACAATGTTAGAAAGCCTCTGATCATCTGCAAATATATCAGATCTACCTTAAGAGGCAATATCAAAAGAAAGTCCACCACCGTGAATTTGAAGTGGGTGATCTGGTCTTGAGAGAAAATCCAAAAAAACAAAAAGATTGAGAAAAGAAAGGAAAGTTTGAGGCTAATTGGCTTGGTCTATTTGTGGTTAGAACAAAATATGGTTCAGAAGCATATTAGTTATCTACTCTAGAAGGGGAGCCACTCACCGATGTCCTCAACATATTGCACCTGAAGAAATTCTATGCATAGTCTGTAAAAGTGTATCTCATGTTCCAAAAATTAAAAATACCCAAAAAATAAAAAATCAAAAAAAAAAAAGAAAAAAAAGAAGAAGTCCAAATGGTGAAAACTTGGCAAACAGGCACCTCGGACACGTACATACGGTGAAAACCTAGAAACAGGCATCGAATGCGCAAGAGGGTAGTTCTATTATCTTTTGGCCCTTGTTTTTGACTCTTCTAGGCGTGGTACTTGTCGTTACCTACCATCGCCTATCTTGTTCTCGTGCGGTATCCTATGATACCCGCACTTCCATCTTCATCTCTATCATACCCATCTTCATTCATTGCCATCTGTTACACCTGTACATAATTCTTTTTAATCCCTTGTCCTCACTCAATCTTTTGTGCAAGGTGCCAGATGTATATAGCTATCCATGTATATGTGGTTCCTCCCATGCATAGTTTTTGTCCTTGTCTCGTGTGTCAAGATCGTGTCCTCTTAGCTAGTTCTTTAACAAATCTTTTTGGTATCCTAATCCTTGCTTGGTTTCCATGTCCTCTATTTTTCCTAGGTGTTTACCCATCTATCATCTAGTTGTTGCTTCAAGATATATCATTCTCACATCAACAACACTTATCCATCTGTCTACGCAAGATGTATCCTTCCTCTAGTCAGACATCATCGTCGATCCTCATCCATCCATCATCCTATTGAGAAAAGAAATATGTGACACCTTGTGTTGATTTTGTATTCTTTTCGATCTTTATTTATCTTTCAGAGCTCCCTAAATCCTGTTTCCTCTTGGTCGCCATGATCTTTAATATCATGGTGCACTAAGAATAACTGGGCTTAGGATGAGATCTTGCTACTCTTTAGTTTCTTCTTGCCATGTCTTTTTGGATGTGTTCCTTTATTGTTCCCTCATTATGTGTTTGTCATCTCATGTTACATTGGGGCATATCTTCTTGCTTGTGGTCATTCTAGCATCATTTCCTGCAGGGTCTCTGTAACTCTGTGTGATGCTAGTTTGGCCTACATGTCTGTTTATAAGTGTTATTCCATGCATCGACTGTGAAATTACACCTTGGTTCTTGATACCCTGGTTGACTCATAGACAATGCTACATCAAAATAAGTACTCACTACATGGCGTTCCATTTTACACAAATGCTCGCGTTCCATGAATCTTCCTTGCATATCATCTAGTTTTCGTTTCTTCCTATCCTCCTTTGGGATGTGCATATGTTCCCTTGTCTATTTCCTCCCTCGCCTGTTTGGCTTGGTTCTCCTAGAGCAATATCCAGAGCATCCTGCATCACATATGGGTTAGCACATAATCCATATCTATCATATCATATCGCATGCATTTCATTATCCGTAACATCCTACATCACACATGGGTTAGCATATAATCCATACATCCAATCACATCATATGCATCCATAAATCATGTCATACATACATAATATTATCACATCCTACATCACAAGTGAGTCAGTTCATCACATATAGCATACATCATACATCCATGCACAACATCATCATAAAGAATAACCATACATAACATATATCATGGCATCCATACATCCATACATGCATCATAAATATCATTAAAAAAATATCATATAGCGGAACCAAAATGGAATTTATATCATAAATATCATCATGGTCTCAAAATGTATGTTAATACAAAATGTACATGTATATCAATGTGTCCATCATCTGTTGTATCTAATCAAAACCAAATCAAGTCCATACAATCTCATAATGCATGGTGATCACCTATAATGTTCATAAAACACACATAAGGTGGCAAAAAATGAATACATATATATATATATCTCTATATATCTATATGTCCATTGTATGGTACAACAAAAAATAATACTCATCTACATGGTCTGCATTATAATCATCTAGGACAACTAGGCCGATCACTGTCCCTGTCCCTATCCCTATCCTTCCTCCTATCCCTGTGATCCCTATACGGATCCTGGTCTTGATACTGATGTGTTCTTTGTTCGTGTCCTCTTGCTCGACCCACATGTACTGCGGCTAGACCTCCCTAACCCTTCGCTGGATCCTCCACTGCATGAGGAGCTAGCTGCCCTAGCCCTAGGAGGTGGCACATATTACTCCCTTTGGTTCGTTGGTAGTGCCTACTTGTACCTGGCCCTGTACCAACCTTCCTGATGAGATAGAGCCTCTATCTGAGCCATCAGCCTCGCCAACATCTCACCCAAAATATCCCCTCTATCTCTGCTAGATCTGGCCTATCTCTTGGCCTTATCCCTCTCTCTTTGATAGTGGGCCAATGTCTCCTCTTTCCTCCGCCAGCAATGCTCTAATAAATCCCTGGGCATAACTGATGCATCCCTCTCCTGGAGGAGCCTATCCCTCTCTTCCTTGAACTATTCCCTAGCACTCTCTGCAACATCCCTCTCCCTGTGCAGGCTATATCGCTCAAGAGTAACCTCCTGTAATCTATGCTCTGCCCTGCCCACTACCTCCTCGAGGGAGAAAATCTGTGCTATTGTGTTGGATCTGGTGGGGCTATGGAACCCTCTCCTTTCTCCTCCCTCCTGACACTCCTGGCTAGAATAGGTCTTATTGAAGTCTTTCCTCGGCCCTATCCCTCCTCCTCCTATCCCCCTATAGGCACCTATGGTGGTGAATCCACATCCATCACTTCCACCTCCTCTCCCCCCTCTCCCTTCTCCTCTACTCCCCTATGGGCATGTCACCCAACAGCTGATCTGGACCTTGTCTGAGTCACCGCCTCTACCACTATCTCAGCTAACCTTCTAGTCGACTGATACTATCCAAATCTGCCTCCTTTGACTCATGCCTACACCCTCCTAACAATAAGGGGTGCCAATCCTTCTTTCCCGACTAGCCTCAGTCTGACCTCTGCCCACCAAGCCTCATATGTTACTATGACACTTGCATCTACGAGTCCTCCTTGTGGATTCCACTATACCGGAGAAAATCGAGTCCACCTGTTAATAATCCCTACTCTATCCTATAGTGAGGGTCTAAAATTTGTCACCCTCTCTCGGGTAACCCACCATAATCTGTGTGGTGCATCGAGCACATCCTGTACCCGACTGAACTGTCTTTGCACCCAGTTTGGCCGATACATCTCTATAATGTACTCCCATCTACCTATGATGTATCTCGTGGTGATCATGTAGGGAATGTGTCTTGGATCCTCTGACCATGCTGCAATATCCATGTATGGTTGCCATGTGATAGTATCTACTCTCAATAAGTCAAATGTGACCCTCTAAAGGTCAATATCATCAATGACCTCATACCTCAGGCCCCCGTGCCAACTGAATACCACTGGTTGCACTGCATCCCTGTCCTGCCTACCCACTGGTTGCATGACATCTATGTGCTCTCATGCTCACACCTGTAGCAGTGTGACAAATTCGAAGCTCCTGCCTAGGTGATAAACGATATCATGGAGCTCCTTGTATAGCTCCTCCAACACCAAGGTGTCCTTCGTCCACTACTTCTATCACTACGGGGATCATCCCCTATATGACTGATCTGCCTCCATGATCCGACATAATGTAGCCACTAACTAATGCACAAATGAAGAAGTATATTCGCCTCGTAGGTGGTGCATGTGCCAATACCTGCTCTAAGAATAGATGCCCAAGATGTAGGGGCACGTCTTCTCCAACCAATAATCTAACGGCCTCTGCCTGCTTGATCCTCTATACTATACATTGTACTCCTTGTATCAGTAACCTAAAGATGCAATACACATCTTCTGAAGTCATTGTGATCTCTCATTTCAACAAGTGGAAAGTAGCGGTCTCACTCCTCCATCTCTTGATCAACCTCATCAACATAGTCATGTGTGATCGAATGTGTAGCATTCATGCCACATGACCCAGACCAATCACCTCAATCCATGCCTTGTTTGCGGCACTCAGCTCCGATCTTAATATCAGGACAATGAACCGTCTTCTCGTCTCACGAGTATATCCACACTCTACTATACATCAACCAACAACATCTTGTCAGTATCTTAGCCCCTTTTTCTTCCCCGTTTGCGTTTTCGATGACTTGCCTTGTCTTTTTCTTTTTCTCTTTTTATTTTCCCCATCCCTACCCAGCGGATTTTCCAACCCACTATTTCTTCTTCTGCGTAACGCGTTCTCACTGTTTCCTTTGACGATCTAGCTGCTTCGGGATCACTTTTCCAAGGGTCTTCATGGAAACCCTATCCCTATCCAATAGGAACGTAAACCTGCTATCATGAGATTGTGTGCCTACTCCCTTTTCCTCTATCTCGTTGTGCATTCACAAACCCACTGCCGCAAGAACGTGAACCTATAGTTCCCTAGCGCGAACCCTATTCGGCGGGAACACGTTTTCTTCTACAATAAATGCTAAAAACATGATCTAAATAAAATGACAAGGTCGGTTTCAAAATCCTACCTTGTGGTTCGCCACTCGATGACACCTCATACTCCATACCACATCCAGCCGATGCCTTAGTTGCACCTGCTTTGCCATCTCGTCCTCGCCAACTATGAGTTAAAAAATACACTAAAATCAATCAAATTTTCTCACAAAGCTCAAATTTCTCACAATGAACATGCACAAATAAGCATTCCTAGGGCCAATTTTGAAACTATAAGGTTCATGTATGCCTCATTTTGGTCGTCTCGGGCCCTCGCAGACAGTTTTTGGCATATCTCCTTCCTTGACTCTCCTTTTGGGGTGTTATTTTCACCTTCAGGTTTTGTTTCTTGTCCCCTTTCTCTCTGTCCACTGGGGCACCTTTTTTTTGAAACGTTGCCCAGGCTCCCATTTTCCCATGCACCCTCTTGAGGGGGCACCCCTTCCCCCATCCTCCATCCTCAGTCAGGCCTGGGGGCATTTTTTTTCGCTTCCTCGCTCTCAGGTGTTTTATTTATTTATCTTCGCATCGACACTTTTTTAACATCACCACGAAGAGGGGCAAAATGTAGACACCTAAATTTGACTAATTAATTTAATAAAATTTAAATCTCTTTCTTCTAACTAATTAATTCCTAATTAATTATTCCCCAATCCTATTCTTCTAATTAATTAACCTAGTTAGTTAATCCCCTTTTTTCTCTTTTGATTAATTGTTTTAATTAATCAAATTCCATTCTTCCAAAGTCCATGTATTAATTAATTTAATTCAAATATTTCATTTGAGCATATGGCTCCTAACTTTAACCCCCCATCTAACTTAACCATCTATCCTAACCCTATCCGAGTCATCCTTCAACCCTCCTAACCTAACCCTATCCTAGTCATCCTCCAACCCTCCTAACCAACCCTATCCTATTACTCCTAACCTCTATGTATGCACATTGTAACCAACTTTCCTAGTTTTGGGCAAAATATCCTATTTTGGGTGGCTTTTCCCAAAATGGACAGGGACACATGTCACTCCTTTCTTTTCTATTTGAGCATGGACAAGTGTCTCCTCTTCACCTCCCCTTCCCTTCTTCATCTTGCCTATTTAATCCCTCCATTTTTAGACTATTTCATCCATCTTCATTCCATGTACCGTTACCCTATAGAAATCACTACTCACTCCCATCCCATCACATATCTTAATCAATCAACCATTATCATTTGCAACTACCATCATGGAGCACAATCGAGCATTCGAAGCTACACCATGAGCACACATCCAATCGCAGAATAATCAAATTAAAGTGGGAATTGTGGTTTGCATTGTTTATCATTGTGTTCTTCATTTTAGTTTTATCATTCTAATCTTGAGGTGTTTGAGTTTAATGGCTTGTTTGATTGTTTTCTTCGTTATTTCAATTATTTAGTTTAGCTTGCACATTTTACCTCACACAATGTGGATGTGTTTTCTTGGCACATGTAGATCACATATAAATAGTTGCTATCAGAATTCAACTGCCTGGTTTCTAAATCAAACTTAAAGCAAGTTGGTAACTCCCCTCAAAATGCTGATGTGAGTTGTGAGTGACATGAGAAGGGTCAACAAAAGCATAGGGGTGCATAAATATTTTAAATAAGTTAAGATTTTCTTTTGGAGCGTAGATGGAGGAAACACACGTAACCATTCTTCGATGACATTAATAATTACGAATCATGTTTAAAACACAAATGATAAAGAAGAATTAAACATTAACATTCATCAACACTTTTCTATAAGTTAATAATTTCTCCCAAGTTAGTGATCCAAGTTGTGAACTGACTTCTAAATATCGATCCAAAAACAAAATTGATTTGATCGACAATTATACCAAAAATAATATTTGTTTATGTTGAAATTGGAAACTAAAATTATTGTAAAACCTATGAGATTCAACCACCAAACCAAGTTCTACAATGTATCCAAAATAAAACCAATCTAGAGAACCTAGATCATGCAATGATGCTTTAACATGTTTTTTATCAAGACTCTTAGGTTTTTGGTATCTTTTGGGTTGCATTGTGATAGTAAAGTATTGTGAATTGACTATATGTAATCCATGTTTTAAAATTGAACTTAAGAAATCATGTTTGAACTTTGTCAGTTAATTCCTGCAGCCAAATGATTTGTCCCTGTGATATGCGAATTATTTAGGATAATGTCATATGTGAGTTAATGAATGTATTAATTAAGTAAGATACATATGCATGTCCTTGTATGTTGTTTTTGTTTTATTGCAAATAATAATTGATGCTGTGGTGGATGATTTTCTTTCGTGCCTAAGGATTGGAGAATCACATTCAGATAGCTGGAGGTCAAACTGAAGGATATTCAAGCAAGCGCAATGTATGGCATAATTAGAGCAGTTGTACTTCACCATGGGAGTTTAACTCTGGTGCATATTGAATTCACAAAATATCGCTTTGGCGTGCAAAGACTGTGGTTTGGTTTCAGATCCACAGTTCCTGCAGCCAAGCTCTCAGTTATCTCCTTCATCTGACAATTATCCGCATCTTCTTCTGGGCATAACTTGGGTTGTCCATTGTAGTTGATCTTTTCTTTATAATAAGCTCTTCCTTCTTTCTGAGAGTTAGACAGAATGGAAAGGAATTGAGTAGAGTTTTGTCAACCATTTTGAATTTTTCTCTTTTAGAATATGTAATCATTTTTCAGGAAGAAATGAATAAGAATATGTTGTTCTGATCTATTAATAGTTCTTTGCTGAGAGTTTGATATCACTCATCCAAGGGGGCCCACTTGGTGAGTGATCCTATGTTTAAGATCATTGAAGCTAGTTTTTACTTAGTTGTAGTAGAAGTTCATGACTGGATTGTTCCTGCAGCAACTAGAAATAGATCCGTTGACTGTTCCTGTAGCCAAGACAGAACGGTGTGATTTCTGTTATTTTCATTAGTTTCCTTTCTGCATAGTGTTAGTCACTACAGTAATCCAGAATAATCATTTAAGGAGCTTAGTGCATATATATTGCAGACCCATTTCAAGTTTTACGTTCCTGGATTGACAACTAAATGAACACCAGCCATGAAAATAGTAAACTCTACCATATGAATGTCCAAACTTCGGATTGAGATTTCAATTAGAGGTATTATTATTGTCATTATAGTTGGGGTAGAGATTTTTGGCGCCATTGCCAGGGATGGTGTCAAGCTAAGAACCTTTTATGATTATTTTAGTTTCTAGTTAATTGTTTGAAATTTCATAAATCTGCATGCATAATAGAAGAAGAGATGCTAGAGGTAGATTTTTGCCCACTCATACTACTCATGCAGAAGATAATTTTCTAGATATAAACCCTTTTTCTGAACTGTATCAAGTCCCACAAAATTTGAATCACCCTGAGTTTAAATTTCTAGAAGGTAGTGTTTAGTTCCTTTTTGGTCCACAAGAAGAAGAATTGCCTATTGTAATAACCCCCACAAGTCCAATGCAAGGGAACCCACCTCTTGTTGGAAATAATCCACCACCACCACCTGGTCCAACATTTGAGTTTCCCATCTCTAACCAGCATGATAATGTTAACCTCAAGAACATTCCAGCATCTTCACTTCCTAAATTCTATGGGTTGGTGACAGAGTATCCAGATACATTTCTGTTTGAGTTTGATGTTCTTTGTAGGAGTTTTGACTATACTACAGATACCCATAGACTCAAAATTTTTCCAGCCACTTTGAAGGAGTCATCCTTGAAATGGTTTATGAGCTTGGGTAGTACCACAATCAGTACATGGGATGAGATGAAATAGTTGTTTCTTGCAAAATACAAAGATTATTATAGAGGCACTGATCGTCATGGGGATGATATCTTTAGAATGACACAAACTGAAGATGAGAGCCTTGAGGATTATCTAGAAAGGTTTTTGTTTAGTGTCAAGAAGTCCAAGCATAGTACTCTGAATAAAGATTCCCTCAAATTGATATTCTTGAGGGGTATCAGTGATGAATGCACCGATTCCTTAGATCTCATGGGGGGAGGTGACATTACACAATCTACTTGGGCTGAAATAGGACAAATTTGCAAGAAGTATTCCAGATCTACTTCTAAGAAGAATAGGAGATTTAAGCCAGGGGCACCATCATCATAATCCGGAACTGGAGTTTCTAGATTGGAACTTAGCCATTTGTTAAAATATTTCAAGGAGGACATTATAAACAATATGGCTACTCAGTTGGATACATTGGTAGCTAAGAAGAAGCATGAGGAAGCTGATGTATTTCTTGCAAAATTAAGTCCTCATTGTAAGTAGTGGAAGAAAGATTGCAGATGTAAGATGGTTGCAAATGTTGAAGTACCTGATTTCAAACCAATTCAAGGTGAGGATGAACACGTCTTCTATGTTGCTCAAAGAAGACCAAATTTTCAAAGACAAGGTATGCCACCTGATCCACTTTCCTTTTTTGGTTATAGTGGTAATTCTTATGCACCAAATAGCCAATGGCAACCACAGTATTCTCAAAATTTTGGTAATTATCCACATTGGTATGGATCACAAGGCCAAGGACAACAATTTGCTAATCAAATCCCCCAGTGGCAGCAACCACAGGGAAACTGGTATCTACCTCAGGGTTCAGGGAACCAGTTTCAAGGGAATTGGAAACCTACCTCTCAATGGAGGGGAAACCCATCATGGTCATCCCAATCTTCTAGATATCAGCCCCCTGCTCAGCAGCCACAACCTCCTGCTTTAATTCCACCTCTTGCAGCTACAACACCAACTCCTAAGCCAACACAGTTGCCTACTCAACCATTGCCTAATCCAAATATCAAATCTCAGCAACAATAACAAGCTTATTTAGCTGATGATAATCAATACCCAGCCTATTCTTTATCACTAGATGATATTCACCTTCAATCTGGCACAACTCTACCTAATCCCTCTCAACTAGTTATTATTGAGGTATAAGAAGGGCAACCAATCTTTGATCCTAAAGATGTAATACCCCAGAATCAAATATTACCACCATTTCCCCATAGACTAAAAGACAAAGAAATTTCCACTAAACAACATCAAACCTTTGATATTCTTGATCAACTGAAGCATATTTGTGTTAAAATTCCATTGTTGCGAGCAATAAAGGATGTCCCAATATATGGTAAGGCATTGAGAGAAGCATGCCTAAAGAAACCTGGCAGATAGAAAAAGGATCCGCAAACAGTTCATGTTATGGGTCAATTGGCTGATATTATGTTAGGAAAAATTGCTATTACAAAGTATTTTGATCCAGGTAGTCCTGTTGTGAGTATAGTCATTAATGGCAGTCAAATAAAAAATGTTCTAGTTGAGCTAGGGGCAGCCATTAATGTAATGACAAGGGAAGTAATGAAACATTTAGAGATAGATAGTTTAAGGGCTACACCCATAGTTCTCCAACTTGCTGATGGCTCTGTAGTAAGACCTAATGGTATCATAGAGGATATAGTAGTTATTCTAGATTCCTGGGAATATCCTGCAGACTTTATGATTTTATCTCCAAAAGCAACATTGGGGGGATATCCAGTCATTTTGGGAAGACCATGGCTTGCAACAGTTGATGCATATATTGGGTGTAGATCAGGAGACATGACTATTTCGCATGGCAGTTCCACAAAAACATTAGCCTTGTATTCCCCTGCACAACCTCAGCTTGAGCAGCAACAGGCTGTTTGGCCTATTTTG
This sequence comes from Cryptomeria japonica, assembly GCF_030272615.1. Classification (NCBI taxonomy): domain Eukaryota; kingdom Viridiplantae; phylum Streptophyta; class Pinopsida; order Cupressales; family Cupressaceae; genus Cryptomeria; species Cryptomeria japonica. Next base: position 714,085,877 of record NC_081415.1, on the reverse strand, counting down.
GGAGAGGAATCTGAAGAAATTGACTCTATTAATCACCTTATGATGATTAATTGAGTGCCACTCATGCAGTTATATGATGAAGAATCAATCCTTTATAAGGTCTTGATAAATGAATTAATAGAAGAACAAGAATTATAGGAATTGGTTCTAAATATTGCAGGGTTGGACTTTCCTGTAGCCATTGATATCTTGCATACCTTGTTGCCGCAGGAATTCTCTTATTCTCATATTTCTAATATAAATCAGATTGATCTTACTATCAAGATAGAGGTTGAATTGAATAAATATTTGAACATCAATAAGAATATAGCAGATACTCAAAAGGATAGCCTAGTGGACTTGCTAAAACTCCATAGAAATGCTTTTGCATGGGATTAAAAGGATATGAATGGAATTAATCCAGCAGTTTGTACTCATCGCATTTACATAAAGGATGAGTGTTGCCCCCTCAGACAGCCTCAAAGAAGAGTCAATCCTGCCTTGAAGGAGATAGTTAAAGAAGAATTGCAGAAATTGTTGAAAGTTGGGTTTATCTATCCTATCTCTGACAGTCAATGGGTATCACCTTTGGTGATAGTTCCTAAAAAGGGAGGCAAATGGAGAGTATGTGTTGATTATAGAGCCTTGAACTTATCCACAAGGAAGGATCATTTTCCACTGCCATTTGTGGATTAGGTATTGGATTCTCTTGCTGGTAAGAGATATTTTTCATTCCTGGATGGATTTAGTGGCTATAATCAGATACAAATAGCTCCCGAGGATCAGGAGAAAACAACATTTACTTGCCCATGGGGTACTTATGCATATTCTATTCTTCCTTTTGGGTTGTGTAATGCTCCAGCCACTTTTCAAAGGGCAGTGATCAGTATTTTTTCTGATATTTCTCAAGATATTATGGAAATTTACATGGATGACTTTACAACTTATGGTTCTGAATTTGATCAAGCATTAGGTAATTTGAAGAAAGTTTTGCAGTGGTGTGAAGACTACAACTTGTCTCTAAACAGTGAGAAGTGTTTCATTATGATGAAAGAAGAAATAGTCCTTGGTCATCATATATCTGTATAAGGTATACAAGTGGATCCAGCAAAGATTGAGGTTATTCAGCATATTAATGACCTTGTAAAGCAGAAAGATGTGAGAAGTTTTCTTGGCCATGCTGGATACTACAGAAGGTTTATCAAAGATTTCAGCTAAATTGCAAGTCCCTTATATACACTGCTTACTAAAGATGTAGAATTTAAATGGACCTCAACATGCAATGAAGCTTTTTTAAAGCTTAAGCATGCTTTGACTCAAGCACCAGTTCTAAAAGGACCTAATTGGTCTCTACCATTCCAAATCCATACTGATGCATCTGATTATGCCATAGGAGTAGTGCTGGGACAAAAATTTGACAAGTTGGAAAATGCAATATATTATATCAGCAAGAATTTGCAAGGACCTGAATTGAATTATACAGTTACTGAAAAGGAAATGCTAGCTGTCATATATGCCCTTAACAAGTTTAGACACTATGTTATAGGGTATCCCATATTTGTGCATACAGATCATACTGCAATTAGATATCTCATGAATAAGCCATCAATCATTGGTAGACTGGCTCGCTGGTTATTGTTGATGTAGGAATTTGATATCACAGTTGTTGATAAGCCAGGGAAGTCTAATGTTGTTGCAGATTATCTTTCACGTCTTCAATTGCAGGAAGATTCTACAATGATAGATGACACTTTTCCAGATGAGCATTTGTTTCTCATACAGGCTCATACTTCTTGGTATGTTGATATTGCCAACTATTTAGCTACAGCTAAGATGCCAATTTCTTTTTCTCCTAAGGAAAGAAGGTTGCTAGTCAAAAAAAGTTTTAACTTTTCATGGATTGTTGATTGTTTATTTTATACTGGACCTGATCAAGTCATGTGAAGATGTGTCAGAGAGGATGAAACATATGACATCTTGCATGCATGTCATGATGAGCCATGTGGAGGTCATTTTGCTGCCAAAAGGACAGCACTGAAAATACTCAATACCGGTTACTATTGGCCTACATTACACAAGGATGCAACTCAGTACACAAGGAAGTGTGACAGATGTCAGCAAATGGGCAGACCTACAAAATATGATGAGATGCCACTATATCCTCAAATATCTATTACACCATTTGACAAGTGGGGATTAGATTTTGTTGGCCCCATTAATCCACCTTCTAATGGCAAATCTTATATCTTAGTATGTACAGACTATGTGACAAAATGGGTAGAAGCTAGAGCTATGCACCATGCAAAAGATAATAAGGTGGCTAAGTTTCTCTATGAAGAAATATTTACAAGGTATGGAGTATCAAGGGAAATTGTCTCAGATCAGGGACCTCAATTTACATCAACATTGATAAAAGCTTTGGTCAATGAATACAATATAAGACACAGGAAATCTACTCCATATCATCCATAGTCTAATGGCCAAGTAGAAGTTACCAATAGAGAGCTTGAGGCTATTCTTACCAAAACAGTGTCTATCCACAAGAAAGATTGGTCTCATCGGCTTTCAGAGGCAATTTGGGCATATAGAACAACATGGAAAACACCAATTGGATTCACACCTTTTGAGATGGTTTATGGCAAAATAACAATGATGCCTATTGAATTTGAGCATAAAACCTTGAGAACAACTCTACAACTGAATATGACATTGTCTGAAGCATAGAAGGAACACATTCAACAGTTAAATGCTCTTGATGAATGGAGAAAGATGGATGTTCAATGGACATAATTGATTCAAAACCAAAGAGCCAGATGGCATGATAAATATATTAGAGAAAAGAAATTCAAAGTTGGTGACTGGGCACTCCTGTATGATTCTAGATATAAGGATGCTATGGGAAAACTCCAAACAAGGTGGTTAGGTCCTTATGAGGTAGAAGAAGTTTTTCAGAATGGAGCAGTCTGGTTGTCCATAATAGATCCTGTTCGATTTAAACTCTTAGTGAATGGACACTGACTACGACTTTATCACAAGCCAACTACTAGAGAAGAGTTCCTGCAACAAATGGCAAGGTTCCTGCAACAACTGCCAATGATTTGGTATCAATTCATGAGCTTCCTATTGCACTTGAGCATGTTGATAAAGGTGATGTTCCTGCAGCCTCTGCGGTGAACTTATTCATAGTATTATAATAAAATATTTTCATGGGAATATTGTTCTCCATACATAAAGTTCCATCCACTACATTCCATCCCACTTTCTTACCTGTCACTTCATTTCATTTTGCCATCATTTTCGCACAATTGCAGGTATGTGTATATTGTACTTTATTTTAATTATGCATTTATTAGTTCATTATGATTTTTATCCTGTTTAAATCCGCTCCAAACCCAAAATCTTGTCAGCCTGTGTGGACACGTGCTAGGTTAAGTTAGGGGGGTACTTGATGGTCCTTTTTCCCAATAAGATTTATTATCAATTTTTTGATATCCCTAATTGATTTCCTAACTGACATTACTTATGATGATTATTATTTCATGCGAGTGAATAATAAGTTTTGCCGCCAAAATTAAGATATGTAGATTTTAGTTTTCGTGAAACTGTCAAACATTTTGGTGAAGCTGCGGAAGTATCAGAGTAAAAGATGGGTGGTCATCTAATTTGCCATTGACCAACGGTCCATGAAGAGTTGCTACAGGATGTTGTTTGTGTGCATTATTTCTAAAACCATGGCTGGCTGGATCATTTCTTGAAAATCAGGGATTTCAATGACGAAATAGCTACGGAATTTATGCATTCCTTTGATGAAGGAGAAGCTACAGTTAAAGGGTTGAGGGTAATTGCTACAGAGCAGTGAATTGCAGAGATCACAGTGTTGCTACAGAAAGGAGAACTCTTTCTAGAATCAAAGGATGCAAGGAGTGCCATGGTAGAGTTCACAATTTCTACTGATAGACCCTTAATGGTGGATAGACAAGGGACTAGAAGGGTTTCTTTGCCAGCACAATGGCCTCAGGTAGCTCTATATATTATGAAATATATTACATGTGAAGGATAGTATTCAAATCTACATTCACCTCATTTCAAGTTACTTAGTCATTTGTGTCATGACCGGCGAGTTAATGTCCCAAATTTCTTGTATCATCTCAGTTCTATAAGTGCTAAGGAGACTAAAAAATATGGAAATCGCTCTGTTAGCCATCATGGACTGGTGAAGTTGCTTGTACAACGGTCCCTGAGAGATGTTTCTCAAATGGAATGGGGTGTATTTGAGGATATTTTGCAATTTAGGGTTGATGAAGCCCCTATTGAAAATAATCCATCAACTTAAGAAGAGATTGTTGCAGAAGATCTTTCTGGTGAAGATGAGGGTTTGCTAGTTGCTGAAGGAGCCGCAATTATTATGGAAGGAAATATTGAAGTAGAGTCAATCGAAGGACAACCCTCTACCTCTCTTCAAAGAGATTCACCTATTTTGCAAAGGGAAGGAAAAGAATTGGAAAAGGATGAATCCGATGAAGAATTTGTTATCCGGCCACATGAAGCGCATATTCCTCCTGCAGCCAAGAGGTGTCGAACAAAAACAAAAAATCCTGCATCTATTTCAAAAGTGTATGAAAGGAGAACAAGAAGGAGGACACAGAAGACTCAATCTGTGAGTAATCCAGCAGAGGTTATTGCAGTAGAAACTTCGGAAGAAGAAGATGCTGCAGGGAAGGAAATGCAAGAAAACCTTGTGGAAGAGGAAATTCAAGAAAACCCTATAGAGGAAGAAATTGAAGAAGAAATTCAGGAAGAAGTTGTAATGGATAAGCTAGCAAATCTTGCTTCAGTGGCATTGCAATGTGAAGAGTTTGTTGATGATGCTCTACAACAACCTGAAGAAAATGTGGGATATATGTCAACTCAGAATGAGGAGTTTGTTGAAGAAATCCCACGGTCTAAGGTAGGACCTATTAGACCTCCTTCATCCCTAACTATTTTATCAATTGCTTTAACATTTTTTAGGCAATGGGAAATAGAGAAGGATAGGTTACAAGGGATAATTAATAAGCAACAAAAAGAGATTGAAAAGAAAGATAATAGAATTAAAGAATTGGAAGCTAAGGTAGAAGAGATTTATGGTATGGTTCTTGAGATAATGCAGTGTAGGGCACCCCCAAGAATTTATGCAGTACATTTGAAAGAGCGGTATCTGAATTTCAGACTAAACCGCATTGTTAGCGACCTTAATCTATCCTTGGAAACACTTGAGGAATTCTATCATGCTTATCAAACCTCCCCACATGCTGTAAGGAATTTTTTATGTGAATTATATTTACATAACTATGTTGTACCCCAAGACAGAGAATGGAATCCTTTATTGTATATTGGGGATATCCATCTCAGAGCTCTAATGTCATGGATCCAAAATGAGATGATCATAGGACCACAAGCCAGGGAGTTTGAAAAGTTGGAACTTGACTGTCCATTGCCATTGAGGAGGGAATCAGAAGCACCTAGGGTTATGTATTATGATTGGCAAAAGTTGCTAATAAGAGATGATGTTAGTAAGATAGTACTTCCAATGAGAGAGGAAGTCTATCAAGCATATGAGCAATTGGTTCAGACCCATAAGACAACCGCACTAGAAGGGCTAACTCAATGCTAGAATCATCTACCAGATCATTTAAAACTGGGAGAACCTTACTCATTACAGAATTTTCATGCAGCTATATAGAGAGCCTCCAAATACATATAGCTAGGCAGGGAGAAATCCAATAATTGGTTGCCATTAATTTTTCAGCCTCTGATCCTTATGTGGCCACTTTTGGCATGCCAACCAACATAACAGAATTATGATGCAGTCATGGAAAAAACAACTAGATGGTCTAGGTTGGAGAAAATGAAAGGATTTTATTGGGATTTTCCATTCAAGGGAACTGGACAGGACACTGTTGGTGATTTCAGAGTTTCAGCAAAAATAAAAAAATTTCCTTTTGCTACAGGAGCAGCAAACCCTTAAAATTGGGGAGCATGATAAGTCGATGCTTTAACATGTTTTTTATTAGGACTCTTAGGTTTTTGGTATCTTTTGGGTTGCATTGTGATAGTAAAGTATTGTGAATTGACTATATGTAATCCATGTTTTAAAACTGAACTTAAGAAATCATGTTTGAACTTTATCAGTTAATTCCTATAGCCATGCCAATTTATTCCTACATCCAAATGATTTGTCCCTATGATATGTGGATTATTTAGGATAATGTCATATGTGAGTTAATGAATGTATTAATTAAGTAAGATACATATGCATGTCCTTGTATGTTGTTTTTGTTTTACTGCAGATAATAATTGATGCTGCGGTGGATGATTTTCTTTCGTGCCTAAGGACTTGAGAATCATGTTCAGATAGCTAGAGGTCAAACTAAAGGAGATTCAAGCAAGCAAAATGTATGGCATAATCAGAGCAGTTGTACTTCACCATGAGATTTTAACTCTAGTGCATATTGAATTTGCAAAATATCTCTTTGGCGTGCAAAGACTGTGGTTCGGTTTTAGATCCACGGTTCTTGCAGCCAAACTCTCAGTTATCTCCTTCATCTGACAATTATCTGCCTCTTCTTCTGGGAAGAACTTGGGTTGTCCATTGTAGTTGATCTTTTCTTTATAATAAGCTCTTCCTTCTTTCTGAGAGTTAGACAGAATGGAAAGGAATTGAGTAGAGTTTTGTCAAGCATTCTGAATTTTTCTCTTTTAGAATATGTAATCATTTTTCAGAAAGAAATGAATAAGAATATGTTGTTCTGATCTATTAATAGTTCTTTGCTGAGAGTTTGATATCACTCATCCAAGGGGGCCCACTTGGTGAGTGATCTCGTGTTTAAGATCATTGAAGTTAGTTTTTACTTAGTTGCAGTAGAAGTTCAGGACTGGATTGTTCCTGTAGCCACTGGAAATAGATCCGTTGATTGTTCCTGCAGCCAAGATAGAATGGTGTGATTTCTGTTATTTTCATTAGTTTCCTTTCTGCATAATGTTAGTCACTGTAGTAATCCAGAATAATCATTTAAGGAGCTTAGTGCATATATATTGCAGACCCATTTCAAGTTTTACGTTCCTGGATTGACAACTAAATGAACACCAACCATGAAAATAGTAAACTCTACCATATGAATGTCCAAACTTCGGATTGAGATTTCAATTAGAGGTATTATTATTGTCATTATAGTTGGGGTAGACAGGTCATGCAAACATCAAATAAAGAAATGTATACCTTCACATGTTCCTAGATCTTACTTGATGTATTAGGCTTGCTCTTAGATTTTGGGTGGACAAGAGCTCAATAGAGGACATATTGTGGTTGTGTATGTAATTCAACAAAATCTAGGTGCTTGTACTTGATTTCTATATCGAGGGATAAGGGAGAGGTCTCTTTTATAGAGAGGTCCCTAGAAATGGAGGGATATGATTAGATGGTGAAAGGATAAATGGTGAATTAAGAAATGAATGACAAGTGTCATTGGAGGGGAAAAGATATGAATTAATTAAATAATTAAAAATTTGTTTAATTAATAGAAGAGGTGGACCAATTAAATAAATAAAATATTTGTTAATTTACAGAAAGGATAATTTAAATAAATAATATTTGTTTAAATGGGGAAAGGCTATAAGAGGATTAGTGAATTAATCAAATAAATAAAAATATATTTAATTAATAGAAAGCTTCGGATAAAATAATTGAATAAATAAAAAATATTTATTTAATTAGGCTAGGACAATTTTAGGTGCCTACATTTTGCCCATCTTTGAGACAATGTAGCTTGTCACTTTGTTTCAATGAAAAATATAACATTGATAAGATAGGTTGACCTTGGTAAGGAAGACGACATGACCCTTGAAAGATTGGGTGATTTTTTTTTTTTAAAATTGAACAATCTCTCAAAAAAGAAAAAGGCTCGAAAAGGCTACACAAAAAGGATAGACAGGTGAAAAAGGCCAAGGATGCGCAAAAATGGGGTCACGAGGAATCATAGCGACCACAGGGGGTCACCATGGGAATCTAGGGTTACCACACATATAAATAGAAGGGTTTGATAGGGACCACCTAATTTGCATCCATCACTTTCATAGTCCAAGGTGCAAAGAAAAGGATTGCTTAAGAGAACAACAATGGAGCTATGATGAAGTAATTTCATCGATTTGAGTGAGTCCAAAGACATGAGTAGCCTAAGGAGTACAAAGATCCAGTATGTACCCTGTCATCCTTTTGATGTTGTGCATTTATTGCATGATAATTAGGAATAGAATGTAGGTTACCAAAAATGCGGCAATAGGTAAAACACTGAAGACATGTATGAGTTAGTTCTTAGCACGTCTATGTTAAGTTTAGACATGTTTATGTTAAATTTTTTTAGGGTTGGTATAAGTGTGTCTATGGTGCATCAAGGTGCGTTTATGTGAAAATCATGTATAAGGTCAATCCTGTCATGTATTCATCAAATGCTAGCACATTTTTAGTTTCGTTGTGTATATGTCTTGGATAATCGTGTTTATAGATATTTGTTGGGTAAGTACACCAAGATGGTGTGCAAAAATGGGGGTATAAGTGGACACCTTTTTTTCAAAATCAGCTAAACCTGAACTTTGAGGAGCAAATTGAGACTCGTCCACTCAAAAATATGAAGATACCCAAAGAAAAAACATTGTAGCACTCTGAATTTAGTTTCCAAACTACTAATGTTTTTCAAAATTGGATAAGGTTAAAAGGGTCAAATCCTTGGCGCACGAAAAAACAGTTCCTGATTTTTTTTTAAAAACATAACATAGTGTCTGGCATGCGCATCATAAAAGAGATTGTTAGATTTAGTATTTTGACAGATCCTTTGGTATAAAGATAGTTAAGAGTGAGGACTAGAAGTTGTGTATTTTTTGTAATTTTCTATTGACTATTTTTCGAAACGGGCACATCCTGAAAATCAAGTACTTGTTCATGTGCGAAGCATAACTTGCACCAAAATAATCAAAATTGTAATTTAAAATAAATAAATTTAAAGTCTAAAGAATCAAGTGCACTACAATAATATATAGTTTTTTAAAATTTTGGAACTATGGAGACATTGGTAAAAACAACACTTTAATATGTTAATGTTGGTCAAATATAGAAAAAATTATATTGTTAGAAAGCTCAAAAGACGTGTGAAATTATGGTGTTAATTTTACAAACACCCAATTGATGAGGTGTAAACCTGATGACGAGGAAGTTGAGAAACCAATTTGATCAAGCAAAACACATAAAAAAGGAGGGAAATGGAGGGAAATCAAACTCTCAAGCCTCAACCTTTTCATCCAAGGCTATTAACAAGCCTGAACGCAATCAGGTTTTTGAAAATAAAAGTACGATCGGGTTTTTCAAATATAAAAGCTTGATCACGCTTTTTAGCTTAAAAAACCCATGTGGGTTATGTTGGCATAAAAAGATACCAATAGATAGAAATATATATGTATATATATAATATGTGTATACACATGTATATAACATGTCTATGTGTATATGTATATAATATGTGTATGTGTACATATATGCATGTAAAACACACACACACACACATTATCTCTCAATATCTTCGCATATTGTATTCCCTCCCTCTCTCCCAACATTTACTCTTGTTTCTCTCTCTCTCTCTCTCTCCTATGTCTTTTTAGGACCTCTCTCCCCCTGTCCCATTTTTTAGCTTTTTTAATACCCTCTCTCTCTCTCTCTCAAGTCCTTTTTGGACCTCTATCCCTTTGTCTCCTTTTAGCCTTTTTAATACTCCATCTTTCTCTCTCTTATGGTGTCCTAAGAGGTCATTTGGTGTTCTAACATATGTGTGGCCCCTTAGGACCCCATATGACCCTTAATGACACCATATGGCCCCTTAGGACATCCTAGCACACTGCATTACCCCTTAGGACACCGTATGACCCCTTTTAACATCCTAGTACATGACATGACCCCTTAGGACACTATATGACCCCTTAAAACCAAATGATCTCCTAATGGATTATATGGTGTCCTAATGGGTCATATGGTGTTCTAACACATGTGTGGCCCCTTAGGACCCCATATGACCCCCAACGACATTATATCACCCCTTAGGAGACCCCTTTTAACATCTTAGTACATGACATGACCCCTTAGGACACCATATGAATCCTTAGGACCAAATGATATCCTAATGGGTCATATGGTGTCTTGAGGGGCCATATGGTGTTCTAACACATGTGGCCCCTTAGAATCATATATGACCCCTAGCGACACCATATGACCCCTAACAACGACATATGATCCCTTAGGACCAAATGATATCCTAATGGGTCATATGGTACTATCTTGAGGGGTTATATGGTGTTCCAAGACGTGTGTGGCCCCTTAGCACCACATATGACCCCTAACGACACCATATGACCCCTCAGGAAACCTCTTTTAATATCTTAGTACACGACATGACCCCTTAGGACACCATATGACCCCTTAGGACTAAATGATGTCCTAATGGGTCATATGGTGTTCTAACACGTGTAACCCATTAGGACCCCTTATGATCCCTAAAGACACCATATGACCTCTTAGGACCCCATATGACCTCTTAGGACCTCATATGACCCCATATGACCTCATATGACCCTCTAGGACCATGTAACCCCTTAGGGACCCATATGAACGACACCATATGACCTCTTGGGACCCCATATGACCTCTTATGACCTCATATGACCCCCTAGGACCATATGATGTCCTAATGGGTCATATGGGGTCTTGAGGGGTCATATGGTGTTCTAATGCATGTGCGGCCCCTAAGGACCCCATATGACCCCTAATGACAACATATCACCCCTTAGGACCCCATATAACCCCTTACGACACTATATGACCCCTTAGGACCAATGATGTCCTAATGGATCATATGGTGTCTTGAGGGGTCATATGGTGTTCTAACACATGTGTGGCCCCTTAGGACCCCATATGACTCCTTAAGACCCCATATGACCCCTAACAACACAATATTATCCCTTAGGACCCCATATGATCCCCTAGGACCATATGATGTCGTAATGAGTCATATGGTGTCTTAAGGGGTCATATGGTGTTCTAACACATTTTTGGCCCCTTAGGACCCTATATGACCCCTAATGACACCACATGACCTTTTAGGACCCCATATGATCCCTGACAACACCACATGGACCCCCAGGACCATATGATGCCTAATGGGTCATATGGTGTCTTGAGGGGTCATATGGTGTTCTAACACGTGTGACCCCTTTGGACCCCATATGACCCCTAATGACACCATGTGAACCCCATATGATGTTCTCTCTCTCTCCCCCTCTCTCTCTCCCTCCCTTTCCCTCTCTCTCCCTCCTTCCCTCTCTCCCTCTATCTCTCTCTCCGTCCCTTCCCCCCCTCTCTCTCTCCCTCTCCCTCACTCCCTCACACCCTCCCTTTCCCCTCTCTCTCTCTATCTGTCTCTCTTTGCCTCCCTTTTCCTTTTCTCTTTATTTACTCTTAAGTAACACGTACATGTTTTTTTAAGATAAAAATGTGTATGGGTTAGTGGAATTATGAGTGTTGGTTCATTGGGGAATTTTAGGGACTAAATAAGCTAGTTCAGGTTAACTAAACATACATTGTACACGTTTCTTTCACATAATTTTTAATTTCAACGATCACATAAGAACTTTTGCAACTTGTTGAAGGCCCCATTGTAATTGTTTCTGCAATTCTGCGACTGTTTTATGTCAAAGTAAGGGAACCTTTTGTTTTATATGAGTTCAAATGATTGAATTGTTGTTCTAATTGGTTTGTTGAATGTTATTTTGATTGTTTAATAGTTTTGATTATTAAAAATAATGATAATACACATTTGTATGGTGATTTGATTGTTTGAGTTTTTGTAACATATATGTGCAAAATGATTCTATTTAGGACAATCATTATAATAATAGGAAAGAACAAGTCAGGAACATTTGAACAATGAGAGGCTAAAAAGTAAAGACAAAGAAAGTGTATGAAGAGATTACACGAACTAAGAACAATGGGACAAGAAGCTACATCATCTACACCATCTCAATTGGATGTAGCAAATGAACCTATTGTAATTGAAGAAGAAATTACAATCAATAATCAATCAAACTCTGAAAATGCACCAACTCAATTTGATTTACCAAATGAACATAATGCAATTGAAGAAATGATGCAGGAGCATCCTTGGTTCATGGCAATCCTGCATCAACCAAAAACATTTCTTTTTAGTTTGTTCTCGTTTTGTAGTTTTAGCATTTCTTTGCATTTGCTCACAAAATCTTGTGAAGCTGGATTTTGTTTGTGGACATGTTCATCTACCTTATCCTAAGTCTATTGGACATTTGGATCTTTTCCAGCAAAGTTATCTCTTCCAGAATCTGAGACAGTTTTCTAGCTTGGAACACCATAACCGCTTGGACCTATTTGCTATTGGCGAATCTTGCGGATCATTTCTGTAGCTTGCAGAGCTTCAATTCATTGTTTCCAATGTTTCTTGGCATGTGGCTGACCTTCTCTTGGGTCTACACTTCATTCTATGGATTTTCCAAAAGGATCTCGTTGGCGAAGACCAACCTTGTTGTTTTCACGTTTCATCCTGTTCTTCGACATTTGTTCATCTTGGGCCGACACAGATTATTCTTGATCATATAAATCAATGTAATTAAGCATTTCAAAATAAGTTATTAGAACACATAAGAGAAATATGAAGGTTAGGAGGTCTAGAGTTGGGTCACATTCTTTCTTGAACTTGAATATTGTATTAGAGCATGTATGTGACCAGGCCAGTGTGTTGAATCTTGTAAGCCTACATGTTGCTGATAGATTGTAATTTATTTTCATGATATAATTCAATCTTTTCTGCATTGCCTCCATCACAATGTTTTTCTTCCATTGTGCTAACTCTTTTTGCATGGTCCAAGTTGTTCTCTTTGAGGACTTCTACCTTGATTGCACCAAGTTGTATCAGAGTGAGTTTTTATTTTGGAGATTGCAGAGTCTTGTATATTTTATTGTAGGGTGGTGGATTGAAGATCCAACCTACAACTATAGAGGACTTGCATGAAGATGGCCCGAAGAAATGCTAGAGGTGTTGGAGTGCGTGGAAATGCAGATCCTGCTATGATGGAAACGTTGAGAGGAATTGCAACCAGGTTAGAATATGTTGAAATGGCCTAGAGAAGAGGTTGACATGTTGAAGATGTGAGTGATGATGAATAAGAAGCTGCTGGAGAGCAAGGAGAAAATCCATTGATGAATGACCCGGATGAAGAAAAGTTTATAAGAGCCTTGACAAGAGCGAATACCTGACCACATTTTACCCCACTGGATTATGATGGCAAGTTGGATTCAGATGAATTGCTAGATTGGATCACAAAGATGGAAAAGTATTTTGATTTTGAAGGCACCACTGAAGATAGGAAGGTAAGATATGCTTGCATTAAGTTGAGAGGACATGCATCTCTTTGGTGGAAACATTTGAAGGTAGATAGACAAAGAAGAGGTAAAGAGAAGATTAAATCTTGGGAAAGGATGGTTAGAAAGTTAAAATCGAAGTTTATGCCTATCTAATATCAAGTAAATCTATTCCAAAAGTTGTAGAACATGAAGTAGAAGGAATAAAGTGTTAAGGAGTATACCGAAGAATTCTACAAGTTGAATATTAGATCCAGACATACTGATGATGAGATTGAGCAAGTTGTTAGGTATTTGAATGGGTTGTGAATGTCTATACAAGATGAAATCAGTCTAATAAAGTTGTAGGGTGTTGAAGAAGCTTACCAATATGTCCTAAAAGTAGAAGAGAAGTTGAACAAAAGGCATGAGAAGAAGAAAAGAGGTAGAGGTGGAAGGTTTTCCGAAGGAAGATTTCAAGGAGGAAGAGGCTATTCCAGGGAAAGAGGACCCTGTACAGATCAAAGAAAAGACAAGGAAGTTAACAGAGATAGTAGTTCATATTGAAAGGATGATAGAAATTTTTATCGGAGAAGAGAACCTAATGGATACAAGAATAAAGGTTATGGAAAAGAAGATAGAAGACAAGATAAAAGAGTGTTTAGAGGAACTTTCTTTAAGTGTGAAGGAGAAGGACATCGTTCTTTTGAATGTAGGAAGGAATAAAGCATTGGAAGAAAAACATTGGTAGAAGAAGACCATACTAGATCAGCTAATAAATCAGAAGATGGAGAATTGATGGTGATGAGGAGAGATTTGTCTCATACCAGAGATGATGAGGAACCCTTGTAGAGAAGAAATTTGTTCAAAACCAAATGAAAAGTATCTGGTAAGTGTTGTAAAGTCATTATTGATAGATGGCGATTCATATAATCTTGTTTCAGAGGAGATAGTGAATAAATTAAATTTGAAGAGATTGAAGCATCCTAAGCCCCATTAGATAGCATGGATTTAGGATGATCATAAGATACTAGTAAGTGAACAGTGTTTGGTGAAGTTGAAGATTGGAACTTATCATGATGAAGTTTTATGTGATATTATGCCTATGGATATGTCATATGTTGTTGGGTAGACCTTGGTAGTATGATAGATGGGCAATACATGATAGGAGAAAGAACATATGCACTATTTTTGCAAATGGGATGAAGCATCCCTTGTTACCCTTAGAGGAGCCTTTGAAAACAGAAGCTTGTACAAGTGATATAATTTTTTTGGTGGATGGAAGGAAATTCCTAGATGGGATGAGACATGAGAATATGTGTTTTTCCTTAGTTCCTAAGAAGCCTGACAATCTGGAGCATGAAGGAGAACAACTAGAATAAATAAAGGAGTTGCTGACAGAATATGGAGACATCATTTCAGATAATGTACTTGATGGATTATCCCCTATGAGGAGTATTATTCATTGCATGGACTTGGTTCTTGGAGCTAGTTTGCCTAATAAATAAGCACACCGGATGACACCGAAAAAGAATGAGGAGATGAATAGACAAGTGTAGGATTTGTTGAGGAAAGGTTTGATCAGAGAAAGTTTGTCCTTATACAGTGCCAACAATGTTAGCACCTAAGAAGGATGGACAATGGACGATATGTACTAGCTCTAGAACAATAAACAAGATCACAATGAAGTATATATTTCCTTTAGCTAGGATGGATGACATAATGGATTGTTTGAGTGGATCCATATAATACACAAAGATAGTCTTGAAAAGTGGATACCATCTGTGTGAGCTTGAATTTCATCCTTAGAATGTTACCTGTAATAAGTTAGTTTCACAAAATACAATGGAAATGCATACATGAAATCCAAAATTCACCAATGAAACTGCATGAAATAAATATTAAAATAAAACACTATTTTACCTTCATGGCTTATGTCTCATTGTGTCCTAAGTCCACTGTTCCTATTTGCAGAGGGTGTGCTCTCAGACAATGCACTGTTGGTTTCCAAGATGGCATATGAAGAATGGACTGATAACTTGTAGTTAACTGATAGTATGATATGCAAAGCTACATGATTATGCTAAATGATACTATATGATAATATTGCTAAAATGATATTTGCTATTTGCTAATTGCTTCAAAAACTCACGGATGCATAAGATTGGCTTGAAAACTATTTTTGAAGACTAACTTCCTCTCAACTGAAGCTCTTGATTTTATAGACCTTGAGAGGATAAGATGATGTGGCTCAAATCAACGGTCATGATCAGATCTGCAGATTTGAATGGCTGTGAGCAAAGGTGAAGGTTGAGAGAAAGGGGAAAGGAGAAGACAAGTGTCACTCATCTCACCTTGACTGGGTTGCTGACTGAGAGAATCTAGGGATGGTTGGAGGAAATTTAGGCATGGTAGGACAAGTGGACTCAAGTCCTTCCCAAGATGTAGGGGTGTTGGAAAGAATATAGGAAATGGTTATGAAATATGTGTAGGTACACAATTTCATTAATTTTGGAAGTTGAGGATAAATCATGAATTAATATTTAGAAATATTAATTTCCTTAGCCACATGTTGGATGAGTTGGCAAAGGGAAGATGAAGTGGAGATGGAGAGTGAGTTGGAAAAGAGCTATTAAATAATTTAAGAATTACTTAATATTTGAGACTATAGGATATGAGAATAACTATTAAATATTGGATATTTAATTGTTTGGAGGAGATAATTAAATATTAGATATTTAATTAACTAGAGGAATAGGATAGATGAATTAATTAATAAAATATTAATTAATAGAAAGACACGAAATGAATTAAATGAATTAATCTTTTCAAATTAACTATTTAATAGAAGAATAATTATTAAATAAATATAAAATATTTATTTAATTGCTCATAGCCATTTTTAGGTGTATACATTTTGCCCCTCTTTGAAATGATGTCGAGATAACATTGTTTCAAAGATTAAATCAAGTCTTGATAATGCGCCTGATAGAGATTGAAAATTTAGATTGTGTGCCCCCTCAGGAGATTGATCGTGAAATTATCAAAAATTTTAGTTTGAATGATTAATCTCATGATAATGTGATAAAACTTCAGTCAATTAAATTCATTTGTTAAAAACAAATTAAATTGCCCCATTTTTGAAATTAATTACTCTTGAAATAGTAAATATAAAATTAACCAAGGCTAATTTTAACTTCATTGTTTATCCTTGTCAGCTTTTGGAGAGAATATTCTTGCTGAGGTGGCCAAAATGGTGATTCCCATGGAGAACCATTGATTCGAGCGAGTTCGACGATATCAGCGGCCAATTGAGTATGGGTATCCGGTATGTATCTTATCCCGAGCTTTGTTTTCATGTTTTTGTTCAAAATTTCATGTTTTAGGCACCTTTTTTTGAATTTTTGAAATTTTTGAATTTTTTGGTATTTAGATTAGCGCATTTGCATAAAATGTTGGCGCAAATGCTTAGAATAGCACTTATGTTTTATTTGTTAGCGCTTATGCATAGAATGTTAGTGCAAATGCATAAAGTAGCACATATCCATCATTGTTTAGCGCATATGCTTAAAAAGATAGCACTTTTGCTTAAATTAGTGCATATGCATGGTTGACTAGTGCATATGAGCAAAAAGATAGTGCTTTTGCTTAGATTTGACATTGTTGGTTGATACAAAAGCTAAAAATCACTTTGATGTTTAGTTTTAACATGTTTGATACGCATGTATGATGAAATAGAGTCATGATTGAGTGATTGTATGATTTATAGATAGATAGATAGCTTTGATTAGTGGATTAAGTAGCTTTGATTAGCTTGATTGATAAATTTGATGATTGAGTAGCTTTGTTTAGCTTGATTGATAGGTTTGATGATTTGAGTAGCTTTGTTTAGCTTGATTGATAGATAGCTTTGTTTAGCTTGATTGATAGATAGCTTTGTTCAATTTATTGGTAGATGATTGACTCAGTTTGATTTGATTGATTGTTTTCTCTTGACAAATAGGAGAAACTTGATGTTCTCCAGTGTCGAGAGAAATTACTGGCCATACGTCATTTAGTTCCGGAGTTATCCTAGGCTAAGATTAGACACATAGATGCCTGTGGTTTACGTCATTTATTATTTATGCCAGAGATTACGCATAACAGAGGTTTATTGACCGCATTAGCCAAGAGATGGCATAGTGAGCATAACACTTTCCACCTACTGACGAGTGAGATTAGTGTTACCCTAGAGGATGTCTATAGGATTCTGCATATCCGAGTGACTGGGGAGCTAGTGCAGTATGATTATCAAGATCGCGTTGGGACCGAGGCTTGCAGAATTGTTCTTGCTGATGAGAGCATTAGTAGATGAGAGATCCGATCGGTAGACATGGTGATGTACTATGAGACTCTTCCTGTTATTCTTGCTAGTTTGATTGGTGGTTTTATATGTCCTGATAGGCGATCTCAAGGCTTTTCAGTTGGATGGGGTGAGGTGCTACTGAGCATGATGCAGCATCGGACGCGATATGCTTGGGGTGTTTGTATGTTAGCATATTTATATCATGATCTACACCAGGTTGTGTATGATGAGAGTGTGAGTTTATCAACAGGATTTACTTTATTACAGATCTGGTGTTGGGAGCACATTGTTGTTACTCGGCCTATCCATCACAGAGTTCATGGAGAGAGGCAGCCATATGTTTATTTTTATGCAGATGTTCTTACTCAGCCCAAGCTGGGTAAGATGGAGTATTGGCGTTGGGTTCTTGATTCTTTGGATAGCATTATTTGGAGACCATATGTTAATTGTGAGCCATGGATGGATGATGCACAGACATTACCATTTATCATGCAGAGTAGATATCTCATTGGTCGTACACCTTTCATTATTGAGCGATAGTTGATTGGTCAGATTTTGAGACAGTTTGGTATGATTCAACCTATGCCTATTGGTGTGATGATTTATGCTCGATGATACAGAGATAGGCAAGATTGGGGTCCATCTTTGTCATTTGAGATTGCTCGTGCAAAGTTTGTTGCTACTCCGAGAGTGGCTTACGATATGAGATTACACATTCTTGATCTTGGGGTTATTGCAGAGTATGCTTAGTATTTATTAGCTCATCCATTCCCTTAGATTATGGATCCAGCAGATCCTCCTCCTAGCTTAGGAGATGATGATGATGATTCAGATGATCCTGTTAGCAAGAGACGGAGACAGAGATGAGAGCTTAGAGCTGCACATGAGGCTGGGAGAGGTGGAGATGATGGTGGGGATGGAGGTGGTGGTGGTGGTGGACTTGGACGGAGAGGACGTCGATTGAGAGTCCATGGAGGACCATTTGGACCGGCTAGCAGGATTGATAGACCTCATCCTATGGGTGGGAGAGATGGTGGACGGATTGGGAGGGATACTAGTAGGGTAGGGATGAGATCACCTAGGGGATTGCCAGTGACAGGGGGCAGGAGAGGTATTGATTTTGGACAGATTCAGCTAGATCCTAGAGTTATTGTAGCTCATGGTGGTGATGATGAGGATCCTGAGGATCATATTCCCCCGATTAGATGACGGGTTCAGAGAGTTACTCGGATTGAGGTTCCAGCAGTTGGACAGGTTGGTGGGGAGGGGATTGGGATTCATGTAATACAGCAAGATCTACCAGAGCAGGTTGCACCAGTGCAAGATATTGCAGAGCATGATGTGCCAGGGCATGATACTATTGACAGTCTGAGAGCACAGATTGATCAGCTTCGAGCATAGATATAGACTCTTATGACTGAGAGAGACACAACTATTAGGAGACAACAAGATACTCAGGGTCTTCTAGATCATATACAGCAGGTTGGGTCAGGTACTCTCTCAGTGGATATAGTTAGAGCATTATTTTGGGCCAGGAAGGAGACTTCCTACTGGCGACAATGATATGAGGAGGTAGTTGCAGAGAGCCAGAGAGCAGGTAGTTATCAGACCACCGCATTGATGGATACTAGTAGTGGTGGGGTCATGGGACCTCCTTAGAGGAGTGGTGAGCATGGTAGATAGGCATCTAGAGGATTGTCTCACCCACAGCCACAGAGATGGACAGAGTCAGGTGGTAGTGGTACAGGAGAGCCATGACTTTGATTTGAGGCACTTGTATTGTTTGTATCTTATATTATTGTATACTTGGACTTTTATTTTTTTATGATGATCTATATGCAGACATAGTTTCTATATGATGATGCTTTTATTTATGCATGTTACTTCATTTGATGATGTTCTATATGCTTATATGTTTTTAATTTGATGGATGCAAATGAGTAGATGAGTAATGATATGATGATAATGACTTACATGATGCAAATGATAAATGTTTTTGATAACCTTAGATGGAAATGCAAATGATTACTTAACTTAAATAATGCAAATGCAAATGATATATATGAAAATGCAAATGAAATGATTGCTTAATGCTTAGGATGATGTATATGCAAATGAAATGTTTTTTTGGATTTTTTATGTATGCCACTAAATGATAAATGCAATGATAATGCAGATAATAATGATACACTATATGAAATGCACTTAATTGAATGCAATGATTTATATGGATTTACACATGAATGATTGATTTATTTTTGATTTATAGGTTATGCTTATAATGATTATGAATCTAAGTGAAAAAGATGCAACTAAATGATCTTTATGAAATGATAATGTAGATAATAATGATGATACACTACATGAAATGCACTTAATTGAATGCAATTAATGTGATGATAAAATGCAACTAAATGAAATGGATAATGATTAAAATGATTCTAAGGATGAATGCTCCTAATACGATAAAATGCAATTTTTTTTTTTTTTTGTTTATCCAAGTATACTCAATCTTTATCTATGACCATTGATCTGTTAATGAAATGATATGCTTATAATGCAACTTGACAAATGAATGCTTATAATACAGATGAACAATGAGCTAATGAAATGATCTAACTAAAAATTGTACTGCCATTCTTCATATGCTATTGGGTAAAAGTGCTTGTTTTCATCATTGAGCTTTAAATGTTGTAAGAAAATACAAGCAACTTGACATCATGATTCAAGATGACCTGAGTATTGCTTACATGGATTTTGATATAGCAAGTTAATACAAGCAACTTGATATAATGGACCAAGTTAACCTGAGTATTGTTTGCAGAACAGACAAGGAGTATCTCCTTTCATGCATGACTTGGAACGTCCTCCTTGATCTTTTGCTGATCATATCCCGAGACAAGTTCATACCGTAGTAAGAGATAAACCACAGACAACAATCAAAGAAAATAATCATTCCTCATCATAGCTCCTCTAGTCATGAACATCCTTGAGTTGCATAGAGTACATGATTAGCAATAAAATCAATATATAAACACTGAATCTTGTATGTCATTCACATGTTCTTATGGTCATTAGCTGATATTATCATCTTGATGAATGATATTTGATAATCCTTTATAGCTTGTTGATTGATTCTTCATTTTCTGAGTTTCATGATTCAGTTGTTGAGGAAATGCCTGGATTTTTGTTTCTTTGTTGCTCGTTATCTATTTCAAAATCCTAGGTGTTTTTTGTTTTTCTAAGTTTTTTGAATGTTTTTGGATTTTCTAAATTTCAAGAGATCACCTTAGCAAAAGGAATTGGGATTTTGCCCCCAGTGGAAACAAAAAGATTTTATTATGGATATATGAATTGATCAAGATCCAAACCATAGTGGGATACAAATGCAGATTGATAAATGTTGATAAAATCTAAAACAGTGACTACAACAAGTTTGCCAAAGATTGATAAATGTTGGTATGCTGCATATGTTTTGCTAAATGGTTCAAAGCAATGGATGCGAAAGATGGAATGGATAAGCTTAAGATAAATGGAAGTTATAAATGCAAGAGGATGGAGTGTATAGGTGCGCAAAGCGATCTCATGGATGGAGGAACTCAGTTTTTAGATAGTGCCTGTTTACCAGGTTTTTACCTTCTAAATTTATTGCATTTTTGTTGTTTTATATATTTTTAGGGATTTTCTACTTTTCTGATTTTTACTGATTTCTTCAGGACTTTATATGCCTTTTATTGATTTTTCTAGGACTTTATATCTCAAGCATAGAATTTCTTGAGATGGATAGAATTGATAGGTTCATCAAACCAATCACCTTCTAGGGTAGATAATCTGTATGCTCCTGATCCATATGTTGCTACTATGACAAAAGGTCTTAGCCAATTTGGTTCAAATTTTCCCTTCTTTTCCCGATCTTGCTAATTTCTCGGATTCTCCCTGTAGCGTCCTAAAATTGCGACACTTGCAATTTCGACTGCATTTCGGTCTTCACGATGGCGACGCAACACGCAACCTGAATGGAGACCCTGAAACTTGCTCATGACACTGAAAATTGCATTTTTCAAGCACCCTGGCCTGAACCTCCTTGCACCCTGCTGTCCCGGGAGGTGGGACCAGAGCGCCCAGTGCCCTAGTCCCCAGGACCATGGCGCCCAGCGCCCTGGTCCCTGGTCCCTAGTCCCTGGTCCCTGGGTCCTATTTTGGGCCCGGTCTCCTAAGGGGCTCGGGTCTTTTTGTTTGCAATTTGGAAAATTATCTTTCCTGGTCGGCCTAAGGTCAGGAAAATCAGTCTATCAGCCCTAAAACACAAGTATATAAACTACATTTTTCTCTCTCATTTGGGATGAGGAGGATATGTGTACAAAGCGTGGAAACTATACTCAAGCATTCAAGCATTCCTTCAAGCAATTGATCATTTCAAGTCTCCATTCAAGGCTAAGTGTTGCATTCAAGACAAGGATTCAACCATTGAAGAGGAGATCACATACTACATGCTACATACAACATAAAACATACAACATCTAAACCTTCGCACATAAGGATACAAACATCCTTAGAACAAGGTATTAGTACTTGTTTTACAGTCATTTACATTTACAGCTCTTGCTCATTTCTTGGTTAATTCCAAAACCGGGGTTTGACCTAAAGGCAAACCCCTAATCCCTAACCCCCCAATCGTCTTCGCTTTTCTGTGTGTAGGTTGTAGGTATGCGGCTGAAATTGAAGATCTGGAATCCTTGTGCAGAGACGAACAGATCCCCCTTCGTTTCGCGGATTTTTCGGAGGACCGTGGCGCCGGGCGCCATCGTCCCGACAAATTTTGCTCAAATTTGCAAGACAGCGCCGTATCGACATTTTACTGCTAATTCCAGGTCTGCAGCTTCATCCTATAATCCGAACTCAGTTTATAAGCAAATCTTTATCACTTTCTATGCATGCTTAGCTTAATTCTTCTATCAACATTCTTTACAAAAGAGGGTAGCCTTGCTGTCTTAACCCTTGAAACACATTTAGCATCCAATCTTGCATTGTGTGGGATTGGATCTTGTGGGTTTCAACCCCTCTTTTGAATGTAAAGTCTCTCCCCTAAGTGAAAACCATCGAATCCTAGCGAACCTCCCTTCTCTCTCCTCGGAGTTGGAAGAGGGGAGAACAACTAGGGTTCGATCGCGATTTTCTGCTTTACATTTTGGTGAACCCGACGTGAACATCCTTTCTGATTTTTCATGCTTAGATCTGAAAAAATTGATTACATTTCCATGTTTGATCTTTTGTAAAATTTTAGAGGTGATTGCATAAAAACCCTAAATTTTCTTTTTAGTAATTGAACTTGCGAAATGTCTAAATGTTAATTCTTGTTTCAGATCTGCCCTTCTATTACAAATTATCAATTCATATCTATGCTTTAATTTTGAAAATTAAGTGGTTAAGTGTCAAAACCCTAATTTTTGAAACCCTCTTGATTCAACCTTTGTCCGACAATTTCACTGATCAAAACATCTCCAAATCAGCTGTAACTTTGGATTCCGCAATAAAATCACAATATCTTTCATCCCTGAAAATTTGGAAAAAAGTTGCGAGGACCGTGGCGCCGAGCGCCATCGTCCCCGACATTTTTTCCGAAATTTCGGGAGCGAGATCTTACTGTATTTTCCTGCTAAAATCCAGAATTTTGGCTGATTTTATCAATTATAACACCTTCAAAATTACAGTCAAAGTTGGTCTTGTGATTGCTTGGATTAAGGCTTCTAAACATTTAAAAATCATTGAAATTGAAATTTTGTGTCAAAATTGTGTTCTTACTGTCCTAAATCTGAAAAGTGTGTTTGCATTCATTCAAAATTTCAGCGCTTTATTCAAATTCTTGCATTTTGTGACTTTTGAAATTAAGTGCTTAATTACAACAACTTTGATTTCCGCTTTCAAAATTGAATTTTGCGTAAAATTGAGTCAATTTTCAAATTTCAAAATTTGCATTGCTCTTGGCATTCCCTCTAAAATCATAAAATTCAAAATTTCAGTTTCCCTCTCTTTTCCAAAATTCAAATTTTGCATTTTTCGACAATCTTGGTAGGGTTCAATTTCGAGATTGCAGCTTTAATTTGGCCTATCTACAAATCGTAAAATCACTCAATTTTTTTAGATTAGCTCTAAAATCATCATACCTTTCATCCCTGCAAATTTCGAAAAAAGTTGCAAGGACCGTGTTGCACTCCGGGCGCCACGGTCCTGGACATTTTTTCCGAAATTTCGGGAGACTGTTGTGATTGCATTTAACAGCTTAAATCCAGAAGATTGGTTGATTTTACTGAAAATTGCTACCTCTAAATTCAAAATCTTCTCTCTCTTTCTAGTGCATGAGTTTTACAACAATAAGCCCTACTTACACTATTCCCGTTAGACGAAGCCGTAGAATTAAGTCTTTTCAAGGTTTAACTACTGAGGAGATGGAACCTAATTTGAATAGCCTTTTTAACGAGGACATGGGTAATTCCTCTAATCCTCCTAATGATGAAGAAGCTCTTCATGAGGTTTCTGAAGAACAACTTTCGAAATTGGATAACCAATTTGACGATTTTCGACAATGGATGTCTCAAGAATACCCTGATAGTCAAGCTCTTCCTCTAATTGAGGGTCTAAAATGTATGCTTCAAAGTGATAAGAATGGAATTGATATTTTGTGTGGTATTGCACACATTGTGGATTCAAATGTGATGCCTATGAAGAGTTGTGCCGAATCTTTAGGTTATACACAACCTCCTACTCAAGTCAATCATTCTATTCCTTTGACAACTTCTATTGCTAGCATACCTACTTTTACATCAAACATAATGGCTACTTCTACACAAGGCATTCCTCCTATGATCACCAATCATGGGGGCAACCCTTCTTCTTCAATTAACCCTCTTCCTTCATTCAATCCGACTTCTTCATTCATTCCTTCAATGAGTGTGCCTATTATATCACCACAAATGAACATGACGCAAGGGGGCAATTCATTTAACCATTCCATCCCTCCTTGTAGTATTCCTCCTGCCCAATCATCTCCTATGACTAATTATCAAAGAGTCCCACCACCTTACTCTTTACCTTCTTTCAATAACATAACACCTCCATCTCAATCTAACACATCCAATATGAATTCTTCGACTGAAGCGACCATTAACAATCTTGCACAAACTGTCTCTTCTTTACAGCAACAAATTGCCTCTATGAATCAATCTAAGTTTAGTGTGCCCACATTTGACGTTGCGAGCCCACTTTCTCTTGACATTGTTCGAGCTATCCCTCCTAAACATGTTGAAATCCCGCATTTGGAACTTTATAATGGTAAAGGAGATCCTCTAACACATGTTAAGACTTTTCAAACAATATGTACCGATTTTGCTTATGACCAAAGGTTGCTTGCAAAACTGTTTACTAGAACATTAAGAGACAAAGCCCTACAATGGTATTTCTCATTGCCTTCCTATTCTATTACTTCTTTCGAACAACTTGCAAATGCTTTCATTCAACAATTTCAAAACAATATAAGTCCTAAAGTTACTTTGATTGATTTAATGCATTGTAAACAAGGTGTTAAAGAAAAAGTGATTGATTTCATTGGTAGATATAAGCATTTGTATGCTCAAATTTCTTTTCCAGTGCCTGACAATGATATTCAAAGAATCTTTATTTCTAATTTACAAAAAGATATTCGAGACAAACTTCTGTTTTCTGAGTTTACTTCTTTCCAATAGTTGTGTGCCACTCTTCACAATTATCAACTGACTGTGAGTCAAATGGAACAATCACATCCTATGGCTCCGAGTGATAAGGGTGATAGCAGTCAACAACCATTTGGGAAGTTTAAACCGAATAGAGATTCCATCAAATTCAATGAAAACATCATCAACAACAATGTGAATGCAGCATCAGGTGTGCCTCCTATTTCTAAATTTTTCAAGAAAGAAAGAAAGTATACTCCTTTGAATGAATCATTGCATAGTATTATGAATAAGTTATTGGAACAAAATGTGCTTACTCTTCCTCCTATAAGACAAATTGATCCTGCAAAGATTACTTCACCTTATTTTGATAACAAATCTTTTTGTCAATTTCACCGTCAGCCTGGGCATGATACTGAAAAATGTTTTTCTTTAAAGGGTATAATTCAAGATTTGATTGATAACAATACTATCTCTGTTTCTGGAGTGAATGATAAAGGCAACACATCTGTAGCTCCTCCTAACCAAAATCTTCAGATTTTCACTGATCCATTGCCTTCTCATACCTCTAATGCAATTGAGGCTAATGATTCCTCTCTCTCATCTGATGGTCTTGTGTCTATGACTCCGAATGTGATTAACTTTGTAGAGCAGCAAGAAATCCCTAAAGAACCTTCCATCACATTTGATTCCAATGAAACCATTAGGGCACCTGATGGTCCTTTATACATAGTTGCAAAAGTCAAGAATATGCCTTGCCGTGGAGTGCTTATTGATCCTTCGTGCATGATTAATGTTATTACTGAAGAATTCCTTTTTACTTTGCAATTGAATCAAGTGATATATGACAAAATAGATGTGATTGTGAAATTATTTGATGCATTTTCTTCTCCTGCAATTGGTTCTATTACATTGCCTATTGAGGTCCATAACAAATCTCTTGATGTGAACTTTGCTATTATTCCATCTGCCGAACAATTTCGTGTGAAGCTTGGTTATCCTTGGCTATCTTCCATGAAAGCTATTTCTTCTCCTATTCATAAGTGTTTGAAATTTCCCCATAATGGTGAAGTTGTTACTGTCAATCATAGTCTCTTTAAACCAGCTGAAAGAACTTCTAGTGTTCCTATTGATTACTTTTGGCCTAAACAATTCCAATCTCTTCCTCCACGAAGTGATCATCTTTTCAAATCTTATCAAAAGTGGAAAACAGATATGATCCTATCTCTAAGTGAACCTAGAACACCTAAACTTGACATTCCTATCATTCTTGAGAAGGAAGTTCTTCCTTTGAAAGATAAAACTAATGTCTTTCCTCAAGAAGATTCCCAACCCATCCCTATGGATGTGACTATGTCTATGCTTAATAAACTTCCTAAGAGTGGACCTATACCTCCTCGTCATGATGGACTTGGTCTTCTCCCTAAACCAAAAATTCCTCCTTTATATGGAGCAGTTCCTCCTCCTTCTTTTTATAGAGAGAAGAGACCTTCTTCTTCTCCTATTATCTAGCCTAAGAGACCACAACCTAAACACCCAAGTGCTAAGGATGAGAACATTCCTCCTCCTCAATCTTCTCCACTTCCTACTAAGACTAGACGAAATCGTTCTGCACGTGAACGCCGGCGAAAGCGTCGTCTTAGAGCTCAAACTTTGCAATCTCCAAAAACACCTTCAACAAGCGTTATTCCATTTTCTCCTCAGTCGGACATTGAGCCTAAATCTCCTAAACATAAGATGCATGATGGTCTTGATCCAGTGCGAGTTAAAGATCCTATTTTTATAAATCTTGATGATGATATGGATGAAAATGTTATGCATGATGAAAATGTTACTTCTCTTGCTTCTGATAGTGAATATGAACTTGTTGATGTTGATAACCATTTATCTAATGAATTTTCTAAAGCACTTATCCTAGCTCCTAGACAAGAACAACGTGGCTTGGAACATGAACATAGCCCTTGTTTGGATCTTGTGATAGCTCCATCTGCTGTGTTGGATGTTCCTCCTCTACCGTGTTCCCTGCCTTCCCGAAACATTGATCAGCAAGATCGGGGGGTAGATGACGTGCTAGACTAGTTTCATTAGCATAGCAGATTCTCTCCTCCTCTCTTTTGTTACTTCTTCTATATGTTATTCTCATTCTTCTATTTGTCGTCCTTAGTGTTGTCTACTTGAGGACGATGCAAAGCATTGAGATCTCTCGATCTCTCTCATGTTGACTCAAAAGACACATGTGTTCCCTTCTTCTAGGTGACCTTCCTTGATTGGGGAATGAAGAACAATTATGCATACATACATATGATATATGTACATGACTTATCATATAGCATACTGACCCCAAGGAAAGCGAAGTCATCTCGTGCTTTGTGTTTTGTGTCTATTATCCTTGGGTTTATCTCACACTTGGGGGCTAAATCCTTGCGATAACGTGCTCCTTTCCTTTCTCATTCTTATATGTATCACTACGTTAAAACAATCACCCCCGGTGAGGCATGTGCGATCGCTTTAACGTAGGGGGGCATACATCCCGTTCATATCTTTTCAAGATACTTGGAAATTTCTTGGCAAATTTAGCTTTGCCTTGAAAATTTTTGATATCTTTCTTGCATGACTCATAGTGAGGGAACCTTACTACTGACAGTCATGGCTCTCCCTCGTGATCTTCCCTTTTACTTTGTCAATCGAAGTCGTAAGATCCTTAGTCCACTAGGGGCTTGGTGTATCTTGCCTCCTTGACATGGTGAAAGTCTTTCAATATTGTTTCCTTGTACTTTACCGGAAGTATGAGCATACATACTCCCGCTAAAGTGGGGGTTAAATGTAGCGTCCTAAAATTGCGACACTTGCAATTTCAACTGCATTTCGGTCTTCACGATGGCGACGCAACATGCAACCTGAATGGAGACCCTGAAACTTGCTCATGACACTGAAAATTGTATTTTTCAAGCACCCTGGCCTGAACCTCCTTGCACCCTGCTGTCCCGGGAGGTGGGACCAGAGCGCCCAGCGCCCTGGTCCCTGGGTCCTATTTTGGGCCCGGTCTCCTAAGGGGCTCGGGTCTTTTTGTTTGCAATTTGGAAAATTATCTTTCCTGGTAGGCCTAAGGTCGGGAAAATCAGTCTATCAGCCCTAAAACACAAGTATATAAACTACATTTTTCTCTCTCATTTGGGATGAGGAGGATATGTGTACAAAGCGTGGAAACTATACTCAAGCATTCAAGCATTCAAGCATTCCTTCAAGCAATTGATCATTTCATGTCTCCATTCAAGGCTAAGTGTTGCATTCAAGACAAGGATTCAACCATTGAAGAGGAGATCACATACTACATGCTACATACAACATACAACATACAACATCTAAACCTTCGCACATAAGGATACAAACATCCTTAGAACAAGGTATTAGTACTTGTTTTACAGTCATTTACATTTACAACTCTTGCTCATTTCTTGGTTAATTCCAAAATCGGGGTTTGACCTAAAGGCAAACCCCTAATCCCTAACCCCCCAATCGTCTTCGCTTTTCTATGTGTAGGTTGCAGGTACGCGGCTGAAATTGAAGATCTGGAATCCTTGTGCAGAGACGAACAGATCCCCCTTCATTTCGCGGATTTTTCGGAGGACCGTGGCGCCGGGCGCCATCGTCCCGACAACTTTTGCTCAAATTTGCAGGACAGCGCCGTATCGACATTTTACTGCTAATTCCAGGTCCGCAGCTTCATCCTATAATCCGAACTCAGTTTATAAGCAAATCTTTATCACTTTCTATGCATGCTTAGCTTAATTCTTCTATCAACATTCTTTACAAAAGAGGGTAGCCTTGCTGTCTTAACCCTTGAAACACATTTAGCATCCAATCTTGCATTGCGTGGGATTGGATCTTGTGGGTTTCAACCCCTCTTTTGAATGTAAAGTCTCTCCCCTAAGTGAAAACCATCGAATCCTAGCGAACCTCCCTTCTCTCTCCTCGGAGTTGGAAGAGGGGAGAACAACTAGGGTTCGATCGCGATTTTCCGCTTTACACTCCCTTAGAACTATGTCTCCAATCTGGAAAATGTGTGGCTTGACTCTGTGGTTATAGCTTCTTGCCATTCTTTGTTGATATACTTTCAAATGGTCTGTTGCATTTTGGCGATGTTCCTGAATCAGTTCTAGTTCCTGGAGTTGAGAGACTCTTTGTTCTTCTTCTGGTATAAGACCATGCAAGAATACTCATAGAGAAGGTATCTCTACTTCTATAGGTAATATCACTTCTGATCCATAGACCAAAAAATATGGACTTTCCCCTATTGGAGTGCGGAGACTAGTTCGATATGCCCAAAGAGCAGGATCTAGCTGAATGTGCCAATCTTTTCCAGCTTCATTGACTGTTTTCTTCAAGATTTTTAAAATATTTTTGTTTGATGCCTCAGCTTGACCATTACCTTGTGGATAATATGGAGTAGAGAACCTATGTTGGATATGAAATTTTTCACATAGCTCTTTTACATCTTGATTTTTGAATGGTCTTCCATTATCAGTGATAATGGTCATAGGAACTCCATAGCGACAGATTATGTAATTCAAAATGAATGATGATATTTGTTTTGTCATCACTGTTGTTAAAGGCACTACTTCAATCCACTTAGTAAAATATTCAGTAGCAACTAGAATGAATTTATGGCTGTTAGAAGATGAGGGATTGATCTTTCCTACTAAATCCAGGCCCCACTGTGAAAATGGCCATGACCCTATCATAAGATATAACTCTTATGCTGGTGCATGAATTAGATTTCCATGAATTTGACATTGTTTACACTTTCTAGCATAGGTGAATGAGTTTCTTTCCATAGTAGGCCAAAAGTAACCCATACGAATAAGTTTCTTAGCCAATGTTAAACCACTTGAGTGTGTACACAAATACCCGCATGAATGTCATTAAGAACTCTTTCAAATTCATCTTTTTCCAGACATCTCAATAATGTACCATCTAGACCACACCTATATAGGATATCAGCAATAATAGTATAGCGAGAGGACTGATGGATAAAGTTTCTGCATTGATTACGAGATAATTCCATAGGAAGGATATGATCTTTTAAATATTGGTAGGTTTGACCGTATAAGGATTGACTTGTTCCTGATATATGGCAAATTCGATAGGTATACTGGGATTGAATGGTAGGGGTTAAGATATCTTCCACAAGAAACTCATAACGTTGTTGATTCTCTTTATGTTGCAAGAAAGATGCTATTGTAGCCATTGCATCTGTTGCTTTATTTTCATTTTTGGGAATCTGGGTGAATGTGATTTCTTTAAAATGTCCTTTAAATTCTTCCACTAGCTGTTTGTATGGCATAAGCTTATCATCCTTTGTTTGATATTCATCATTTATTTGATAAATGACAAGTTGTGAATCACCATAGACATGAAGTTCTTTGACATTCCATTCAATGGCCATTTTGAGCCCTATAGCCAATGCTTCATACTCTACAGTATTATTGGTGCATGGAAATCTTAGTCTATATGATTTCGGAATTGTATGTCCTTGAGGTGTGATAAAAAATATTCTTGCACCTGATCCATATTGAGTATAAGAACCATCAAAGTACAATTCCCAAAAGTTTGTACTTATTGTCAAGATATCTGCATCAGGAAATTCGATATGCAAAGGCATGTCATTTTGTAGAGGTGCATCAGCTAATTGATTAGCAATGACTTGTCCCTTGATGGCTTTCCAGTCAACATATTCTATGTTGAATTCACTTAGTATCATAACCCATTTGGCTAGTCTCCCTCTTAATGTTGACTTACTCAATAAATATTTGAGAGGATCTATCTTTACTATTAATTTTACAGAATGAATCAACATATAATGTTGTAGCTTCTGAGTTGCAAATACAACTGCTAGACATATCTTTTCAATTGATGAATAATTTAACTCATATCCAACAAGTGTTCTGCTGATATAATAAACTGCTCTTTCTTTTCCTTCATCATCATGCTGAGGTAGGAGAGCACCTAATGATACACTTATTGCTAAGATATAGAGTAACAAGGGTTTCCCTTTGGTTGGTGATATCAGTACTGGAGGACTCATAAGATATTCTTTTATTTACAAGAAAGCTTCTTCACATGTTAAATCCCATTTGAATGGAACATTTTTATGTAGAAGATGGGTAAAGGGAAGACATCTATCAGCCAATTGGGACACAAATCTCCTAATTGATTGGAACCTTCCTTGTAAATATTGCAATTGACTTATGTTCTTAGGTGATTCCATCTCCATGATAGCTTTAACTTTTCCAGGATCGACTTCAATGCCACGAACTGATATAATGTACCCAAGGAGTTTTCCAGAGGTTACCCCGAATGCACATTTCTTTGGATTTAATCTCAATTGATATCTTTCCAGCCTGTCAAAAATCTTTCTTAAAGTGTTCAAATGTTCTTTTCTTGTGTGAGATTTTGCAAGTATGTCATTCACATAATCTTCCATAAATGTATGCATCATGTCATGTAAAATTATCGTCATAGCCCTTTGATAAGTCCCTCCTACATTCTTAAGCCCAAAAGGCATAACGTTCCAGCACTATGTTCCCCATGCACAGGTGAAAGTTGTCTTCTCTTGATCTTCAGGTGCGATTCTTATTTGATTATATCCTTAGAAGCCATCCATTAATGAAAACATCTCATGCCCTGCTGACAAGTCTACTATGATATCAATGTTTGGTAGTGGGAAATCATCTTTTAGACATGCTTTATTTAGATCTCTGAAATCTGTGCAGATTCTTATGCTCTTATCTAGTTTTGATACTGGTACAATACTTGAAACCCATTCTAGATAAGCAACTGGTCTTATGAATCCCACTTCTAATAATTTCTTCAGCTCAGTTTTGACAAGGAGAGCAATATGTGGGTGCATCTTTCTTAGCTTCTACTTAACAGGTTTTGCTTTTAAATCCACACTAAGATGATGCATGATAAGATCTAGGTTTAGCCCTGGCATATTTGCATAAGACCAAGCAAAATTTATTTTTCATTGCTTATAGAATTCCATGTATTCTTTCCTCTCTTTTTTTGATAATGAGGCAGCAAAATGAAGTATTTTAGGATCCTTTGATGTATCAATGTTTACTGCTTCTGTTGGTTCTATCAGGATAGCAGATCTTTCTTGAAAATATGCAGGAAAAATGTCAAAATTTCCATCTTCTGACACCTCAAGGAGTTTTCATCATCAGATATGCCCTTTATTTTCTCTTTTGATTGATCTAATGTTGCCATGAAATGTTTTTCAACCATAGGTCTCTTTCCTTGTTTTATTTCACTTTTGCGACTAAAATTTTTGGCATTCTCCTAACTATGAAAAACTTTACTTGAATTTGTAGTGTAAGATATCTTAGGTTGGATGGGTTCAATAGCATTAAGGTACACAACTAAGTCATGATCATTGGAAAAGACATTTAGTTCAGGGTTGTCTAAATTATCCCAATCAATTAGTTCAGGATGAAGAAGGGGTAAATCATAATCACCGTCATCATCAGGTGTTCCAACGTTCATGACATAATGATCATAATTTATCATAGAATAGGTATTGTCATAGATTGAATTTTTTTGAGGATTGTCTTCAAGAATTTCTGAATTAGTCTTAACAAGATTAATATTATCATTTTGTATTTCACACTCATGTGGTTCTTGAATTGACGTTTGTCCCTTAAATGCATGGATTATATCAACCCACATGTCTTTGGTATTGCAAATTTCTTCTTGATTGACTCCATTTGCAGTTTGGAGTTTATAGACTTGTGTACATGTTAAAGAGGATTCTTTTAATAGATTTTGTCTCCTTTCCAACTCATCTTCTTCTGGACTATTAGTTAATCCAACTTGACTATCTCTTATTTCTTCTATAGTTCTTGCATATCTGATTCTTGTTTGCACTTCTTGAGGCATTGTATCGCCGTTTTTGTCATTCTCTTTTCTTTTTGCATATGCCTCTTTTCTCTGAATTCTAAATTTCTCTTGTCTCTTTTCTAATTTTATCTTTTGTTCTGTAATGGACAAGTCTTCTTTTGTAATGGCTGCTTGATCTTCATTCTGTTCATTACTTGATGTAGTAGATAAATTATCTGGTCCCCATTCATACTCATTGGAATCTGTTTCTGAATTCTGATCTAAGATTACTCCACTATACCATACTGGAATGTCATATGGTGCAAACAGTTCTTTGATTTCTGTCATTTCTATTTTTACTGCTTCTAGAATATTCTGTTCATATTTTTCTTTTGTTTGTATTTTCAGAACTTGTTGACAAGATTTTTCTTTACCTTTGATAGTAGTCTTTTCTTCTTTTTTTTCATGATCTTCTTGCTTCTTTTGCTTATTGGCTACTGTTTTGGCTGCTTGATGTAGCTTTTCTTGCCAATTATGTCCTTGAGAAACTGATTTCTTTCTCCATTTTTGCTATTGAGTATTGTGTTGCTTTTGATTAAACTTTAGATAACCTAACCCAGATTTATCTTCTATTGATTGTGAATGTGGACAAATAGGTTCTGAAATACCTTGATGTTGCTTACCAATTGGTCATTTCCCTTCATATCCCATCTTCTGCATGATTTTATATCCTTTGCCATATTGTTTTATGGGAATATTGACTTCTACTACTGTTGCTATGGTTTTATCTTCATCTTTGTATAACCAACCAAGAATGTCCTTGTCTTCATTTTCTTCCTCAAGAGTTCCAGCACTAACAAAGGTTCCCTTAAACATACATTTTGATTTTTCTAATGATTTTGATTGAATATCTGTAGGTTTTCTATATGACTTAGGGAAAAGTGGAAAATTATTCAAAGAATATTTTCCCATTCCTTCATCATTTAACTTGAGCTTTTCTTCAAAATTTTCCCATAACTTTGCTTGAATTTCCTTGGTAGGATATACTAATTCCCTATTATGTGGAACTGTGGTATCTTGTGTTGGCTTCAAATTGTTGCAATATTGACTGGAATCTGCAATTATAGTGATTTCTTTTCCTTTATGAGGAAATTTTACACATTGATGATATGTAGAAGGAACTACTTGCATCTTGTGAATCCAGGGTCTTCCCAGAAGAATGTTGTAGGAAAGATTTAAGTCTAAAACTTGACACAATGTATCCTTTTCCATAGGTCCTATCCTTATTGGTAGCATAACAGTTCCTTTAGAAGAACGTTCTACTTCATCGTAAGCCTTGATGGTTATTTTCTTTTTCGGGTCCACTGCATTCTCTAAATACCCCAAAGCTTTTATGAAACTTAATGCACAAATGTTTAAACCAGCTCCTCCATCTATGAGTACACATTTGACATGAGTTTTATTAATGGAGACTTCAACATGTAAAGGAGCATTGTGAGGATGTTGTAAGGAGGCATCATCATTTTCAGAAAATGATAAGTAATGAGGAGCTATAAGATGTCCTACCATGTTTTGGAACTGATCTATATCCAAATCCTTTGATACCGTTGTTTCCACTAAAGCTTTCTCCAAAATTTCCTTATGCATAGGTGAAACCTTGAGAAGTTCCAAAATTGATATTTGAGCTAGTATTCGTTGTAATTGCTCTACTAAATTGTATTGTTGTGATGTGGATGTTGAGTCTTTTACTATACCTAGAAAGGTAACCTTTGCTTTGCTTCTTGTGATAACGTTGATTGGTTCTGAAGATGGATTTTTGTTAACAATTATCACATTTACTACATCATCATATGTATAAGCGTAATTCACTTTGGCTTTCCCTTTGTTATTTTCCAATTGGGATGATACACCTTTATCATAGTTTGGAAGTGGAGTTTTAAAAGCCAAGTGTGATTCATTTGTCTTATGGCTACCCACCGTAATGGTTCCATTATCAATTAGATCTTGGATAATGTGTTTTAATCTTTGACAATCATTTGTTAGGTGTCCTTTATTCTGATGATAATTGCAAAAATGATTGTCATTCCACCAGTTTGGCTTAACTAGTGGTTCATAAATTCTTGCTTCGGGTAAAACAATCAATTTGTTAGTAAGCAAAGTTTTTAGAGCTGATTCTAAAGGCTCTCCAATATTTGTGAATTTTCTCCAAGGATTAGAGAAAAAGGACCTGACTTTCTTGTTTTCTAGATTGTTGTTGCTTGGAATTTGACTTGATAGATTGAAAATTGGTTGTTGTTGTTTTGCAGTATTATTATCATCATTTCCTTCATTGTTGACATTCCTATTCTTTGACCAAAACTTGGGTTTATCATTGTTGTTGTTATTGCTGTTGTATGAATTATTGTAAAGTTTTAGTTCTCCTTTCTTTACCATTGCGTTCTCTATTTTCAGACCATTTTCTATCATTTTGGCAAAAGAGGGAGGACATTGCATCCTTAGTCGATAACTCATTTCACTGATAAGATTATCAATGAATATGTCCATTTTTTCTTGATCAGGTACATCCCGGGGATACCTATTAAACATGTGTTTCCATCGCTGTAAAAAGATCATAAAGGATTCACCATTCTTTTGTTTAACATTGCAAAGATCTAGCATTGTTATTTCATTCCTTATATTGTAGGAATATTGTGAAATAAACCTATTCACAAGTTCTTCAAAGGATTTGATTCCAGATGGTAACCTTGAAAACCATTCCATTGATTGCCCATTTAAAATCCTAGGAAAAAGATGCATAAGGTAAGTCTCATCATGAACAAATTCCATGCTCATAGTACAAAACTCCCTAATGTGATCTTGAGGATCAAATCATCCATCGTATTTGTCATATTTAGGAATCTCACAATGTTGCGGAAATGGTATCATATTTAACTTTTTATCAAAGGGATATGGACATATGTCTTCTAATGAATACTTCTTGGAACTTGTCCCATTTTGCATGTCTTGTATCTGCTGTTGTAGAGTTTGTATTTGTTGAGTAAAGTTTGAAAATGGATTATCCACATCGCTTCTTTTATCATTACGTTCTTTTCTTTTGTCATCCCTTTCTTTCCTTGTTTCTTCGCTACTTTCTTTGTTCATATCTTCATTGTTTTGCTCATCCGTGTTTTGGCTGTTACTTGTTTCCACATCTTATTTTAAGCTTTCTATATTAAAGTCTTGTGGTAGTTTAGCTCCAGATTTTGCCAATATCAAGAGATATTTCTCTTTTTGTTTTGTCAATAATTTTTCCATTAGCCTATCAAATTTGAAATCTTCTTCAGGGTCTCTAATCATGCTATTGACAACTTCTTCATCGACAACGGTAAATCCAAAAGTGTTATCTTCTTCCTCCATTTGTTTTTTTCTAAGCTGTTCACATTGGGCTCTTGTCCAAACTAGCATGTGTTTCTCTCAAAGTTGTCCAAAAATTCCCAAGGACAAGGTCAATAAGTAATTATTGGTTTAGGAAGATATGCTTTATTGATCTTACCACTATTGTTTGTTCGTTGGGATAAAGCATCTTTTTGTTGAAAGGCACGTCTTTGTAGAGTTTCACTGTCAAATTTTGTACCACAACCACGTAAGTAGTGACGAAAACAGTGTAAAAATGTCCTATGTTTCAGTAAGATCTTATGATTGATATACAAGAATCTTATTCTTTTCTGAGTAGTTTTGTAATTGGGTTTTCTTTTCTTAAGGTGATATTTAAAAGTCATATAAGCATTTGACAGTTTACAAGTTTGATTCCAATGTGGGTGCAGTTTTGGTTTTGATGTAACCTAAGTTCAAAATAGGAAAAATATATCCAAGATTAGGAACCTAGTATAGATTGATCAAGCTTCGTGATAGAGGATTTGATTATCCTGATGAGAGTCTTGCAAGGATGTTGATTTTTGCACTTAAGATGTTTGAATCAATAGTTTGCTGAATGTTAATGTTTATAGAACATTTTGGAAATAACCTATAGGATTAGCAACCTAGTTGTTTTGAGCTATCTTGAAAATACGTGATGGTTTAGAGACAAACCTCCTTCAAGGATTTTTCTTTTTTTTTTGATATTTTGATGTTTTGATACTTTGATTTTGAGTTGGTGCTTCAAGTGTTGGAGTGCTTTTTGTTTTATCCTTTTGATCACACTTTTCAGAAATTTGTTGATTTTTTATTGCTTGTAGATGATAATAATCTTCAATTTTTGACCATTTGGAACATGTTACAAACATAGAAGACACAATGTTTAATAAATAAAATGCATAGGCAAGTACAAATCCCTATGGCAAGCTGAGACAATAGTTGTTGAATCTCACATGGAGTTTCCCCTGAGGCTACGCTATTCAAAGCGGATATTTAGATGCTTGACCCCACTAGCTCCACCCTCGACACTCACTTCTTCGGGGCAGCCAAGCACCAGTTTCCATGAAATCTCCTCATGGCAAACTTTATATCTCTACTAGGAACCGTATGTGTGTGAGCCGCTTCAGAGGTCCGACCTCCTGTGCCAACAACTAGAAGGTTTTTTGGCAACTAGTACAAATAGTCTTTAGTAAAGGCTTCCAGTCATGTGGCCATACATGCAGCACTTTCAGCTCTGTGAATACAGAAGGTTCCTAGCCTATAGAGGTTACGTTCCATAGGGTTTATGGGGAAGCATAGTGTCGGTATGAACTTATCAGCACATGTTGTTTCAACTTTCGTTGCAAACACGATTTATTTAGAGTGGATTGGAAGGACTCAATATCGGCCCATTTCCACTTTAGGTTGTTCCCCTCTCACTGGTCCCCTCAAGACAGCTCGTGAAGGCAGGCCCTCTAAAGGATTAATTGCTTGAAAGTAAAGAAAGCGTAAAAGAGTGGGTTTGGATTTTTGATCACCCAGTTAAGGGGAGAGCATATACCTACCACTTTCGAGACATAGAATACAAGCATTCCTTTTAACCTTTTCAAAGAAATTTGTTGGCTAAGTCCTATTTGGAGATGTTGCTCCAACAAGCATGGTGTTTATTTTAGCCCCACATAGAAAATGATTTTCTAAACTAGGAATTGGAAATCCTGGTCAACAAAATGAAAATCGTTGCAAAAAGTAACTTATTTTGTAAGAATGGACAAGTTGATTGTTCTTTTTAACTTGCAAAATATAAGATTGATTGTGCTTTTTACCTTTGCAAGAAAATAAAAGATTGTTGTTCTTTTTAGAGCCCAAGATTTGAAGTGTGAATGTCCTAACTTTGCAAGAAAGTAAATGTTTGATTTGTTGTTCTTTTTACCTTGCAAATGTGATTATTTTTAGAGCCCAAAAACAAGTGAGATACTTTTTAGAACACCAAGTTTGAAAATGAAATTCTTTTTATCCAAAAGGAAATATGAATTCTTTTTAATCAACTTTGAAAAAGCTAGGAAAGAAATCACTAAATCCTAAATTGTCTTCTCCAAACCTACAAGAAACTGTTAGAAACCTGCAAAATAGTAAAAAGTTAGTGAAAAACCTTAGGTGGGCTTCCACAAGCCTAATTTCAAATCGGTTACAAACTTTTTGTCAAATGCGCTATCCTACGATTCAAAAGCGCTAACCTGCATTACACATGCGCTAACCTTCATTACAATAGCACTAACCTGTTTTATAAAAGCGCTAATCTTTAGACAAAAGTGCTAACCTGCATGACATATGCGCTAACCTATTGTGCAAAAGCACTGATTTTCTGACAAAAACACTAACCTGCATGACATATGCGCTAACCTATTGTGCAAAAGCGCTGATTTTCTGATAAAAGCACTAACCTGCATGACATATGCACTAACCTATTGTGCAAAAGCACTAACCTACAATGCAAAAGCGCTATCAAAATTGGTATATGCATGAATCTGCATTACAAATATGTTAATTTTATTTTTTTGCGATATTTTTAAAGGTATATGTGAGGTCCAGCCCCACGGTGGGTGCCAAAATGTGTGAGCTTGAATTTCATCCTTAGAATGTTACCTATAATAAGTTAGTTTCACAAAATACAATGGAAATGCATACATGAAATCCAAAATTCACCAATGAAACTGCATGAAATAAATATTAAAATAAAACACTATTTTACCTTCATGGCTTATGTCTCATTGTGTCCTAACTCCACTGTTCCTGGTTGCAGATGGTGTGCTCTCAGACAATGCATTGTTGGCTTCCAAGATGGCATATGAAGAATGGACTGATAACTTGTAGTTAACTGATAGTATGATATGCAAAGCTACATGACTATGCTAAATGATACTATATGATAATATTGCGAAAATGATATTTTCTATTTGCTAATTGCTTCAAAAACTCACGGATGCATAAGATTGGCTTGAAAACTATTTTTGAAGACTAACTTCCTCTCAATTGAAGCTCTTGATTTTATAGACTTTGAGAGGATAAGATGATGTGGCTCAGATCAACGGTCATGATCAAATCTGCAGATTTGAATGGCTGTGAGCAAAGGTGAAGGTTGAGAGAAAGGGGGAAGGAGAAGACAAGTGTCACTCATCTCACCTTGACTGGGTTGCTGACTGAGAGAATCTAAGGATGGTTGGAGGAAATTTAGGCATGGTAGGACAAGTGGACTCAAATCCTTCCCAAGATGTAGGGGTGTTGGAAAGAATATAGGAAATGGTTATGAAATATGTGTACATACACAATTTCATTAATTTTGGAAGTTGAGGATAAATCATGAATTAATATTTAGAAATATTAATTTCCTTAGCCACATGTTGGATGAGTTGGCAAAGGGAAGATGAAGTGGAGATGGAGAGTGAGTTGGAAAAGAGATATTAAATAATTTAAGAATTACTTAATATTTGAGACTATAGGATAGGAGAATAACTATTAAATATTGGATATTTAATTGTTTGGAGGAGATAATTAAATATTAGATATTTAATTAACTTGGTTAGAGGAAAAATTAAATATTAGATATTTAATTAACTAGAGGAATAGGATAGATGAATTAATTAATAGAAAGACACGAAATGAATTAAATGAATTAATCTTTTCAAATTAACTATTTAATAGAAGAATAATTATTAAATAAATATAAAATATTTATTTAATTGCTTATAGCCAATTTTAGGTGTATACACCATCAGATCAGAATCAGAGAAGGGGATAATTGGAAGACAACATTCAAGACAAATGAAGGATTGTATGAATGGTAGATGATGCCTTTTGGATTGACTAATGCACCAAGTACTTTCATGATGTTGATGAATGAGGTATTGAAGAAATTATCGGGTAATTTTGTTATTGTGTATTTGGATGACATTTTGGTTTTCAGTAAGACAAAGAAAGAACACATGTTGCATTTGAGATAAGTTTTGCAGAGGTTGAGAGAAGAGAAGTTGTTGATAAACATTAAGAAGTGTAGTTTCATGAAGGAAGAGTTAGTCTATTTTGGATTTGTGATATTTGCGGATGGATTTTAGATGGATCTTGAGAAGGTAAGAGAAATTGTTGAATGACCTACACTAGAAATCATTGGAGAGATAAGATCATTTCATGGATTGGCTAGTTTGTATCGAAAATTTATCAGAAATTTCAATTCAGTTTATAGTCCTATGATAGAAGCAATGAGAGGAGATAGAAAAGATTTCAAGTGGACAACTAGTGCAAACAAGAGCATTGAATTGTTGAAGCAGAATGTGATAGAGATGTCTATGTTAGCAAGTTACTATATTTAGAAAAGTATTTCAAGTAGACTGTTGAATGATGCAAGGAGGAGATATTCAGTGTATGATCATGAATTATATGCCATAGTCCAAGTATTTAAGAAATGGAGACATTATTTGTTGCGTAAAGAGTTTGTGTTGTATACCAATCATCAAGCTTTGTAGTATTTGAATAGTCAAAGTAAGTTGAATCAGAGACATATAAGATGGGTGGAGTTCATGCAGAGTTATACATTTGTTTTGAAGCATAGAAGTGAAAAATCAAATAGAGTTGTTCTGATTAATTAGAAAAATAGGTTTTTTGGACGTAACCTTTAACAAAGGAGATTAAGATAAGACACTAAAAAGTCCAGTACTTAAGAACCGCTTACAAAATGTCTGAAAAAAAAGCTAGCAAACCAAAAAGACAGCTAAGATAAAAGCAACAAAGAAACAAGGAAAGTGCTACACAACTATAGTCTTCAGCAGGTCCTCCGCCTTTTTCACCAGCTGGTCATTGGTGGCCCCAACAACTTTGAGATCTTCCAGGTCCTTCTTAGGTTTCTTTTCTTTCTTTTTGCCTCTAGTATGGGTTTTGGGTCCTTGAGATTCCCCTGTACCTTTAGTGTCTGGGTCAATATGTAGGATCTCCTTCTCTTCATCCAGTTTGATGATGAGAGTGTTAGTGTTGCTAGTAGAAATCTTTAGGATGCTTAAACTCTATTTAGGAATTCTCTTTAGACACTCCTCAATTTTCTCGACTTTACTGGCAGTACTCGAGATAGTTTGATCATTAGCGTCAGCAAGATTTTTCCTTTCTAGCAGATCTTTCTCTATTTTCTCAAACCTGGGGTTGAAGGAGTCTCTTATGTTTTCGATTTTAGCAATGGTATTTTTTCAAGTCCTCTATGTAATCAACCATGGTCTTCCCTTCCCCAATGTTGATGGTTTCCAAAATTTGAATTCTATTATTGAGTTTTTTGTTGTTGTCCACAGCTTTCTTATAACTAGTTATAAGCCACTCCATAGTATCCATAAAACCTTGCATACCCTCTGGAGGAGGGTTAGGGGGAGGATCAACCTTACTAGGGATATCCTGTTCCTTTTTTGGGGTTTCCCAAATAGTAGTTGTGTCTTCAACCCTAAGAGCCTCGTCCATAGTCACCTTCTCCAGATTTTGTTCAGCTTCCAAGGTCCTTTCCTGCTTATAAACCTCCAACTCCTTAAAATTCTCCTCCTTCCTCTTGTTCTTATTTCTAGTCTGGGTGTGAACTCTAGTCTTCTTTTTTAGCAACCCTTGAGGGTTATCCTTCTCTGAGTCTTTAGAGACCTCCTCCTCTAAGGAAAGGCTAATCTAGGTGATTCTACCTTTAGGTTTTTTACCCTTAGAGGAAGAAGGTCTTGTTTTAATTTTGTTTCCTCTTCTTTCCAATTTCATAATCCGAAACATCCATGCTCTCCTCAAAATCTCTCGATGGGTCACTATCAGACTCCTCATCCATTGAAAAGGCAGAGTTAGACCCATCCTCCTCAGAATCTACAGAGGGCTACATGCGGGCTATTTGATTGGCCTTGAGATGGTCGTAAATAAGGACCATTAAGCCTTGATGCATGGTAGTGTCCCCCATAGGGTTATCTTTATAGGCCTTAATGGTGGCATTCATCAAGTAGAGCAGAAAATAAGGAAAATTAACCTTCTCATTGTGCCTAAAATGATTCAGCAAGACGAAGTGGTAACCATAAACTTTTGTAAACCTACCATCTAATGTAATGTAGCGCATTAAAACAAAGAGGACCTCTCGCCAGGGTTTGACAAAAGCCCTAGGTGGGTAGTAATTTTTACTTAACTTCACCAGGCATTTTTTCTCCTTCTTGGTTTCTGGATATCTATTAATGGCCTCCTTGCTTACTTTCCTATCTCTGTAGAAGTTGCATCCTTCCTTTCTGAGGCCTGTGGCTTGGGCAATAAGATCTTCATCAATTTCAACAGTTTGGTCTCCCATTTTCGGCATACCCTTTCTCCATTTTTTGCAGAAAAAACTGGTAACCATGCCATCCCGTTCGTGGAGTCTCTCCATGAATTTCGAAAAACCACCCTTCTGCAGGATG
The DNA here is from genome assembly GCF_030272615.1 of Cryptomeria japonica. NCBI lineage: Eukaryota > Viridiplantae > Streptophyta > Pinopsida > Cupressales > Cupressaceae > Cryptomeria > Cryptomeria japonica. Next base: position 714,042,713 of record NC_081415.1, on the reverse strand, counting down.
CTTCAAACCTCCTCCTTCTGTTTCCATTCTTTGCAGCTGCTTGGTTCATATCTCCGCCTATTACCACCCATGTTTTTGTTGTTCAGAGCCAAATTTTGAAACTTGCAGAATGATTTAGCCAGAAAGTGTGTTGGAACTATCAACTTTACCCAAAAAGCGTGCGAACTGATGAAATAAATATTATAATAAATGAGGTTCTCATTATTATAATAATTCGAAGTACTCCAATTAGTCCTTTTTATTATTATTTTTTCCATCAAAAATCTTTGGAGTGCTTCTATATCGGTCATTAAAAATTATTAGTCTGACATTTTTAGGGAGTCCTTGTTCTCCCGTCCACATAATCATTTCATCTTTGTTAATCATCACATTGGCAGCCCAGTCAGTAGAGCCATTGGCCTCACGGTATATGTGGGATATGTAACTTTTTTTAAAACTGCTGATAAGGTCTTTAGCAGCTTTAATGATATTGTTGATCGGTCATGAGGGCTTTGAGGTCCCCTTAAGACAATTTATGATATTGTTTGAGTCCCCTTCAATCCATAAGTAGGGGAAATTCCATTTTGTAGCAAGGAGAATACCTTGGAGAGTTGCCATTGCTTCAACTTTATGGTTTGTTTGGCTTCCAATTGGGACAACAACCATTTCCTTGCAAATTCCTTTATCATCTCTAAGAATAGCTCCACAACCTGCAGGGCCTGAGTTACCTTTTGCAACACCATCAAAATTAACTTTGACCAACCATTAGGGGGGATTTTCCATCTAGCTTCAAGTCTTTTATTTTGGTTGGGGTCAGAACTGTCAGCACTGTTCAAATTCCATGAGCTTAAGATGTTTAATTCCAAGGGGTTGTTCAAGAAATAGGGACCCTCAATGATCCCCATATTTTCCACAATCGCCCATTGAATTTTCTAGAACACAATATCCAGATTGAGGGCTACGTCCCTAAAGATATTATTGTTTCTTTCTTTCCATAGTCCCCACAGGATGTGAGGAAGAGATAGCTGCCATAGAGATCTCAAAAAGGAGTTAGTCTAATGAAAATTCTAGGAGGAAAACAGTTCACTGATAGTGTTAGGAAACACCCAATCAATGCTAAAACTTTTAAGAAATTTGTCAAATAGAGTTGTTGATGCATTGAGTAGAAGGAGGAATCTGTTGAAAGAGATGAGAGTGGAGGTATTAGGTTTTGAAGAATTGAAGAACTTATATGAGGAAGACTCAGATTTTGTAGAACCTTGGAAATCTTGTAAGGAACCAGTTATGGTGGATAGAAGTAAGTGGTTAGATTATCTCATTCAAGATGAGATGTTGTTTAGAGGAGTTCAATTGTGTATACCTAGAAGTTCTATGAGAGAAAGTCTTATAAAGGAGAAGCATAATGGAGGATTAGCTAGACACTTTAGAGTTTATAAGATAGTGGCATTGATTAGTAAGAATTACTTTTGGCCCCAGATTCATAAGGATGTTAGGAAATTTGTGCAGAGTTGTAGGATTTGTCAAACCTGAAAAAGGTAGTAGTCTAAATGTTGGATTGTATAAGCCTTTGACAGTTCTAGAGAGACCTTGGGAGGACATAAGCATGAATTTTATACTTGGCTTGCCTAGGACATATAGAGGAAATAATTCTATATTTTTAATGGTTGATAGACTCTCAAAGATGGAACATTGCATACCTTGTAAGAAGAAAATGTATGTAGTGCATATAAACGACCTATTTTTCAAGGAGGTGGTGAGATTCCATGGATTACCTAAGAGCATAGTTTCAGATAGGGACACTAAGTTTTGTTGGATATTTTTGGAGAACACTTTGGAAAAAGATGAAGACAAATTTGAAGTTCGGTTCTACTTTTTACGCATAGACTAATGGACAAATGAAAGTAGTGAAAATGAGTTTGGGAAATTTGTTGAGATGTTTAGTTGGAGATAAACCTAGAAGTTGGGACTTGATCCTTGCATAAGCAGAATTTGCCTACTAGAAGAACACCTTTTGAGATTGTTACTAGAGCACACCCTAGAGGCATATCATAATTGAGAGACATCAGTAATGAAGATAAAAGGAGTGCAAAAGTAGAAGAATTTGCAGAGCATATGAAGATAGCGCATACTCAGGTCAAACAACATTTAGAGGACATGAATAGCAAGTATAAGGAGAAAGCAAATGAGAAGATGAGACATAAAGAATTTGAAGTGGGCAATGAAGTGATGGTATGTTTGAGAAAAGAGAGATTCCCAACTGGAACCTATAATAAGTTGTAGATGAGGAAGTTTGGACCTTGTAAGATCTTGAGGAAATTCAGTTCCAGAAATGCATATGAAGTGGAGTTACCAAAGAATTTGGGTATTTCACCTATACTCAACATTGTAGAACTACATCGGTACCGTGAGGCAAAATTCAATGAGGACAGTGTAGTAGACTTGGAGAAGAAGATACCCCAAAGGGAACTAGATCATATTGAAAACATTTTAGATAGTATGATTGGGCGTAGCACCTAGACCAACCAATATAGAGAGTATCTTGTGAAGTGGAAGGGCAGACCAGCTGAAGATTCATTTTGGATTTCTGAGGTAGAGGTAGACTGTCTTGGTTTTCCTCTAAACCCAACAAAGTGAGGGACTCACTTTTTCAACAATCTTGAATATCTGATGCAGGAGCATCCTTGGTTCATGGCAATCCCACATCAACCAAAAACATTTTCTTTTAAGTTTGTTCCCGTTTTTCATTTTCAATATTTCTTTCTGTGATTATTTGGATTTACTCACCAAATCTTGTGGAGCTGAATTTTGTTCATGGACATGTTCATCTACCTTATCCCAAGTCCACAAGACGTTTGGATCTTTTTTTAGCAAAGTTATCGCTTCCAAAATTTGAGATAGTTTTCTAGCTTGGAACACGGGAACCGCTTGGACCTATTTGGTATTAGCGAATCTTGTGGATCCTTTCTGTAGCTTGCAAAGCTTCAATTCATTGTTTCCAACGTCCCTTGGGATGTGGCCGACCTTCCCTTGGGTTTGCACTTTATTCTATGTATTTTCTGAAAGGATCTCATTGGCGGAGGTCGACCTTGTTGTTTTCACGTTTCATCTTGTTCTTCGACATTTGTTTCATCTTGGCCTGACGCAAATCAGTCTTGATCATATAAATCAATGTAATTAAGCATTTAGAAATTAGTTATTAGAACATAGAAGAGAAATCTGAAGGTTAGGAGTTGGATCACATTCTTGCTTGAGCATGGATATTGTATTAGAGCATGTATCTGATCAGGTCAGTGTGCCAAATATTGTAAGCCCGCATGTTGCCGACAGATTGTAATTGCTTTTCATGATATAATTCAATATTTTATGCATTTCCTCCATCACATTGTGTCTCTTTTGTTGTGTTAATTCTTGCTGCACAGTCCAGATTGTTCTCTTTGAGGACTTACTCCTACCGTGACTGCATTAAGAAGAGACCACAATCAGTACTCAATCAAATGATGAACATGCACCTGTTGGAAATGTGCCTCTAATTCACTTGACAGTTTCAGGTTGATCAGGCTAGCCTACACCGATGGAATAGCAAAGTGTTACGTTCTTGGTAGTAGAACACCTTCTGATCGGTATGACTTACATCGATGTCTTCTCTCTATCGGGGTTGTCATCGGCTATCAGATGTTCCTGTTTGAAGTTGTGTCGATACCTGATGGATCTACCTTAGGTGGTCCCGGTCATCATCGGCTGTTGGAGGATCACGTTTGGTGCTATGCCGATACCCGATGAAGTCGCCTTCGGTGATCGGGTCGGCTATCGGGTTGGTGTGTTGAAGGCTACGCCAAAGTCTCGATGAGTCCGCTCTGTTTTGTCTCGGAGTGCTTCACTTATTAACATAGTAGTTAGGAGCATGTTTTGATGACCTGATGAGACCACCTTAGGTTATCGGGCTATCAATGCATATCGGCATAGCAGTTTTGAGCGTGTTTTGATGACCCGATGAGACCACCCTAGGTTATCAGGATAACAATGCATGTTTGAGGTAACATCTCAAGGTTGGTTTCAACGGGCCGATGAGGTGCGCTCTTTGCTATCGGAGATTGGGATAACTTCTCAAGGTTTGTGTCGATGTCCCGATGACTTCCACTCTTGGTTATCGAAGATTGGGGTAGAATTTTACATGCTTTATAGATGACTCGATGGAGTCACCTTCGGTGATTGGGTATCATCGGGCAATCGGCTCTGCCAGTTGAAAGCTATACTAATGGTCGACAGAGCGGAGGAAGACTGCGGATGTGTGATCCAACCGAGGTCCAAAAAAGGTGAACACTTGGATACTGAAGATAGTCCTGTCGGTATATATCAATATGAACCGACCCAGTTTCCTAATGCATGTGGGATAATTGGTTTTCCAGGATTGCAGACCGACAAAAAAAATTCAACTTCCCAACTATCTTGAGCAGATGTAATGATCAACCAGTTTGGTGTTTGAAGTTGAATGTAAATGAAATGAAGGTTACGAACCAATATAGCCGTTGAGCGATCTGTGAAGTAGTTTTGATCTGAGTATTGTTTGTTACATCTAGAATGATTATTTGACAGAGTGTAAGGAAGTCTACAGACTAAACTTTATTGTATTTGACATACTGATAATAAAGTTATTTTCTGTTGGTGGTAGGTTTTTCTCTCGAAAGGGTTTTCCCATGTTAACTTTGTGTGTTCTATCTCTGCGTTGTTTAATTGTGTATGCTCATGCTTATGCCATATTCTGTAAATGTTGAAAATTTGTAAACACTAGTCTATTTTCCCCTGCAAATTGACATTAGGGAAGCATATTTATGTACTTGCTTTCCTTACAAGTGGTATCAGAGCTTGGACTGTTTTGTTATCCTTGTTGGGTAGGGTTGGTTTTTTGTGTCAATTCTGTTTCAGTGGGAGTCTTGCAGAGTATCTACTTGTTTGTTTTACAGGTTAAAATGGCGAGCACCTCAGGGTGCATAGACATGGAGAAATTTAATGGTTCCAGTTTTGAACTATGGAAACTCAAGATGGAAGACTTGTTGGTTGATAGAGATCTCTGGGTTGTTGTGATTGCAACTGCTATGCCTACGGGCATGAAGCAAGAAGATTGGGATTTAGCCAATCGGAAGGCAAGGGGTCTAATTAGGCTATGTCTTGCTGATTTTGTTCTATTAAATGTCCATGAGGAGAAGACTACACATCTTCTCTGGAATAAGTTGGGAGATATTTATCAAGACAAATCCTTGGTGAATAAACTTTTCTTGAGGAAGAAGCTGTACTATCTAAAGATGGATGCAGGAACACCATCGACATTCCACTTAAATGCATTCAACATAGTTCTTGCATATTTAACTTCTGTTGGTGTGTCCATCCAAGAAGAAGAACGTTGCATGTTGTTGTTGTGTTCATTGCCTGACTCTTGGGAACACTTAGTGATGGCTACCAGTAGTACTATGACCTAGTTCAAGATGGATACTGTGGTAAATACTCTTTTGTCAGAAGAAATGAGAAAGAAGTCTTTTGAGATGACAAAAAGATGCACTCTATGTTCGAGGTAGACCAAAGGACAAAGACGTGAAGAAAGGCAAGAAGTCCAAGTCTCAAAAGAAATTTAAATCTCAGGCAAGAAGTCAAAGGTGAAGTGCTGGAACTGTGGGAGAAAGGGCATATCCGAAAGGATTGCAAGGAGGAGGAGAAGAAGAGGAAGTATTTTGACACCGATTCTTCTCAGAGTGATGCAGATGCATTTGTAGCAGCCCTGGCAGTACCTACCTCAGATGACACCTGGTTAGTAGATTTTGGCTCATCTTTTCACATGACCTCCCACAAGGAGTGGTTCTCATAATATGAACCGTATGCTGGTGGAAAGGTATATTTGGCCAGTGATTCTATGTTGGAGATTGTAGGGAGAGGCGGAATTAAAATTCAATTCCCAAACGGTAGAGTGAAGGGGATTAATGGAGTTCAACATATACCAGGTCTGGCAAAACCTTCTCTCTGTAAGTAAACTTAATGATGCTGGAGTACAAGTTACATTTGTATCTGGTGGTTGCAAGATGACTAGGGGTTCCATTGTATTGGTAAAGGGTGATCATATTGGTACACTGTATAAGTTAAATGTTGAGCCTATATGTTTTAATGTAACTTTTGAAAATCCTGTTAAGACAACTGTAATGATGCATATTGCTAATTCATTGGAAGCTAAACTTCCTGCTAAGAAAACAATGCTCTGGCATAATAGGTTAGGCCACATAGGTGAAAAAGGTTTAAAAGCCTTGAAGAATAAGAATCTGGTTGAAGGTCTAGATGATTGTAGTTTTGAGTTTGATTTTTGTGAACATTGCATATATGGAAAACATAACCGTGTTCACTTTTATTCCAATTCTCATAAATCTTCTAACATTCTGGATTATGTTCACTTTGATGTGTTTGGTCCAGTGGATGTTCCTTCTCTGTCTAAGTCTAAGTACTATGTATCTTTTGTAGATGATTATTCAAGAAGGGCATTTGTGTATTTTCTTAAAAGTAAATCAGAAGTGTTCAGTCGGTTTAAGGAATTTAAGAACCTTGTTGAAAATCAGACTGGGAGAAGGATTAAATGTTTAAGAATAGACAATGGTGGTGAATATTGGAGTGCATATTTTGACAAGTACTGTGTTGATCATGGAATTAAGAGACATAAGACTGTACCTTACACTCCACAACAAAATGGAGTCACTGAAAGGTTGAATCAGTCTCTAATGGAGAAAGCGAGAAGCATGTTGAGTGGAGCTGGGCTAGAACAAACATTCTAGGCTGAAGTAGTTGCTACAATGTGTTACCTATTGAATCATTCTCCTACTTCAGCATTGGTTGACAAAACACCAATGGAAGCATGGTCTGGTAAGAAACCTTCTTTAAGGCAACTTCATGTTTTTGGTGCAGAGGCATATGCTCATGTGCCTGATGTGAATAGATCTAAGCTAGATAACAAAAAATAATTTTCATTGGCTATGGAGTTGGTGTGAAAGGATACAAACTTTGGAATCTAGTGACTGGTAAGGTTATGTACAACAGAAGTATGCTTTTTCATTAGTTGAAGCCTATGTCACTAGATCATAATATAGAAAAGAAAGGAGAAGCTGAGGTTGAAATTCCTCCTGCCAAAGAAGAATCTCCAGAGATACTTGAAGATAAGGAGAGTTCAAGCAGTTCAAGTAGTTTTGAAGAAGAACATGATGATGAGCCTCCTGTGGAACCTCAAGAAGCCTCAACACCAGAGTTGAGAAGATCTACCTGAGAGAGGCGACAACCTAATAGGTATAAACCTAAGAAGTATAGTCACTCTATGTTAAATGTTAATTGTGCTTATGCTTTACTTGCAGATAGTGATGAGCAAAGGACTGTCAAAAAAGCAATTGAAATGCCCAATTCAGATTCCTGGTTGGAAGCCATGAATGATGAAATGTCATCATTGGATAAAAATGGAACTTGGGATTTGGTGCCATTGCCTAAAGGCAGAAAGCCTGTAGGCTGCAAGTGGGTATTCAAAAAGAAGTATGGTCCAGATGGCAGCATCGACAAGTACAAAGCAAGACTGGTTGCAAAGGGGTATTCACAAAAAGAAGGTACTGCCTATGGGAAAATCTTGTCTCCTGTAGCTAAGTTGACATCTATCAGATTTCTCTTGTCACTTGCAACAACATATGATTGGGAGATTGAGTAGATGGATGTGAAGACAACATTTCTTCATGGTGATCTTGAAGAAGAAATTTATATGTCCCAGCCTGAGCATTTTATGGAAAAAGGTAAAGAACATCTGGTATGCAAACTCAAGAAGTCTCTTTATGGTTTGAAACAATCTCCCAGAATGTGGTATCAAAAGTATGATACATTTGTTTTGTCCTTGGGATTTGTGAGATCAAAAGTTGATCATTGTGTTTACTAAAAAACTAATGGTGATAGGATTCTTATCATAGCTTTGTATGTAGATGACATGTTGTTCATAGGAAACACAAAAGGTATGATCTTAGATTTAAAATCACAGCTTTCTATGAAATTTAAAATGAAGAACTTAAGACCAAGAAATTACATTCTGGGAATGGAGATCAAAAGGGATAGATCTAAGAGGAGAATTTGGCTTAGCCAGAGAAAGTATATAACCAATGTTCTTGACAAGTTTCATATGTCCAACTGTAAACCACAGGTTGTCCCCATCTTGCAGGGAACTAAGTTGTCTGTGCTTGACAGTCTGAAATCTCCAAAAGAGATTGAAGACATTAAAAATGTACCTTATGCAAGTGCTATAGGCAGTCTGATGTATGCTATGGTCTGTACAAGACCATAAATTTCCCAACCAGTGGGAGTACTTAGCAGGTTTATGTCGAATCCAGGAAAGCCACATTGGGATGCTTTTAAGAGAGTGTTTAGATATCTGAAGGGTACTTCAAACTTTGCATTATGTTATCATGGTAATCTGAAGGATTCAAAGAGAACTCTCAAAATTTGTGGTTATACAGATTTTGATTGAGAAGGGGATATTGACAACAGGAGATCCACTAGTGGATATCTTTTTGTCCTAAATGGTGGAGCAATTAGTTGGGTGAGCAAGCGGCAAGCTATAGTTGCTTTGTCCACTACATAGGCAGAATACATGGCAGCCACACATGCTTGTAAAGAAGCAGTCTGGCTTGGGCATTTCAGTTCAGATATTGGTTTTGATGCAGGGCAAGTTAAAATTTGGAGTGACAGTCAAAGTTCCATATGTTTAGCGAGGAATCCTACTTTCCATGTCAGATCGAAGCATGTTGATGTTCAGTATCACTTCATTCATGACATGGTGGAAGATGGAAAAGTTTATCTTAACAAGTTAGACACAATGGAAAATATTGCAAATGCCTTGATGAAACCGGTGAGCACGCACAAGTTCGGGTGGTGTTCTAATTCTATGGGTCTTGGTACCCATGTTCCTCATTAACATCTGGAATGATAATCAGTCCAATGAATTCCTCATCAAGTGGGAGTTTGTTGGAAATGTGCCTCTAATTCACTTGACAGTTTTGGGTTGATCGGGCTAGCCTACACCGATGGAACAACAGAGTGTTACCTTCTTAGTAGTAGAACACCTTCTGATTAGTATGACTTACACCAATGTCTTCCCTCTATCAGGGTTGTCATCGGTTGTCAGATGTTCCTATTTGAAGTTGTGTCGATACCCGATGGATCTACCTTAGGTAGTTCGGATCCTCATCGGTTGTCGGAGGATCAGGTTTGGTACTACACCAATTCCCGATGAAGTCGCGTTCGGCGATCGGGTTGGCTATCGAGTTGGTGTGCTAAAGGCTATGCTGAAGTCCCAATGAGTCCGCTCTGTTTTGTCTTGGAGTGCTTCACTTATTAGCATAGCAATTCTGAGCATGTTCTGATGACCCGATGAGACCACCTTAGGTTACCGAGCTATCAATGCATATCGGCATAGCAGTTATAAGCATGTTCTGATGACCCAATGAGACCACCTTACGTTATCGGGATAACAATGCATGTTCAAGGTAACATCTCAAGGTTGGTTCTGATGGGCTGATGAGGTGTGCTCTTTGCTATCGGAGATTAGGACAACTTCTCAAGGTTGGTGTCGATGTCCTGATGAGGTCCGCTTTTGGTTATCAGAGATCAAGGTAATATTTTACATGCTTTAACGATGACCCGATGGAGTCACCTTTGGTGATCGGGTATCATCAGGTGATCAACTCTACCGATTGAAATTTGTACTGATGGTCGATGGAGCGGAGGCAGAACTGCAGATGTGCGATCCAACCGAGGTCCAAAAAAGGTGAACACTTAGATACTGAAGATAGTCCCGTCGGTGTATATGAATACGAACCGACCCGATTTCCTGATGCATGTGGGATAATTGATTTTCTAGGATTGCAGACCGACAAAAATAGTTTGACTTCCCAACCGTCTTGGGTAGATGTAATGGCTGACCAGTTTGGTATTTGAAGCCGAATGTAAACCAAATGAAGGTTATGAACCAGAATAGCTATTGAGCGATCTGTGAAGTATTTTTGATCTGAGTATTATTTTTTACATTTGGAATGACTGTTTGACAAAGTGTAAGGAAGTTTGCAGATTGAACTTTATTGTATTTGACATACTGATAATAAAGTTATATTCTGTTGGTGGTGGGTTTTTCTCCCGAAAGGGTTTTCCCACGTTAACTCTGTGTGTTCTATCTCTACGTTGTTTAATTGTGTATACTCATGCTTATGCCATATTCTGTAAATGTTGAAAATTTGTAAACACTAGTCTGTTTTCCCCTGCAAATTGGCATTAGGGAAGCGTATTTACGCACTTGCTTTCCTTACAGCACCAACTCTATTTGATGTAATGAATGTACCTAATGCAATTGAAGAAGAGACCACAATCAATGATTAATCAAATGATGAACATACACCAACTCAATTTTATGTAATGAATGTACCTAATGCACCAATGTTAACACCTCCTAGAATTATTCATAGGAAACCAATGTATCTAATTGACATTGATGAGAATATTTTGAAGCCAATGCCTAATAAATTACACAAATGAACTTGTAGAAGAATAGTTAAAAGAATATGGCAACACTATTTTGAAAGCTTAAATCAAACTAAAAGATGCCAATTAATTGTTGAAATGATTAAAAATTTGAAATTTAGAGAGACAATGAAAATTCTTGGTTTAAGATCATCCAAAAATAATGGTGAAAGAACTATTGCGATAAATATATTTGATGCATATGAAGCAATTGGTTCAAAATCACGTACTAAAGCTTCTAATGTTACTAAATATGTTATTACAACAACCATAATGAGCAAGAAAATAAAAAAAGATCATTTAGTAAGAAAAACAAGTCATTAAATATAATTAGAACAACATTACATAATGCATTAGAGGGGTGGGAGAAAATAAAGGATCCTAAGAGTAATTCTCTTTGGGCATTCTTAGGTAGACTACCACACAAAGACAAGGTTGTTGTTGATGCACTAAGAACATTAATTGAAAATTTATGGCATGACAACACAAGGGTTTCACACAACCATAAAGATGTTGTTAGAAAGTGAATTGGATCTAGAAATCATGAGCCACATGCGAAACACTATTTGGATATGACTCAAACAAAATTATATGAAAGATTACTTCAAGAGTTTCATCAAATAAGAATTAGTCAAATATTTTTTGAATCGGCAAAACCTTTTTATGTTAAGATTAATCATGTATGCACGACGTGTTGTTGTAGGATGGATATTGATTTTTTTATGAACTATGATATTTATCGTCATATATGTGGTACTTTTGACACTAACGATGTTTTGCAGGAATGTAGTATACAAGCACCCCTAAGTCACCAAGAGAATTTATTTCGAGTGTACTATGCAAAAGAGATGATGGTAGCATTTATTATAAGATGTTGTGTTTGAAAGGTTCTTGTTCTACCTGTGGTAATTTGGAAAATTTACCTAGTGTCTAAATTTAAAGAGAACATATGAAATTGGTAAGAAACTAGTTTCTTTTGGAAAGTACAAGACAATCACATATGGGGTTAAAGATGGAAAATAATTGAAGAGATGCAAATTAGTGAAAAATGATATATGTGTAGCTGAATTTATAAAAATGTTTCAAGAGAAACTATTTTATGAGTATATAATGCATACACATAGAGCTCGGTGGTTAGATGAGCAATTAAATCTATGTAAGGACATATTTCCTCTTGGTATTGTTGTCTCTATCATTGATTTTACTGATAATTATATATACACTACAACCTCAAAATGAAGTGAAATCTATGTATTACCATTCTATACAAGTTACTTTTTTTGTGCATATAGCATTCATGCATGCAAATGATAGCACCAAGGAGGATAGAAAGGTTTTAAGAGAGTATCACTTCTACATAAGTGATGATTGTACTCATTTGTCAGCGTTTGTACACGGATGCTTTAAAGTTTTCTATGATAATTTAAGGGAAAGAAACATAAGATACAACCAACACATAATATGGTTAGATAATTGCACCTCACAATTCAAGAATGCAAGGATGTTTTGTTGGTTGACTAGGATGCTTGTGACAAGTGGTATACAACATTTTTGGAATTTCACCGAGGTTGGACATGGAAAGAGAGAGCACGCTGGTGTAGGAGAATGCGTAAAAAGAGCCCTTGCTAGAGAAGAATTGAAGTACAAAGGTGGTGCTGAGTTGATAGATGCAACAAAAATTGTGCGATGGTGTAACTCTCTAACATTGAAAACTATAAAGATGTTTGTACAGTTGTAGGATCAAGTGACATGCACTCATTTAGAAGTTCAAATGTAAGTTCACTAGTAATTTATACTAGAGAGATTGCATGTTTTTGCTCTTCATGTATGATTTTTTTGTGGGAAGAATGTGAATCACTGTTGGCATATGGACACTCCAATGAGACATTGTAGGTGATTGAAGGTTTTGTCATTGATGGCAACCTTACAATCTTATGACATCGGCAAGGCATTCCACTGGCACTAGCAAGATCAGACTCTACACCGGCACTGACAGTGAAAGGAAGCATACCGGCACAGAGGCCGATAGGATTTTTGCTGTAATATATTTTGTTTATTATTTGTAAAATCATTGTAAGATGACTTGGCAAGTTGTAAAATGACTCTTATATAAGAGAGATCATTTTGGAACATTTTGTGTAAGTAAGAAGAATGTAATTAGGTGAAATAAGGCAGACCTATTATGCGAATTATAGGTTAAGGGTTTATGTAAGAAGCAGAGCAGAAACCAGTACTGGATCTGACATTATAGATTCTATTATGAAGTAGTACAAGACATTGGATTTATATAATCCATTTTGTAAGTTAGTGAGACTTCCTATTTTGTATTTGAGTAGTGAGCTCTAGGCACTTGGCCTTCCTGCATGTGCAGGCCCCTCTTGTAGCAGTAATATTCTCTTATTGGCCAATAAGTGAATATTGTGGGTCACAAATCCCACCGAGGTTTTTCCCACACTGGGTTTCCTTGTTAAATCCTTGTGTTATGGTGTGTTTTTCATGTGGTTGTTTCTATCTCTATTTATTGCATTATTTTCTGCTTACCGGTACACTGTTCTAATATGTTCTACATGTTTTAAGTTAAGAAATCTAATATACCGATTAGATACTGATTCACCCCCCCCCCCTCTCAGTATCTATGGGAATCCTAACAATTGGCATCTGAGCCTGGTCTTCTATTATTAGAAGCCTAACAGCTTGAGGAAGATCTTGACACCGGTAGAGATGGAAAACTTGATGAAGCAACTTGAAAGAGCTCTCTCAGACTATGATGTAGAAAAATTGAAAAATATCAAACTTGAAGATGATCTAAAGGCTGCTCAGGATATTATTCAAGCACTTCAAGAAAATCTTACTATTTCAAGAAAGAAGAGAAGAGAACTTTATGAAAAGATGCAAAATGAGAATGATGAAAAAAAAACTCTTAATGATATGATAAACAAGCTGAAACAAGAGAACATGACAACAAAGAATGAGATGCAGAATATGACTATGAGATTTTATAAATAAATTGAAGATATAAAGAAGAATGAAGAAGATTTGACTAGAAGACTAAGTGATGTTGCAAATGAAAACACAAGACTCAGTTATGAAAATGATTTGTTGAAAATAGATCTGATGCACACTCAGAATGACTCCAATGAACTAATGAGGCAGAAAGAAGTCTTAGAAAGAGAACTAGATACTACAAATCAACACAGAAAAATTCAAGAGAAGCTCAGAATAACTTGGTAACTTACTGAAAAATCAAAAACCTAAAGGTGACACTTGTGGAATTGGCTTTGAAGTTGGTGAAAGCTCTGGTACTGCAAACACACAGGATCATAGCAAACTGGTAAGACAACCTACTTCTTATAAATTCAATTGTAAATGCTTTAACTGTAACAAGTATGGTCATAGAATAAATCAATGTAGATCTAGAAATTATCAGAATATCAACACACCCACCGGTCAATGTTCAAAATGCAACAAAGTTGGTCATAATTCTGAGAATTGCAGAATGAATGTAAGATGTTATGTTTGTGGAAGATTTGGATACTTATCTAATCAATGCAGAACACAAACTAGCATAGGTTATGGAAAGGCTATTTAGAAAAATCATGTGACTTGTTATGCTTGTAACAAGATTAGACATATTGCAAAATTCTGTAGAAGTAAAGGATCACCGGCAGACAACAAAGGTTCTAGTTTGAAAGGTAAAGAAAAAGTTGAAGAGGTTAAGCAAGAATTTCAAAACAATGGATCAGGAAATCAGAAATGAATGTGGATAGGAATACTCCTCCACTGGTAGAACCAAGCAACTCTCCACCGGCAGAACAAAGTAGCACTGCACCAGGAGGAAGCTCTTCATCAAATTGAAGAAAATTTCTTTGAGGGTTTGCAATCAATGAGACATATGCTATTATTCCCTCGGTTGATGGTAAGAAGTTGAAATTACTTCTAGACCGATAGTTATGTTAAGTGATTACTTAATCGGCAAGCATTAAATGTGGTAGTTGGAAAATTGACATTATAAATTAATGTTTTTGGCTCCATTTTACTTCACTAAGCATTCAAACATTCGAAGAGCATGGAATCTCTAGAGCTAAGGCATTTCAAGCAAAGAGGCAAAGCACTTCAGCAATCAATCGTTCCTAAAGAAAAAAAAGGTATTTATAATCATGGCATCCTCCTCTACACCTGAATTCATAGTAAACCCTACTGTAGTCGAGGTAATCAAACACCCTAGGCCCATATTTCAGCTAGTTCCCAAGATAGCTAAAAAGGATGACAATGTAGATGCTTTTTCCCAAATTTCCAAAGGAGTTGTTTATGGAGAAGACCCTAGAATTTATATCCATTGCCATATAGAAGAATTAGGAGATGAAGAAATCAAGAACATGTACAAATATGTTATCTGTGATGATTCCTGTAAAGTAAAACCTGAACACCAAATTATTGAAACCCTAGGATTCCAGATTTTCCCAAGGAAGTTATTAGGATAGTGTTAAGTAGAGTACATGGTGCATTCTTTTGGCTTGAATCTATCCATAAAATTACCAAGGAAGCTATGAAAGTTGTAACAGGGTTACCCTCCACTGGTAGAATACCAGACAAAACAAAGGTCTCAAATGACCTGGTAATGAACTTGACTGGTGCAACATCTGATAGAAGGTCTCTAAGGGTTAATGATGTGACCGATATAAATGTGAGATTTGTTAGCATGATTTTAGGATACAAAGCAACTCATGCAAACAAACTTAACTCAGTTTCCAGTTTATGCATAAAAAGTGCACACGATATGGTTAAGGATAATGTAAAAATAGATGTATGTGAATGGTTAAAGGATGAATTGATTGACAATTTAGGGAAGATCAAGAAGGATAAGAAAGGAACTTTTAGATTTGGTAATTTACTTGTATGCTTAATGCTACATATAACCAAATAGGTGCCCGATATAGGTATCAAGAACCTTGGATTTGACATACTGGTAGGGAAACAGTTACCAGACTTGTTCAACAACATGGGTGAAAGCAAACAAAAGAACATTGATGAGTATTTTCAAGCCCTAAAGGCCAGAATGAACAAAAGAGTCAGACTGTCACAGGAAATTGTTAGCAAATACAAAGATGATATATGTTTTGTGATTAAAAAGGATGAGATCTGGATGGAAGC
Organism: Cryptomeria japonica; assembly: GCF_030272615.1. Taxonomy (NCBI): domain Eukaryota; kingdom Viridiplantae; phylum Streptophyta; class Pinopsida; order Cupressales; family Cupressaceae; genus Cryptomeria; species Cryptomeria japonica. The sequence goes on along the minus strand of NC_081415.1, from coordinate 714,027,017 downwards.
AGCTATCCCATGGACAATTTGGGTTACTGAAATGGGCTATGAGACTGATGACCACATCATTGAAACATATGCAAAAGCTCTTCTAGAAGCACCCAATGAACCTAAGGAAGAGGTATTTGGTAGTGCTGAGACCATTGAAAGCCAAATTCAATCTAAGAAGAGAGTAAAAAAAGTAGAAGCAACAGTAAGGAGAGGTTCAAGGCAAGCTAAGGCTATAAAAGAAGATGTACTAAAACAAACCGGTATCACTGAAGATGAGTTACAGGCACAAAAACCAGAAACTCACCTATCACCGGTAGTAACTTCTTCAGAGAGTGACAAGCCAGCTGAATTTAAAAGAGTTGTAAGGAAAAGACTGTTGGTATTTTGGTATGGTTTTGTCATTGATGTCAACACCTGCTAAATACACCTACTTTGGAGATCCAGCAACATTCACCGGCAATCAGTAAACTATTCAACAATCATCGGTATATGGTTAATCGGCAGGATATAATGTACATCGGTACATGCAATGACATGGAAGACACTTGGTAATGTCGAAAACATCATGTGGACACTTTTCCTTGAAGTAATATCATTGGTATATTCTTATTTGCATATTTGCCTTTACTGGCAAATAGGTCCAAGTTATCTAGGGTTACACCGGTAGGTTTATCTTTTCCAAATCAGTATGACATGCTATGAAGATGATTTATTATTGTTGTAAATGCATTAACCTGACATGTTCAATCAGTTATTGCATCGGATATTGTATTATTTGTAAAATGTTTTATTGTAATATCTTGTAGAGCCGACCTACTAAAATTGGTCTTAAGGTATGGTATAAATATAAGATCTTATTTGTAAGATCAAGTGTGGAATGCAAAAAGAATAATAAGAAGGTATATGTGAGATTAAGAAGAGGTATACACGAAGACATCATTTGAAAGTGAAGCTAGGTTTTTGTAAAAGCATATCAGCATTACACCGGTACTGAATCTAGCATATGAAGATGCTATTTTGTTCAGTACATTCTCATTGGATTTAACCATCCAACTATAGTTAGTGTGACTCCCATTTGTGTTTGAGTAGTGAGCTCTAGGCTGTTGGCCTTTCTGCATGTGTAGACCCCTCTTGTACACTTACTATCTGCAGTAGTATAATCTGATTGTGGGTAAGGTTTCCCACCATGGTTTTTCCCCTTACAAGGTTTCCACGTACAAATATTTGTGTCATGTGCTATGGTTGACTTTGTGCTTATGTTTCATGCATTAATTCTTACCGGTACAACATTTCCTGTTAACATAGTTTACCGGCACAATTAACTATCTTACCGATATTAAGCAATAAGTTGGTTAATAAGATTTTGGTTTGAATTTATTTGACAACTGATTCACCCCCCCCCCCCCTCTCAGTTGTCCCCGGGACTTACAATTGGTATCAGAGCCTAGTCCTGTTTTTGCAGAAGTTTAACAACTTGAGGAGATCCAATGTCTACTAACTATTTCAGGAAGGATAGTCCTAAACTTGATGGAACCAACTATGGAATATGGAAAATCAAAATGGAGACACATATGAATTGCATTGGCAAAGACATCTAGGAAGTTACTAAGAATGGTTATACTGCTGCTGTAGTTGGTCAGCCTGCTCCTATTACTCTAGGTAAAGATGAAGAAAATGATTGCAAAGCAAGAGAAGCACTTTTGAATGCATTATCAGATCAACAAATCATGGGATTATCAGATAGATCTATTGCAAAAGCTATTTGGGATCATTTGGAAACACAGAATGAAGGGGATTCTACAGTCAAAATTGCAAAACTTGAAAGCTTCCAAGTTAGGTATGAACATCTGAAAATGGAAGAAGATGAAAGAATTTCTGCCTTTATGGAAAGAGTAAATGAAATTGTTTTAGGTATCAAATGTTGTGGAGGAACCTTGAGTGAAGATGAGATTGTTTCAAAAATCTTAAGAGGTTTGCCACCGGCATATAAAATGAAGGTTACTGCTATTAATGAGCTGAGAACAATGCCTAATACATTAGTAACTAGGGATACATTGATTGGAAAACTTTCAGCTTTTGAAATAGAGGAATTTGGTCCTGTTGCTATAAAAATTGATTTGGCCTTCAAAGCATCAACATCATCTGCTCCATCTTTTGACAAATCAGACTAGAGAGCCTTTTATGCAAGAGAACTTGAAGAAACTAGAAAGGAGAATGAAGAGCTTGAAGAACTTGAAGCACTATTTGCAAGAAAAATGCCAAAAGGTCCGATTGGAACTAAGTATGAAGGTAAAGCACCCTTTAAATGTTTCAATTGCAATAAGATTGGTCATATAGCTTCAAGATGCCCTGATAGACATGCTAGACTAAGAGAAGAAGCTAGAAGGACATACAAACCTTATCCTGAATATCGGAGATATATATTTAAGAAAAACAAAGATAAATCCTGTTACATTGCTGATGAAGGTGTGACTGATGATTCTGATGAGGATCCAGCAGACAACGGATGGGTCTTTGTTGTTATAACAGAAGATCAACCGATACCTATTGCTCCACCGATAGAACAAGCCCTAGCAGCTAAAATTGAATCAAAGGATGAATGGATTATTGACTCAGGATGCTCTAATCACATGACTGGAGACAAAGGCAAATTCTTGAACTTTTAAGAATACAATGGAGGTTTAGTAAGATTTGGAGATGACAAAGCCTGTTCAATCAAAGGTAAGGGTTCAATAGCTCTTGATGGTAAACATAACACTAATAATGTTTACTATGTTGAAGGATTAAAACATAATCTTTTAAGTGTTGGTCAATTAGTTGAGAAAGGTTTTTAGTTACAATTTAAAAAAGGAAAATGCAAAATCATGAATAGAACTGGTTTGGAAATTGCAACCTGTAATCAGACTAGAGGTAATATCTTTCATTTGAATAACAGTGAAAAAGCATGATTAATTGCTCATATAGATGAAAGTTGGCTATGGCATAAAAGACTATGTCATGTAAATTTTGATTGCATGGTAAAAATCAGTACTTCTAAGGTAGTTAGAGATCTACCTAAAATTGTGAAACCTCAGAATACAATTTGCAAGGAATGTCAATTTGGAAAACAGGTTAGAGCTAGTTTCAAAAGTATTCCAGAAAAATCCAATAATGCTCTTGATTTAATTCACACTAATTTATGTGGTTTGGCTAGAACTAAAAGCTTACAAGGTGATAGATATTTCATGCTAATTATTGATGATTATTCTAGAATGTGTTGGGTTACTTTTCTCAGGGAAAAATCAGAAGCACTTGGGAAGTTCAAGCTATTCAAAGCAATGGTTGAAAATGAAACTGGTAAGAAAATTAAATATTTAAGATCAGATCAAGGAGGAGAATTCACATCTAGAGATTTTAATACATTCTGTGAAGTGAATGGAATCAAAAGACAGTTATCAGCACCTCAGACACCACAATAGAATGGAGTTGTTGAAAGGAAAAATAGAACTATTTTGGATGCAACAAGAAGTATGTTATCAGAAGCAAATCTACCGCATGTGTACTGGAGAGAGGCAGTAAGAACTGCTGTCTATACATTCAACAAAGTTCACATTAAAGGTGAAACCAGTAAGACCCCTCATGAAATATGGTTTGGTAATACTCCTACTCTTAAGTATTTTAGAATTTTTGGAAGTAAATGTTATATTAGAAGAGATGAGTATATTGGCAAGTTTGATCCTAGAAGTGATGAAGGAATATTTCTTGGTTATTCATCTAAGAGTAAAGCTTATAGATGTTTTAATAAAAGATTACAGAAAATTGTTGAGAGTACAAATGTAAAGATTGATGAACAATTCAGAGGAACCTCAAGGTATATAGACTCTGAACCAGTAACAGAAATTATGACAAATGAACGAACAGTAAATCCATCGGTACAGAATGATGACCCAGTTACTCCGGTATCATCAGAGGATACCACAATAATTGAAGAACAACAACATACTAAGACACCCTGGTATGTAAGACTGAATCATTCTGAAGATCAGATAATTGGAAGCAAATTTAAAGGAGACATGACAAGAGGAAGATTGGCAAATGAAGAAGTATGTCTTATTTCTCAAATTGAACCATTATCTATCAATGAGGCATGTGAAGAAAATTTTTGGATTAAAGCTATGGAAGAAGAATTAGGACAAATTGAGAAAAATAATACTTGGACATTAGTTCCCCGGCCTGAAAATAAAAATGTAATTGGAAGCAAATGGGTATTTAGAAACAAACTCAATGAAGATGGTAACGTTGTCAGGAAAAAAACAAGACTAGTGTGTAAGGGATATTCTCAAAAAGGAGTTGATTACAATGAAACCTTTTCACCAGTAGCCAGAATTGAAGCAGTTAGATTATTCTTAGCCTTTGCAACTCACAAGGATTACAAAGTTTATCAAATGGATATTAAATGTGCATTTTTAAATGGAGATCTTGAAGAAGAAGTTTATATTGAACAACCTGATGGATTTTCTTTGACAGATAACAATGATATGGTTTGCAGATTAAGAAAAGCTCTGTATGGACTAAAACAAGCTCCAAGAGCCTGGTATGCAAGATTGGATAAGTATCTCTTAAAAATTGGTTTTACTAAAGAAAATGCAGACAACAATTTATATTACAAAGTAACTAATGATGACATTTTGATTATGGAAGTATTTGTTGATGATATAATATTTGGAGAAGATGGATTATGCAAAGAATTTTCTTTTAAAATGCAACATGAATTTGAAATGTCTATGATTGGAGAAATAAAATTCTTTTTAGGATTGCAGATTTTACAGACTAATAAAGGGATATTTTTGAGTCAATCTAAGTACTTGAAAGAACTACTCAAGAAATTTGGGATGGAGAACTCTAAACCAGTAAGCACACCTATGACTACAAATGAAAAATTGTCTCAAAGGGATGAATCTACACCTATTAATCCAACTAGATACAAATCTATGATAGGAGGTTTACTATATTTGACACAAACTAGACTTGATATTATGAATGCAGTATGTATAGTTTCTAGATTTTAGAGTAATCCCAAGGAAAATCATGAATCAGCAGTAAAAAGGATTTTTCGATACTTACAAGGCACAACAAATCTTGGATTATGGTATCCTAAAGATGAAAATTTTGATCTATATGCATACATAGACGCAAATTGGGTAGTAGATGTGGATGATAGAAAGAGCACCACTAGAGGAGAATTCTTTCTTGGAAAGAGATTAGTTTCTTGGTTAAGAAAGAAACAGAGTTGTACATCTTTATCAATAGCAGAATCAGAATATGTTGTAGCAGCAACAAACTGTACATAGGTACTTTGGCTAAGCAAATGTTGAAAGACATAAAGGTAAAATGCAAGGAACCTATTACTATATATTGTGATAACACTGCAGCAATTGATATATCTAAGAATCCAGTATTACATTCTAAAACAAAACATATTTCTATCAAACTAAATTTTCTAAGGGAAAAAGTTTAAGAAAAGGAAATAAAACTGGTTTATGTGAATACTAAAGAACAGCTTGCAGATATTTTTACAAAACCTTTGCCTAAGGAAACTTTTGAGTATCTCAGAGATCAGCTCAGAGTCTTACCTCCACCGGTAGAGACTTAGACAGTTGATGATTGTCATCAACCGGCAGAATTAAATGGACAAATCTTTTATTCTGGTATTTGATGAGAAAGCTACTTCTCAGGGGGAGTAGTTGGTATATTGAATTGATTGGTATTTTGTATGAACTTGACTTTTTTGTGACTTTGGCATTTGATGTCAAAGGGGGAGAGATATATGAAAAAATGCATTATCTTTTTGAGGAGAGATTGGTATGAGAGATTGATATTGAAAATAAATCTTTGGGTAAACACATATTACTCCCAGGGGGAGAATTGGTTTTTACTTGGCATTTCTATTTTGGCACTTTGATGGTTTTTCCATCTTGTGTTGCCATCAATGCCAAAGGGGGAGATTGTTGGTATTTTGGTATGGTTTTGTCATTGATGTCAACACCTGCTAAATACACCTACTTTGGAGATCCAGTAACATTCATCGGCAATCAGTAAACTATTCAACAATCATCGGTATATGGTTAACCGGCAGGATATAATGTACATCGGTACATGCAATGACATGGAAGACACTTGGTAATGTCGAAAACATCATGTGGACACTTTTCCTTGAAGTAATATCATTGGTATATTCTTATTTGCATATTTGCCTTTACCGGCAAATAGGTCCATGTTATCTAGGGTTACACCAGCAGGTTTATCTTTTCCAGATCAGCATGGCATGGTATGAAGATGATTTATTATTATTGTAAATGCATTAAGCCGACATGTTCAATCAGTTATTGCATCGGATATTGTATTATTTCTAAAAAAGTTTATTGTAATATCTTGTAGAGCCGACCTACTAAAATTGGGCTTAGGGTATGGTATAAATATAAGATCTTATTTGTAAGATCAAGTGTGGAATGCAAAAAGAATTATAAGAAGGTATATGCGAGATTAAGCAGAGGTATACACAAAGACATCATTTGAAGGTGAAGCTAGGTTTTTGTAAAAGCATATCAGCATTACACCAGTACTGAATCTAGCATATGAAGATGCTATTTTGTGTAGTACATTCTCATTGGATTTAACCATCCAACTATAGTCAGTGTGACTCCCATTTGTGTTTGAGTAGTGAGCTCTAGGTTGTTGGCCTTTCTGCATGTGTAGACCCCTCTTGTACACTTACTATCTGCAGTAGTATCATCTGATTGTGGGTAAGCTTTCCCACCGTGGTTTTTCCCCTTACAAGGTTTCCATGTACAAATATTTGTGTCATGTGTTGTGGTTGACTTTGTGCTTATGTTTCATACATTAATTCTTACCGGTACAACATTTCCTGTTAACATTGTTTATCGACACAATTAACTGTCTTACCAGTATTAAGCAATAAGTTGGTTGATAAGATTTTGGTTTGAATTTATTTGACAACTGATTCACCCCCCCTCTCAGTTGTCCCCGGGACCTACAAAGACAACCTTCACCAGTATCCACACCCTCGCCTAGAAGAACTAGACAAAAACAATAGGCAGTGAGGTCTCTAGTAAAGAAGACAACCCCAAAGAAATAGCTAACACCTAAGAAGAAAAGGACTCAACAAAACATTGCTCCGATTGACAGACTATTGGATGAAATAACAGAAGAAGGAAAACTCAAGAACATAGAAAAATTATATGATACACTATCAACAGATGAGAAAGAGCAAGTTGAAAACAATGCCATTTTACACCTGGATATCTATAAGAAGTTTTTGATGGAAGTTGTAGATGAACTAGCAGATGAGTTATTCAAGAGACTGGAAGCAAGAAGACAATCTATTGTAGAACTTGACAAGAAAATCAAAATTGAAAAATTACTTGTTGTCTACCTAGTCAAATCTCCAAAAGAAATAGATGATCTAATTGCAAAGGTCAACCGGTTAGTATTCTCTACTGCACACTGGCATATTGCACTAATGGCAGGAAGAGTAAATGAGGTAACAAAAGAAATAGAAAATGGATGGGATATATTCCTTGTGGAGAAGGAAAAGCAAGAAGAGTAAAGGAACCCCAAGCCTATCAAAGTCTATCAAAAGGACAAAGATAAGGGTAAAGGAAAGGTTGGTGGACCTCCCAGTATCAAAATAAAAGATAACTTATCCCCACCGCCTCTGATTACTCCATCGGTAACAACAACAAAAGACCAACCGATAGATGACAGTATGGATGTATCACAAGAGGATACTAATCCTAATTCAGAGATACTATACACAGTGTATGTTGATACTCAAAAGGTCAACATTGTGGTAGATAAAGACACAACCGATAAAACTGACATTGCTAGTGAGCCACCGGCAACCGACAACATTGATAACACTGAAGGAAAAGTGGAAGATGATAGCATAGGGAAACATACAGAGACTCTGACAGAGACTAAAATAGATCAACAGACAGAGAGACAAGCAAAACAAAAGGCTTTGGAATAGCAATAGGTTCATGTGGAAATAGTGCCACTGACAACAAGAGAGAAACAAAAACCCTTGCTTAAGGAAATGGAAACACAGACTGACCTATCGAAGGTCACTACAAGCATGGTTACTTCCTCCACTGGTAGAATTCAGAATATTGGTTCCTCCTCAGCAGGTTATAAATCAACCAATGTAACTTAAGTTCTTTTAGATTCTTTGAAGAAAATAACTAATTGTAGTTCACAAGCTTATAAAGCTATAGATGATACAATCCCAATTTTGAAGATTATAGCTCCAAAATACAACATAGATAATAAGGATTCTTTGAGTCAACTTGACACTTTGTCGAAGTATATTACTGACAACATAGTGACAGTTGAACAACTAAAGGAAGAGGCATTCAAAGACAGGTTGGAAATTGAAAAAAAAAAATTCTTTGAGGATCAAATAAAGAAGTGTACTAGGGAGTTTGACACACTTCTACCAGAACTATGCAACTTATTGAAGGAATTTAAAACTTTGTACAAAGATACTTGCAAGACAAACTTTTTAACAGTTGACATAGATAAGAAAATGAGAAAGGTACAAGAAGAAATAAATAAACTTGCTGACAATTTTGTTAATTCACCTGATACATTATCAGTTTTTGTGCAAAAGATAACTAGTTTTGAGGAAGAATTACTGAAGCTAGAAAGAGAAAAGGAGAGAATAATAAACAAGGCTAACAATCTGAGACTAAGACTAAGTCCAAGACTGGACTATCTAGCATCCTTGAGGAAGGAAATATCTAAGGCATTAGTACAAGGACAAAAAACACTGGTAGAGCATATGCAACACCTCACTGGTACAGTTCAAAGAACAGAGGCAACAATAAAAGAAAGTAAGAAGCTTTTGGAAAGCATACATTTGGTTTTGGCGAATCTTTTTCAAATTGTAACCACCCAGTTACAAGGTTGAGACAGAAAACTATAACTCTATTGACACCTTGATAACCTTTGTCATTGATGCCAAAGGGGGAGTAGTAGTATGAGAAAATAATCAGCAAAAGACTTATCTTCTTAGGGGGAGCTCACATATTTTTGGTACACAATTTTTGGATTACAAGTTTTGGATACACTTTTTGAATTTTCTCATGAGTGTTGCCATCAATGCCAAAGGGGGAGATTGTTGGCATATGCACACTCCAATGAGACATTGTAGGTGATTGAAGGTTTTGTCATTAATGGCAACCTTACAATCCTATGACACCGACAAGGCATTCCATCAGTACTAGCAAGATCAGACTCTGTACCAACACTCAGATCACCAGAACTGGCAGTGAAAGGAAGCATACCGGCACAGAGGCCCACAGGATTTTTGGTGTCATATATTTTGTTTATTATTTGTAAAATCATTGTAAGTCGACTTGGCAAGTTGTAAAATGACTCTTATATAAGATAGATCATTGTAGAACATTTTGTGTAAGTAAGAAGAATGTAATTAGGCAAAATAAGGCAGACCTATTATGCGAATTATAGGTTAAGGGTTTATGTAAGAAGCAGAGTAGAAACCGGTACTGGATCTGGCATTATAGATGCTATTTTGAAGCAGTACAAGACACTAGATTTATATAATCCATTTTGTAAGTCAGTGAGACTTCCTATTTTGTATTTGAGCAGTGAGCTCTAGACACTTGGCCTTCCTGCATGTTCAGGCCCCTCTTGTAGTAGTAATATTCTCTTATTGGCCAGTAAGTGAATATTGTGGGCCACAAATCCCACCGAGGTTTTTCCCACACTGGGTTTCCTTGTTAAATCCTTGTGTTATGGTGTGTTTTTCATGTGGTTGTTTCTATCTCTATTTATTTACATTATTTTTTGCTTACTGGTACACTATTCTAATATGTTCTACATGTTTTAAGTTAAGAAATCTAATATACTGGTTAGATACTAATTCACCCCCCCCTCTCAGTATCTGTGGGAATCCTAACAATCACAAGAGTGGTTTGACAAATGGTCTTGTAGACAATTGGTTCCCATTGATAAATATCAAGTTCCCAAAGCACTACAATTGAACTAGATGGAAGCATCAGTGGATTTCGACCAAGTATCAGACCTAGTGGAACTAGGTGATTTTTTTTAGTTTATTTTTTGCAAGAATTTTTTGGATTCTTTGGTTACATCTCACGTTGTTTTTGGTATTAATTATTATTCTATAAAATGCAGGTCATGTGTACTCAGTTGTTGCAAAAGAGAACAATGAAAAAGGCAAAAATTACTTTTTGTGTTGTTGTATTGAGCCTAAAATAAAATTGACAACCACAATCATTGATGAAGAGGGTATTGAGTACCTAATAGGGTCTGTTGTCATGCCAGGGAAATGGCTTAGAAGATACCCTATGAACAATTTTGATGTTTGGTTGTTCGAGGACTTTAAAACACACATACATATTCTTCATTTCTCTAACCTTGTTGTTGCAACAAATATCCAATTGACTAAGTATTGTGGTAGACCTCTTAACAAGAATTTACTAAAAGTTCATGAATCTGACCATGAGGCAATACTTGACAGAATAAGGGCTAGAGCCAATCCAAGAGGCTCACTTGATTAATTTTGGGTCATCTACAATTTTTCAGTGTGTTGGAGAATTACAATGAAGCATGATTCTACGGTTTAGGATAGAATGATTTTAAGAATTTAGAGGCTAAATTTTGTATATTTAAACGACCATGAGCTGATTTGTGCATATTTAGATGCCAAATTTTGTATATTTAAATGACCATGAGCTGAATTGTGCATATTTAAATGCCAAATTTTCATATTTAAATGACCATGAGTTGATTTGTACATAATTATTTTTAATATTTAAATAGCCATGAGCTGATTTGTCCATAGAGACAAATTTTTGTATATGTAATTTTTGTACAGTTTGGTTATAAATCCATAAATGGAATTTTGTGATGAATTTCATATTTATGATTCTACTTGAAATTTTGTATGACTATTTATGAGTACATGTCCTAATTTCTTATGACTATGTATGACTATTTATGACATTTTTTTGAACTTGGTGCACTTGAGAGGTATCGTCAGTAGGGTATGGTTGTGGGCATTCTGATGAGTTGGGATGCACAATAGGAGTATTCCTACCATAAAACTTCCCACCCAGACGCACTCATGTTGTTATCTCGTGCCCATGATGAACGTAATGAAACTTAGCCTATCTTGTAACCTTGCATTACATGCATCTAACGGTTTGCACACCAACTGAAAAAATGCTACCTTGTGAAAATGGCTTCAAGTCTTCAAAATTTGAGATAGATCATTATAGATGTGCTCACATGATCCTATAGCTTCAAATAGATCATTTGTATGTGTCTTGGATTCCAAGAAATAGTCAGTCAAAGTTTGATAATTTTTTGGACTTAGGGCACTTCAGAGACAATGCTAGTAGGGTATGGTTGTGGATGTTCTAGCGAGTTGGGATGCACAATAGGAGAATTCCTACCATGAACCTGCCAACCTGGACACACTTGTGATGGTATTTCATGCCCACAATGAATGAAATAAAACCTTTCCTATCTTGCAACCTTGCATTGCATGCATCTGACGATTTTTGCACCAATTGAAAAATGCTACCTTGTGAAAATGGCTCCGAGTCTTCAAAATTTAAGATAGGTCATTGTAGATGGGTGTCACATGACCCTATAGGTTCAAATAGATCATTTATATGTGTCCTAGATTCTAAAAACTAGTCTGTCAAAGTTTAACAATTTTTTGGCCATAGGGCACTTCAGAGACAATGTCGGTGGGGTATGGCTATGGGCATTATGAGGAGTTGGGATGCACAACAGGAGCATGCCTACCATAAAAAATACCCACCTAGACACGATCATGCTAGTAGTTCATGCCCACAATGAACGAAATGAAACTTAGCCTATCTTGCAACCTTGCATTGCATGCATCTGACGGTTTTTGCACCAACTGAAAAAATGCTACCTTGTGAAAATGGTTACGACTCTTCAAAATATGAGATAGGTCATTGTATATGTGCCTCAAATGAACCTATATCTTCAAACAAATCATTCGTATGTATCCTGGATTCTAAGAAACAATCCGTCAAAGTTCGACAATTTTTTGGACTTAGGGCACTTGAGAGATAGCGTTGGTAGGGTATGACTGTGGATGTTTTGATGCATTGGGATGCACAAATGGAGTATGAAACTTCCCACCCAGACACACTTGTGCTAGTAGTTTGCACCCACGACAAACAGAATGAAACTTAGAGTATCTTGCAACCTTGCATTGCATGCATCTAATAGTTTTTGCACCAACTGAAAAAATGCTACCATGTGAAAATGGCTCCGAGTCTTTAATATTTGAGATAGATCATTGTATATGGGCCTCACATGATCCTATAGCTTCAAATAGATCATTCGTATGTGTCATGGAGTCTAAGAAATAGTCTGTCAAAGTTTGACAATTTTTTGGACTTAGTGCACTTAAGAGACAATGTTGATAGGGTATGGTTGTGGACATTCCGACAAGTTGGGATGCACAATAGGAGCATTCCTACCATAAAAATTTCCATCCAAATGCACTCGTTCTTGTAGTTCATGCCCACGATGAATGAAATGAAACTTAGCCTATCTTGCAACCTTGCATTGCATGCATTTGAGGGTTTTCGTACAATTTTTACCAAAATTGCAATATCTCCTAAAGTACTCAATGAAAAATGATGAAATAAAGTGAAAATGAAACTATATTCAAATATATACCATTTTCAACATGTCTTAGGTCTTTATTTGATCCATACAATTCATATGACATGAAAGAGCAGCAAAAATGCATTAAAATAAACTGAAATAGTCTCCAATTTGATTCCAACTTCATTCAGAAATTCAATACAAAGTTTTTCAACCCTTGGGTCATGTTGAAGAGGCCTATTTATGCCCATACAAGTGGTTTCCAACATCCAACCAACCCCAAACTTATTTTTAAAAACCTTTTTAAAAGTTGTCATTACAAGCCAAAAATTTGTCATGACAACTTTGACAACAATTGAGCAACTTTTACAAATGACTCCAACTGATCATTAATGGTCCTAAATGACCTTATTTAGATAAAACACCATAAAAAAAGACAAAAACCAAAATTTGAGGGTTGTGAGCATGAGGGTGCTCCTGCACCACTCACATTGAAAGATATAAAGGAAAGGAATCAAAAGCATCCAGTGATCATTTCCATGGATCAAATGTGATCATAATTGTTGATAATTTATAGAAAATAAAATGCTTGTTCGTTGTGGTATGCATGGGGATGTGCTTAATATATAAAGCCTAATAATGTCATATGCAAAATATATAATGTATTGAGTAATTAATCAGTAAAATTTTAGGGAGCCTATTATATTTGGTCTCTAAATGCTTTGGTAATGTTCACATTGTCTTCTTCTTAAAACTGAAGTAGTAACAAAGGTTGACACTTGCATTAAAAAGGGTTGACACTGAAGTTTAGAAGAAAGATTATAACAATACATGCAAATTGAGTGGATACTTTAAGTATGCTTTGTGTCTTGATGCATTCATGCACATTCATGTAAATACTTCCCATGTTTAGGATTTACTTTATGCTTGAGTGTATTCATGTCTTCTGTATTCATGTGATCACTTCATGTTTGATATATTTTCCACATATTTCTTTATGTGTGCCTCATGACTGTTGTGTCTTCAACATGTAAATATACATAAATTTAATATACATATTACAAGATTTGGATGCACATAAATGATAAAATTGTCAAACAAATTCCATGTGATCATGAATCATACCACTATGTAGAGCCTATTGTAACAATTAATAAATTCTATTAGATTATAATTTGATAAATCCACAATATGCTATAATTGGATCACATTTCAGTTGTAAATATTTAAGTTTAAAAGTACAAAGACATGCACACAATGAACAAATTGGACTGAATATCAACATTTATATATATCAAAATGCACACTAATTGTGTATGTATACAAAAATGGGATATATGCCAAGTCAATAAAAGTTTTACAAAAATGTGGGATATGCCATGTCCAGATTGATATCAATAAAAAAATTGAATATATGCATGTATCGGTCCTTTAATTACCACAACTAACACTATATGATCCTATAGTTATGGTCGATCATCAAAATCAAGTCTCTTTGATGCAGTACGTAGCTCTGTAGATGGCTACACAACCATAATTCAAAAGCCAAATTAGATTCCTTTTGTAAAACATAGTTCACAATTATCAAAATAACTATACATTCAACTATGATTTCTTTCCAACTGAATTGTATATTACCTCATATGTTGATATGGGATCAAGTGTATTTTCTCCCTTTGCCTTGTTAGTCTTAGGAGTCCTTTTCAATTGGTACTTGAGAGAATCCATGTTATGGCCAAACCACGAAGGTGACTATTGGAGGTTAAAAACAAGGTAATAACATATATAGATCAAAAACACTAAAATCTACAATATATAGAACAAAAGCGTACTGAATACTAAGATGCTTCCTGTTGACCTAGGAGGGTTCATCTTTGATGAAGCAACTATGGCCATTTCTAGTATGAAAAATGATAAGATTATAATTTATCTAAATTTCACATGTACATATGCATTTAATCATGAAGTCAAGAAAATAAAGTAGAGATACATACTGTTGTGCCTTAGCCACATCAACACATACTTCTTCCCTCTCTTGAATCTCTGGCATATCAAGTGCATTCATCAATTCTACAAAGCCTAATTACCATTGTATATAAAAGAGACAAAAAAGACTAATTAATCTATAAGTTCCAATTAAGACTATAACAATCTTTTCAAACAACTTTGTCAATTAAAAATATGCTCAATTACCTTTTGACGTTTAGGTGTCCTCAAGGATTTGTTTCACCCAAGAGGTGTCCTAGACACATGTGGGGTACCCCAAAAGAAACCAAATTAACACAAGAGATATTAGTAGATAGTATTAAATATAATTTAACAAATCTAAATTTAAATGACTTACATATTTAAAAAAATACATAAATAAGAGGTTTGCAAAATATGATACCGCATAGCTTTCTAGGCCAACATCAATGGCCGAAAGTATGACATTATCAATCTGGGACATTCGATCCCCTGACAACACCTATAAAGCACAAAATAAATATACATTAAAGAGAGTTAGTATATCTTATAAAAAAATATTTTGATTTCAAGGTACTATTCTATTCTAACATGTTACAAATTTTTTACCTCAAGCATTGAAGCTGCAGCTGCAACAAAAGTGGGAGCGATATGAGATGGTGTATTTACACCAGCTACTACATCCCAAAATGCATATTGTTCATATCAACTTAAGTCGATCTATAAATGAAAATTTATTTAAATTTACAATTTTTAAGTGATTAATAAATAAAATGATGAATTTAAATGAACACACCTATGTCTGTGTTTGACTGCGATACACCATATCCATCAAATCATCAGTCAATGCCATATCCTCTGTAGTTCTATCCTAACATCTAGCCCTGTAACATGTACATAGATGGGACATGGAACCATCTACACTGGCCCTGATATCTATCCTAGAGCATATACCTGAACAACTAGGACACAGATGCTAAATGGGCTCACCAAGGCCAGATGGTTTAGCTGTTGCATCATCATCTAGGCCAAGAGGATGTGATAACTATGTACCATGTTGAATGATGAGATTAGTCAATGTAGTGGCTTCCTGAAGAGTCTATACCTCCATAGACTCTTTCAGAGCTACTGGGGCCGTGACATGGACCATAGGTTTTGTTGCTAGAGGGATGCGATTTTGGGGGTTTAGTACCTTCTAAGCTCCAGGTCTATCTTGGGTACAGCCTCCACTTCTACCTTGGAAGTATTTCATATCAAAATAGTTTGGCTTTCGATTGAGGATAAACTCGCAATATAGTTTCCTCAAAAAAATAATGGAACCTCAAAATTGTTACAAGGTGGTTGGTCGAAGACCATACACCACCTATCCCAAAAAGCATTTTTAATCCCCAAATGGTTACACTAGTGTATAGGAAACCTCTTTGACTTAAGAGGTAAGGTCTCATTGGTTTCGGGGTCATTAAAAAGAGCACATATCTGTGCTTTAATTATTATTATTTTTTTCACTTCATCATAAGACAACCCACTGGCATAGAATGCACGACATCGATCCCTATAGCTTCCCCATTTTGTATCTTGTTTGAAAACTTCATTGGTACTATTAGCCATTCATTCTAGGGATGTGGCAAGGGATGCATGATGTTCATGCTCAAAGGTCTTCAATCTATTCTCCAATCTGGTTATTTTTGTAGTTTTTGTGTTAATTGATTTATCAAATCCTTATGTGTCATTTGTAAATTATCTATTAGAGAAGGTGGAGGGTTTCTATCTTCACGGTTTTGTTGTGGGTTTTCCCTAAGTTCTCAAGAGGTATGTTTTGTTCGAGAGCAGTGTTTTGAGAATCTAACATATATTTATAACAAAAAATAATAAAATAATAAAAACATGGAAATTACATTCAAATTTCAAATAAAATTAATCAAAAATAACAAGTTATGCACCTCTTTGTCGTCGTGGCATGGTAGATGATTTTTTTTGCTCCAAACACAATCATGTTTAGTTGAATAGAAATTAACCAAAACCCCTCTCTTGCGGCCATGGTTGAAAATGAACCAGTCGGTTGCAGACAAAAAAAAATTATTGTTAGTTTAACATGAACGGGTTATTAAAACTAAAAACTCGTTCATGTTTTTTTATATCTAAAACCCGATCACGTTTTTTTATATCTAAAACTTGATCGCGATTTTTATATCTAAAACCCAATAGCGTTTTAGTCTCGATAATACGAGCCTTATCGCGAATGGGTTATTTAAATTTTAAAATAACCCATTCGCGTTATGAGATTTTAGAAGTTTTTTTAGAGGGTGTCCATTTTTTTGCGCAACTTTGTGCACTTATGTTGATGTGTATGTGTCAAATAGTGATGTTTATCTAGTCAAAGTGAATATATGCAAGATCAAGATGTGGTTATGGTTTGTTGGCATGTACGTGATAAACATTAGCATGTATATGGTCAAAATAGGGGCAAAACAAGTTGTCACTATGATAAACGAAACAAACTAGTAGGAAAGAGAGTTGGATTGATGAACCTCCGATAATTGCCTCAACATGATAGGTTGTAGAGCAACTGATGAAATTAATAAACCTAATGAAGTTATGAGTTAGAGTTAACATAAGCTTGATTGAAGTTGATAAGATTTTGACATTGATGCAATTACATATGTGATTGTAGGTTGATTTCATAGCCTCGTTAGATTTGTGTTAGTGATTTCCTTGAACTCAGAGGTTGAGAGTGCAACTATCAGATAGTGATCATGTGTCATTATCTATGCTTGGTTTATGGCATGCTACATTCCTTCCCAAGATTTGGACGAATCTTAGTCTGTTGTCTTCACTAGATAAGTGATGGTATAGTGAGCACTCTACCTTCCATTTACCCACAATAGAGATGTCTATTACATTGGAGGATTTCTACTGAATTCTACAGATCCCTATTCATGGTGAGCTGGTTGCTTATAATCAGAAGGATGGTGACATGGATTCTCTACATCATTTTTTTTGTTATGAGGATTTGGAGTTTTGGGGCACTTACATTAGTTGGGACAAGATATATGATTTTGGATTGGTAGGCTCAGATCGGGCTACAACGATTGGGAGAGTCATTAGTGGTTATAATTGTTTAGATCAAATGATTGACATATCCATAGGATGGGGTAGAGCTATGGAGATGATGCTGACATAGGAGATACAGTTTGCTTGGGGACCCTCGAGGCTAGCCCAGTTATACCTTATTTTGCATCAGTTTGTGTACCTTGGAGGTTGTAGGATTTTGAAAGGGGTGACACTATTACAAATTTCTACAAAATATTTAGCCTCCTATCGTTATCCTATATCTATTCCCATTTTGGTCATTTATACAAAATATTTAGCATCCTATCATTATCGTACCCTATGAAATGATCATTATGGCCAACCAAAATCTCCTTGCATTGAGCATAAATGAGAACGTAAATACAATCAATATTTTGCAAATATCTCCCATCAAACTGGTTATCGATTCTTCACTTTCCTAAAACCATGGCCCAAAACAATATTAAGTTGCATTGATGACCAAAATCCATAGTCACAAATATGGTTTGAGATAAAACATATTCATATTTTTGTGAGCCAAAGACAATTTTTGCACATTATCACAAGTTGTCATATCCTTTATGTCCATTGCTTTGCACAATTCATGGTTAGGAATAAACTTGAACGTGGTATGTGTGAGTTAAGGCTCAATAAGAACAATATGAAACAACCACACATTTGTTTTAAATTTACTTGGCCAACATGAAAAAAATATCAATAGATTGATATAATAAAAAAAAAATTGGCTACGAGTGGGATTTAATATGCATGGGCAAATTTTAAATAAGAAATAAAGGTTCAGGATCAATTATACTAACAATTTCATTAAAAGGAGGTGCAACAGTTATGTTGGTAGTAAAATATACTTTTAATAATATATCAGAGGGTACAATTTAAAGAATATAAAAATGATATTTATTTGTGACACTTATTTATAATATAAATGTATTGATTAAATTAAAAAAAAAATTGGAAAAAGTTAAATTTATGTATTGGTGTTGATCATTTGAAGATGACCTTGTCATTCATTGGAGTGGAATAGGAAGAAACAAAATGTAGGGATGATTTTAAGAATTTTCACAGCATAAGAACCTTAGTTGGAGAGGCACCATCCAAGCTGAAGTAAACATAGTGAGTTGCAGGTTTACAAGGTTGGGAATCTTGAATAGGTACTATCTCATTATCTTAAGTTTTAGAAGACAAGGGTCTTATTTGTTTTGAGATTGAAGATAGTTTCTTTAAGCTCATTTACTCCTTTCTTAAAATTTTAATCAATTATAGTTTTGAGAGGCCATATAGATAGTATAACCATCATGCGTACGGGAAATAAAGGAGAAGCTAAGTAAGAGAATATGATGTTTGAATATAGTAGAAGTAAATGTGGCCTATCAATACGAAGAAGACTTCAATAACCAGTTTAAGTTCCTCTCAGATATGTTGGGAAAATGGTGTGTCAACCTTGCATTTACATGAGGTTACTATTTATAGTAAGTTTTTGTTTGAGCATGAAATGGTGCAAAATTCTCCCCAAAGCTTCTAGTTGGCTAGATAAGCATGTCGGTAAATTTTCGTCGCAAGATCATATCTAGTTTTGAAGATATTAAAGTTATCATTTTTAATAGGTGCGATGAAAGGTTTAAATTTAATTTTGAGGAATTTAGAGCCTACTAAATTTCCTAAAAAGTGGGCATAAATGGTATAGCCATTTACGAGGTGATAGAGCACTTCGCGATATTTTCAACACTTCAAACAGTTCGTCAATAGGACACACGGTTCACAAGTTATGGCCTCCAGAAGTTTGGAATCCTCAAATAGGAAATATAAAATGCATCAAACACATAAATGAGTCATAAAAGGGAGGAACATGTGTTGATGTGTGTTTTAACATGTCATAGGGCATCTAGAATGGAGATAAGGTTGGCTCTACTTTATTGACTGGTTTTAGCCCATGGTTTTGTAATACTATTTGATGGTTTCTTGTATTGTATCTCCTATATATGAGGTGTGTGAGATAGAGGTTGTGTGTAAGATTCTTATGGCTATTGAGTTACCTTTGAGTCTTTGATTAGTGGTACTCCTATGAAGAGCTTTCTCTGCAAGTATATTGTAATTTGTTATTTATTACTGAATAATATATTGAGCTACTTTTGGAGTGTGGGGTTTTTCTCTCGAAAGGGTTTTTCCCACATAAATCACTGTGTTACTATGTTATGGTATGCATGATATTTTGTTTATTTTTGTTCAGTTTGTTTAATTGTTGTAATGATCTATTAACTTTTTGCATTACCCTCCTCTCAAGATTAGTGTAGTAAGTTGTTCCGCTACTTAACTTCCTTACTTGAGTGGTATTAGATCTTGATCACCTTTGATTTCAATAGTGGGTTATTGGGTTTTTTGAAATAATCCATATTTGAGTGGGAGCTTGTGCATAAGATACTTTTTGATCTTGTTGTAATAATTTTCAGATGGCGAGTTCGTCAAGGAGAATAGAGGTGGAGAAATTTAATGTAAGTAATTTTGAGATGTGGAAGCTAAAGATGGAAGATCTGCTAATCGATCAAGATTTTTGGGATGTTGTTGATGTGAATGTCTCAAGGCCTCTAGATCCTATTACGACTACTCAGTATGATGTTATGGACTGAAAAGCTAAGGGTCTAATTAGATTGTGCTTGGCAGAATCTATTCTAATCAATGTCCATGAAAAGAACAACACAAATAAGTTATGAACTAAGCTTAGTGAGATGTATCAAGCCAAATCTTTATTTAATCATATTTTCTTAAGGAAGAAGTTGTATTCTTTGAAGATGGAAGAGGGTGGGTGGATCATAGACCACATGGAAGCATTTAATATGTTGGTGGCTCAATTGGTATATGTTGGTGTTAAGATGGACAAAGAAGAGAAATGCCAGATCTTGCTTTGTTCTTTGCTTGATTCGTGGGATTCTCTTGTTATGGCTATCAGTATTACTTCTATTATTTTGAAGTTTGAAGATGTCATGGCTGCCCTACTTGATGAAGAGATGCAGAAGAAGGTATCCATTAGTTCGAAGGAATCCTTAACTATTCATGGAAGACCTAAGGAAAAAGGCAAGAAGAATGAGAAGCACAACAAGTCCAAATCTAGAGGGAGATCAAAATCTCTTGGAAAGTCCAAAGTCATTTACTAGAATTGTGGTAATTCAAGTCACAACCGTAAGGACTGCAAAGAAGAAAAGAAGAAGTTTGATTTTGGTTCTGAGTCTGACAAGGAAGATGGTGATGCATCCATTGCAGCTTTGGCTACTCATGCGAGTAGTGATGCATGGTTAATCGACTCGGGTGCATCTTTTCATAGGACTTCCAATAGAGATTGGTTTTATGAATATGAAGAATTTAATGGAGGTAATATGTACTTGGGTGATGATTCATGTTTAGACATTGTTTGTCAAGGTAAATTTAGAATCAGGTTTCTTGATGGTAGAATAAAAAAGATTAGTGGTGTGCTGCATATCCCTAGTTTAAAACAAAATTTATTATCTATGAGCAAACTGATAGATGAGGGTGTGTAGGTAGTCTTTTTTGATGCAGGATATAAGATGATTATGTTGGCCATTTAGTGTAATTGATTATGTGTTGCATTGATGTTTTGTCATTGATGCCAACACTAGCTGTTTGGATGCTTTACCGACACCCTTCTAGTCCTGGTAGGTTGAGTGTATTTTGGTTGTTTTGGATCCAACATGATTCGGTAGGCTCCGATATTGTTTGGTGATGGAATTGGCGTGTTCATGATACTCATGCTCATATTCGATCAGTTGGTTTTGGTCTGGAGATCGGATGCTATCCTTCTTGCTTAGAAGCTTAGTTTCTAGTTCTGGCAAGGGTTTCACCAACAAATATTTTGATGAAGATCTTTGATGAATTGCATAAGTGGTATTGGTGCAAATTCTAGTGGAGTTTCAAGATGTTGTTGGTGATCATGTTCAAGACTTGGCAGATGGAGATCATTGTTGTAGCGTGTAGACCTATATTGGGTCCCAATTGATCTAGGTTAGGGAATGACTTTATTGTAACATGTGGATTGGACCTCTCGATGTGTTTTTGGGATGTCTTATGTGTTGGCTATTATTTGTTTGGTCTAAGGCTGACATGGTTTTTAATTATGTAATTGGTTTATTATTTGGTGGCCGACCTAATTGTTTATGATCAAGGGTTTTGTATATATAGATGTAAGATATCATTGTAGATCATCATGGTTATGTAAGAGGTCATGGTCAAGGAATGTAATGTGCGACTAATGTAATATCATTCAGGCAGAGGATTTGGTCGATCATTGGAGAACGAATTGGGTTTATGTAAGAGGGTTCAGTCCTCCAGTATTGACCTTAATCGAAACTGTACTTAGGCATAGGAGATGCTATCTTTTGCAGTTCAACGCATCTCTGGGTTGTAGTCTAGATTTCTATGTATTCAGTGAGGCTCCTTTTGTGATGAGCAATGCGCTCTAGGATATTGGCCTTCCTGCAAGTGCAAGCCCTCAATTGTTATTCACATACTTACTGTAGAAGTATTATCTTACTGTGGGTAGGCTTCCCACTAAGGTTTTTCCCTTTACCAGGTTTTCCATGTATAAATATTGGTGTCATGTGGATGGTTTTTATTCTATGATTATTATTTATGCTTAATTGGTTTAGCTTCTATTCCAGCATTAATGTTTTGGGTTCCGGTATTAAAGTTTTAAATTTCTAATAGTTCCGGTAATATGTGACAACTGATTCACCCCCCCCCCCTTTCAGTTGTCTTCTAGTTATTTGATCTATCTAACAATTGGTATCAGAGCTTTGATCCTCTCTGCAGAAAGCTTAACCGCTTGAGGAAGATCCTATGCAGACTAACAGTTCAAGTTCATCCATTTCTTTTGGAGCTATCTTTCGGAGGGATATTTTGAGGATTGATGGAACAAATTACATAGTATGGAGACTCATCTGAGATGTCTTAGCAAGAAGATTTAGGAGATCGCATAGAATGGTGTCACACCTTATTATCCGGGATTTGGCAATCCTCCTAGAGAAAAAGAAGCCCTCTTGTACGCACTTTCTGATCAACAAATAATGGGATTAACCGACAAATCATCTGGAAAGGCTATATGGGATAAGTTGGAGACTCTTAATGAAGGTGACCCTATAATAAAGATTGCTAAACTTGATGGTTACTAGGTGAGATATGAAAACCTGAAGATGGAAGAATATGAAAGGATTACTGCATTCATGGAAAGGGTAAATGAGTTTGTTATGGAAATTCAATGTTGTGGTGGATCTCTGAGAGAAGATGAAATTGTTTCTAAATTCCTGAGAGCCCTGCCATCAACTTACAAAATGAAGGCTATTTCTATTAATGAGTTGAGAACAATGGTTAATACATCTGTCAATAGAGATACTTTGGTTGGGAAACTATCTACTTTTGAGCTTAAATAATTTGGACCTTCTGGAGCTGTGAAGTCTAAACCTGCTTTTCCTGCATCTACATCTACAACCGGTAAGAAAGGTTGGAAAGATTTGTATGCAAAGGATTTAGAAGATATGAAGAGAGAAGATGATGAGTTTGAGCAACTTGAAGCACTATTTTCTAGAAGAGTACCTAAAGGACAGGTAGGAAGTAAGTATTAAGGAAAAGCACCTTTTAAATGTTTTGCATGTAATAAGATTGGTCATTTTGCATCTAGATGTCCTGGAAGGAATTTAAGATTTAAATAAAGAGCTAGAAGATCATTTAATCCTAACCTTCGATACCAAAACAAGTACACGTACAAGAAAAACAAAGACAAATCATGCTACATAGCGGATGAGGAAGGAATTACTAATTCTGATGATGAATCAACAGAAGACTCTGCTAGTGTCTCCGGCAATGGAAAAGAATTGGTGTTCCTGACTATCAAGGAAGATGATCAGACACTAGAAGTGAATGTACCTAAAGAGAAGGCACTTGCTGCTAAAATTGAAGATAAGGATGAAAGGGTAATTGACAACAGTTGTTCACATCATATGATTGGAGATAAAGGGAAGTTTCTATCTTTGCAAGAATTTGATGGCAGTCTAGTTAGATTTGGAGATGGCAAAGCATGTATGATCAAAGGAAAAGGAACTATATCATTGGATGGTAAGAACAATACTGACAATGTTTATTATGTTGAAGGTTCAAGGCATAATCTTTTGAGTGTAGGACAATTGGTAGATAAGGGATTTCAATTATAGTTCAAGGATGGAAAATGTAAAATCATTAACAGATCTGTTTTAGAGATTGCAATTGGTATACAGATAAAAGTTAATATATTTCATTTGAACTTCAGTAAGAAGACATGTTTGATTACACAAATTGATGAGAGTTGGCTATGGCATAAAAGGCTGTGTCATGTGAATTTTGATTGCATTGTGAAGATCAGTTCAACTAAGGCATTTAGGGATATACCTAAGATTATGAAGCCCTATAATCCGGTATGTAAAGAATGTCAAATGGGTAAATAGGTCAGAACCTCTTTTAGGAGTATACAAGATAAATCAAATGATGTTCTTGATTTTATTCATACTGATTTGTGTGGCCCTGCTAGAGTTAAAAAATTTCAAGGTGATAGATATTTCATGCTAATCATTGATGATTATTCTAGAATGATGTGGGTTACTTTTCTAAAAGAAAAATCTGAAGCATTTGAAAAGTTTAAAATCTTTAAGGCTAAAGTGCAAACTGAGATATGATTAAAGATTAAATGTTTGAGGTCAGATCATGGTGGAGAATTCACATCCAATGAGTTTAATAACTTTCGTGAGAAGCATGGTATAAGAAGACAATTTTCTGCACCTGAGACACCTCAACAGAATGGATTTGTGGAAAGGAAGAACAAAACCATCTTGGATGCTACTAGAATAATGATGATGGAAGCTAGTCTACCTCATATCTACCGGAGAGAAGCAGTAAGCACAATAGTTTATACATTCAACAGAGTACATATCAAAGGAGAAACTTGTAAGACACCTTATGAATTATGGTCTGGCAATACACCTATAGTTAAGTATTTCAGAATTTTTGGTAGTAAATGTTATATCAGGAGAGATGATATCATTGGGAAATTTGATCCTAGATGTGATGAAGGCGTATTGCTTGGTTATTCTTATGAAAGAAAAACATATAGATGTTATTTTAGACATATAAAAATGACCATATTCCTAAATGAATATTTAATGTTCATTTTATTCTCATTCCTCTATTTAGTTAAATCTAATTTAATTAAATCATCCACATTCCTCTATTTAATTAAATAAATTATTCTATTTATTTATTTAAAATTCACTTAAACCTCTTTATATCATTTAATTGAATAAATCATCCATATTCCTCTATTTTATTAAATAAATTATTCTATTTATTTATTTAAAATTCACTTAAACCTCTTTATATCATTTAATTGAATAAATAATTTTATTTAATTAAATCACTTCTCTCTACTTTTAATTAAATTTACATTTAATTAAATAGTTCACCCCAAATAAATAAATCTAATTTATTTAAATCCCTCACTTGCAACCAAATTAAAATAAAGCAATTTATTTTAATTAAATCCTATTATCCCTCACCCACTTGCATTTTCCTATATCTCTCACTTGCCTCCTAACCCTCTTCCTAAATTATTCTAGAATCCCTCTAATCCTAATCAATTATCCCCTTTCCCTAAATTTGAGGAGGTCACTTCTCAAATTTGGAGTAAAGTCTTCCAAAGGCATTAAAGCCTTTATGCCTTCAACAAGCTAACTTGTTGAATACCTCCAAATTTGGAAGGACTCTTACAAGTTTGTCCCCAAAATCTTTCAAACCATTAATGGTTAACTAACCTTTTGTGGCATGGTTAGAGACTTTTTGCCTAACTCAACCCTCATCTAACCTAGGGGTCTCATCAAGCATTCATTGCTTTGACCATGGTTATCCCTTTAACCCTTGCACAAGAGTTTACCCCTTGGGTAAAAGCTTTGTCCAATGGATAACCTTAACCTAACCTTAACCCTTACCTCCTAAGGTAACCATGAGGTCTTCTCAAGCATTTAATGCTTCTTGCATACCCTCTCAAGCAGTCTTAAGTTGATAATTGTCACCATTTCATTGGTGAGAATTATGAACATGGATTGATAACTTTCAATACTGAACCTTGATTAGATCATTCAATCCTGACCATCCATTGCCCTATTTCTCCTATAAATAGAGCCCGCATCCCTCCATTTCTATGATCCAAGTCTTTAGCATCATACTTATACTTAATTTTAGCAAATATTTAGCCTCTCTTTGTAATAGAAATAAATCTAATAATCATTATAGAGCATTTCCATTAGCTTAGCTTAAATAATATAGCTAGTATATCATGTTAGGATAGTATTTTTACTAACCTTGTCATCTTATCATCTAGTTTAGTTTATTTGTTAGAATCATGCATAAATATGATGCATTCATACTAAATTTGATCTAAAGCATCCCTCGTTCTTGCATTTGTCATCCCTAAGTCACTTTGCTCAGTGATCTGAGAGAAAAGGCATTGGCTTGAGGGACCTTGTGAGATACAGAACCATGGAACACTCCTTGGGAAGTTGAGCTATTCCTCATGGCTCCATAACTTGCATCAAGAGTCCCATGGGTGTGTGGGAAAGTCTTTGAATATTTTCACAATTTAAGTTTCATTGAACCACTTTTCCCGCATATAGTTATAACAAGAGATTGCAGAGAATTGTGGAGAGTACTAATGTCAAAGTAGATGAACTAAACATAAGTCAAATCTGAAGTTATGAGAAGGAACTGACAATGTAAATGATTATATCTAAACTGGTAGAACCTTTACCAGAATAAAGTGTTGAACTAGTTACTCCGGCAGTATCAGGGAATTATACAATAACAGAAGAATAGGGAAGATGAACAAAAAGTCAGAAGATCAGATCACTGGGGATAAGAGAAATGGAGTGACAACAAGAAGAAGACTGACAACTAATGAGGTATGTTTAATTTCACAAGTTGAACCAGTATCAGTAATTAAGGCATGTAAAGATGAATATTGGTTGAAAGCTATGGACGAAGAATTAGATCAGATTGAGAAAAATAACACATGGACCTTGGTTCCCCGGCCTAAAAATAAAAATGTTATTGAAACTAAATGGATTTTTAGGAATAAATTGAATCAGGATGGTCAAGTTATAAGGAATAAGGTTAGATTGGTTTGTAAAGGATATTCTTAGAAGGAAAGAATTGATAATGGAGAGACTTTTGCACCTGTAGCTAGGATTGAAGTTGTAAGATTATTTCTTGCCTATGCTGCTTATTAAAACTACAAGGTTTATTAGATGGATGTTAAATGTGCATTTTTGAATGGGGATCTTAATGAGGAAGTTTATATTGAGAAACTTGATGGTTTTTCACTATTAGATGATACAAATATGGTTTGCAGGTTAAGGAAAGCTTTATATCGATTGAAACAAGCACCTAGAGCTTGGTATGCAAGGTTGGATAAATATCTTTTGAAGCTTGGTTTTACTAAGGGCAGTGCTGATGGTAATTTATATTATAAGATCACTGATGATGATATACTGATTATTGAAGAATTTGTTCATGACATTATTTTTGGAGGTGAAGATAAGTTATGCATAGAATTTTCTAAGAATATGGAGAAAGAATTTGAGATGTCTTTGATTGGTGAGATGAAATTTTTCTTAGGTTTGTAGATTACTCATACTAGCAAAGGTATTTTTATAAATCAAACTAAATATGATAAGGAATCGTTGAAGAAATTTTTTATGGGAGATTCTGAACCAGTAAGTACTCCTATGGTTACAAGTGAGAAATTGATAAGAAAAGATGTTTCTGCAGTGGCAAATCCTACAAGATACAAATCTATGATTGGAGGTCTTCTTTATTTGACTCGCTAGGCCTGGCAGTATGAATGTTGTTTGTATTGTTTCAAGATTTCAGAGTGATCCTAGAGAAAATCATGAAATTACATGGTGAAAAGGATTTTCAGATAGTTGCAAGGTACATCAGAATATGGCTTGTGGTACCCTAAGGATGATAAATTTACTTTATGTGCATATACAGATGTTGATTGGGCTGGAGATATTGATGAACAGAAAAGCACTTCCGGTGGAGCTTTCTTTCTTGGAAAGAAGTTGGTTTCATGGATCAGCAACAAACAATCATGTAATTCTTTATCTATTGCGTTGCTACTACTAATTGTACACAAGTTTTATGGATGAAACAAATGTTGAAGGATATAAAGGTGGATTGTGATGCACCAGTAATTATTCACTATGATAACTCTGATGCTATTGATATATCAAACAATCTGGTATTTCATTCTAAAAACAAGCACATATCTATCAAGTATAACTTTTTGAAGGAAAAGGTGGAAGCAAATGAAGTTAGACTAGTTTATGTGAACACTAAAAAGCAGATTACAAATATTTTCACTAAACCTTTGCCCAAGGAATCGTTTGAGTACTTGAGAGATAGATTGGGAGTTTCTGCCCCTCCAGTAGAGACTTGATTGATGCAGTTTGGCATCAGTCCAACATGCATTACCAAAGATACTATTCATTCTGACACTGATGTGGGGTGCTACTCCTCAGGGGGAGTAGTCAACTTTGTGATTCAGTGGTTTATGTTTTTGCTTTGATATTTTTGTCATATTTTTGGCATTGATGTCAAAGCAGGAGAGATATTGATATGAAAAAGACAAAGAAAGAAAAACAAAAAGTCAAAGGGGGAGAGATATGAATAAGAAAAGTAAAGGGGAGAGATATGGTCATTCAAAGCTGTATGTGGGAGATTGTTGGTTGTCTTCCATTAAAGGAGAATTGTTTGGCATTTCTTGGTACTTAGATGTTTTTCACATCTAGTGTTGTCATCAATGCCAAAAGGGAATATTGTTGACCATTTGGTGGAATTGATAATTTTTTGTCATTGATGCCAACACTATCTATTTGGATGCTTTATCGGCACCCTTCTGGTATGGGTAGGTTGAGTGGATTCTAGTTGTTTTGGATCCAACATGATCTGGTAGGCTCCAGTATAGTTTGGTGATGGAATTGGCTTGTTCATGATACTCATGCTCATATTCGGTCAATTGGTTTTGGTCTGGTGATCGGGTGCTATCCTGCTTACTTAGAAGCTTAGTTTCTGGTTCCGGCGAGGGTTTCACCAGTAGAGCTTTTGATGAAGATCTTTGATGAATTGCATAAGTGGTATTGTTGCAGCTTCTGGTGGAGTTTCAGGATGTTGTTAGGGATCATGTTCAAGACTTGGTGGATGGAGATCATAGTTGTAGCATGTGGACCTATACTAGGTCTTGGTTGATCTAGGTTATGGACCAGTTTTAATGTAACGTGTGGATTGGACCTCTCGATGTGTTTCTAGGATGTCTTATGTGTTGGACATTATTTGTTTGGTCTAAGGTTGACATGGTTTGTAATTATGTAATTGGTTTATTATCTGGTGGCTGACCTAATTGTTTATGATCAAGGGTTTTGTATATATAGATGTAAGATCACATTGTAGATCATCATGGTTATGTTAGAGGTCATGGTCAAGGAATGTAATGTGCGAATAATATAATATCATTCGGGCAGAGGATTTCGTCGATCATCAAAGATTGAATTGGGTTTATGTAAGATGCTATCTTTAGCAGTTCAATACTTCTCCGGATTGTAATATGGATTTCAATGTAGTCAGTGAGCCTCCTTTTGTGATGAGCAGTTCTCTCTAGGCTGTTGGCCTTCCTGCAAGGGCAAGCTCCTCAATTGTAATTCACATACTTACTACAAAAGTACTATCTGACTCTAGGTAGGCTTCCCACCGTGGTTTTTCCCTTTATCGGGTTTTCCACATATAAACCTTGGTGTCATGTGCATGGTTTTTATTCTATGATTATTGTTTATGCTTAATTGGTTTAACTGATATTCTGGTATTAAAGTTTTAAATTGCTAATAGTTTCGATAATCTATGACAACTGATTCACCCCGCCCCTCTCTCAGTTGTCTTCTGGTTATTTGAACTGTCTAACAGATTAAGGGTGCTATGGTGATTTTTAAAGGTGTCAAGTTTGACACTTTGTATAAGCTAGAGGCATACACTATTGATCGTAATAAAACTTTGGTAATGTTGTCAATTGACACTCATTCGGTGATCTTTGATGCTTGATTTATGGTTTAGGGTTGTCATTGATGGCAAAACTTCTTGGAGATTTGATTCAGCAGTTGTGATTCATCTTATCTGGAAGCTAGAGTTAACCAGTAAAACAAGGTATCTCAGTAATGTTTTGGTCCAAAATAATTTTTGATGATTGCAGTGTTTTTGGTGATTATAATCTTTTGGTCTAGTGCTTTGTTTTGTTCAATACTGAAGCCAACTTCAAGCTACACGTTACACTTATTGAAGGATATTGCTTTTATGTTAAGACCAGATATATAAGATTGACTTGGCAATTGATTTTTGGTGTATTAGTGGTGTGGCAATCAGTTTTGGTGTGATTGAGCATAATTTCATGTGCGTATTTGATTCACAAACAATCTAGTAGCTGACTGAGACAACAAAAGAGTATTTAGCAAAGCGAAGACAGTCAGAGATTCAGTGCTTAACCAGAACTCATTCTTGCATAGTCATATGCTAGTTGAGACTTCATTTCATTGTAATCAAAAAGTAAGTAAGTGAGACTTCCCTGAAGGTTGTAGCCTTCCGGGCAATTGTAATTAAGCAATGAGCTCTAGGCAATAATCCTGAATGCAAGTGCATTCCCCATTTATGTAATATTTATTTACACCTGGCCATAGTATATGAATATTGTGGGTTCCAGCCCCACCATGGTTTTTCCCTTTTGGGGGTTCCACGTAAAAATTATGGTGTTGTGGATCTATGGTTTATTTACTACATGTTTATGCTCTTTTCTGTTATGCATTGCTAACTGGTGGATAAATAATAAGTTTATGGATTTGTTTTCTGGTAGATCACTGATTCAACCCCCCTCTCAGTGATCCTTTATTCTAACAATTGGTATCAGAGCCTAGTTCCTCTGAGGAAGCTTAAACGCTTGAGGAAGATCTGGGAGATTGACTCTATGGATTCCAGTTTTCAGAGACAACTCAATGTGGCACTTGAGGATCTTGATGCAACTATAAATGAGATATGTACTTTGAAGAAGAACCTGAATGCTACTGATGAATTCATTAGTGAGCTGAAGGATCAACAAAGTATCTGTAGAGAAAAGAGAATGGAATTAATGGACCGAAGGATCACTTCAAATACATTCAATACTTGATAACAACTTCACCCATAAACATATGCATGTGGTATACCAGTAATACCATAACCTATTAGCTTTTCATGCATAATCACTAAAACACAGATTATTTAACCATCACATGAAAAATGTACAACTCATGACACATAAATTTTTCACGTGGAAACCCAAATGGGAAAAACCACAGTGGGGATGAATACTCACAAGCTTGTTTTGAACTCTTTTGAAGCTCACTCTGTTAGGAGCCTAGTTCGGTTAAAGACTTTATAATAAGGTTCTGTTAGGAACCGATCCTATTAAAGATCACCTGGTTAAGGGATGGCTATATACCCTGTTAAAGGTTACCTCGCTAGAGGATTTGAAGAACTCAATGATCTTAAGTCACCCGGTTAAAGGATTTACAATAAGCCTGTTAAAGCTACCTGGTAAAGAGATTTTCCAACTATTGAAATGGTTAGAAGACAACATGTGAAACTCTGATCTGATAACAACACTACATGCCAAGGCAAATCCTTTTCATTTCCTCTCTTCTGCAATCACACTTTGCATTTTTCCTCTTACTAGTCTAGAAAGTATCTCATCACTTGGATACACACACAACATTTGCCAACCACAAATAATAACAAACATCATCGACCTTATAGACAACAATTAGGTCGGTAGCATAGACCCTAAACCCTAAGCATTTAGTATTACAATACAAGCAGTCCAATCCTGACTGTCCAAACACTTTTCATAGAGCAATACAATCTTAAACAAATCACAAGACAATCTGCATCATTCATTCTTTACCGCATATGGGAATCAGTAACCCATCACGCTCTCTTCTCATACCGTCAAGAAGAATGTTCATTCCCGAGGTAGACTTTTAATGCAGTCTATCTTGTTGTGCAAGATCCTCAAGAAAATCCTTCACATGCACAAGGTTGACGTGGCACCTCGATCTAATCCTGATTTCTTAGCTAACTCATCACAGAATATCTTCAGTTACATTGCACAAGCTAGATTGCCAAACCAGAAACCCTAGAGCTAAGACTACCAACCGGTAGTCACACTTAGTGAAACCTTGACACTAGTTCACTACGTATATTCATATCGGTTCACCATCTTCTTCCAATTAGCATATCGGTTCACTTTCACTTATTGACATCAATGACAACATACATTATCATCATATCATCATGCCAGTTCATCATATGTCAACAATATCCAACAATCTCCCCCTTTGGCATTGATAGCAATACACAGTGTAGCATTGCAACTGTAGACATCATAGACTAGTGTATCTGCATTAACATATATCTTCTCCTAATATATTAGATATCTTCTTCCCCTTTGACAATAATGCCAAAGTGGAGGCACAAGCTTCCATTCTCTAGTATGTTGTTCCCCATATGGAGTAGCATCCTTCAACACATCAATCCTGAAAGATTTGACACTGTAGTTCCTGACTGATACAGAGCACACAACTTTAGTTGACGTCATGAAGGGGCATAACCCCTAATTCACCTCTCAAATAGGTAAATGCAGTCTTTGGTAAGGGCTTAGTGAATACATTTGCTAGCTGCTCCTTACTAGAGACATGTTGTAGTACAACCTCCTTATTCTGAACTTTCTCTCTCAAGAAGCGATACTTAAGCTCAATGTGCTTAGTTCTAGCATGTAGTACCAGAATCTTGGAAATATTTATTGCACTTGTGTTGTCACAAAATATATTCACCGGTTCAGATATAGATACTTTGAAACCTTCCAATACATGTTTCATCCAGATTGTTTGAGTGCAGTTCATAAATGCTGCCACATATTTTGCTTCAGCTATAGACTGGGAAATACAGCTCTACTTCTTACTCGTCCATGATAGTAATATTCCATTGAGAAAGAACACTCCATCGGTTGTGCTCTTTCAGTAGTCCACATTACGTGCCCAATCGGCTTCGGTATACACTTTGAGATTGAAGTTACCATTATATGGATACCACAATCCATAGTCAATTGTTCCTTTCAGATATCTAAGATCCTCTTGACTACTACCAAGTGGGATTCTCTAGGATATTTCTGAAAATGAGCTACTATGCCCACTGCATGAGAAATATCTTGTCTATTGTGCACCACATAATGTAGCTTACCAATTATTGACCAGTACTTTTTCTCATTCGCCAATGCTGAATTATCTTCCTTAGTCAATTTACAACCGGTCACCATCAATGTACCAACTGGTTTTCTTTCCTCCATGCCAAAATTCTTCAATACCTCTTTGACATACTTGGACTGGGTAATAAAGATACCCTCTTTCATTTTTTCAAAATGTAAACCAATGAAGAATTTTATCTCCCCAATCGGAGACATCTCAAACTCTTTCTTCATTACATCTGCAAATGGATGGCTCATTTCATCATCTCCTCCAAAGATTATGTCATCTACAAACACTTCACAAATTGGAATCTAATCACCTTCTAATTTCAAGTAGATGTTGCTATCTTCACTTGTTCTCTCAAATCCAATCTTCACAAGATGAGAGTGTAATCATTCATACCATGCCCTTGGTGCTTGTTTTAATCTATACAGGGCCTTGTGTAATCTACACACCATGTCACTATCTTCTGATAGGGCAAACCCATCTGGTTGCTCTATATATACTTCCTCTTCAAGGATTCCATTCAAGAATGCAAACTTCACATCCATCTAATATACCTTGAATCCCTTAAATGCTGCAAATGCAAGTAGCACTCATACACCTTCTAGTCTAGCCACAGGGGCAAGGTTTTCTCCATAGTCTTCTCCCTCTTCCTGAGCATATCCCTTGCATACAAGCCTAGCCTTATTCCTTATAACTATACCTTCTTCACTTAGTTTATTTCTGAATACCCATTTGGTACCAATGACATTCTTGTGTTCAGGTTTGGGTACCGAAGACCATGTTGCATTCTTTTCAATCTGATCTAGCTCCTCTTCCATTTCCTTAGTCCAATCTTCATCTATAAGTGCCTCTTTAATAGTCTCAGGCTCCAATGCAGACATCATGTAAGAGTTCTCCTTCACCTTTCTTCTCGTAAGTATCCCTACATCTTTATTTCCTATGATCAGCTTCCGATCATGATGTAATTTCACATATCTAGGAATGACTCTAGTTGGTTCTTCTTTATTTTCCTCTTCTCCTTCTTCTCCATCTTCTTCTTCTCCTACCACAACTTCTACCAATATAGGAACACTAAGATCTTTGCTTGTTTCTTTTGTAACCAGTTCTGAGAAAGCTATTCCTAGTTCACCTTCCACTTTCTCGCTGTTGGTTCCCTCAAATTTCTCAGGGGATTCATCAACCTTGACATTGATACTCTCAACAATCTTTCGAGTTCTATTATTGTAGCACTTGAGGGTGTGAGATTTTGCCAAGATCAAGAGGCAATGGAAAGCACAAATAAGAGAGAACAAAATAGATGATAGAAATAAACTTTATTCTATCAAGATGAAAATACTGATTAACTAGATCATCAAGTGTTACATACAATGAATATGAGCTTGCTTATATAGGCAAGGCTATATGGATATGTGAGCACACAATCATGACATGTGGCTCAATAATAAATAAGCATAGGTAGGAAATAGGTGTGGTAGGTAGGAGAAACAATATAATATTCCGCATGAGGTGGATCACCCATTGAATGTGGAATGTAACAACAAGATCAACACCATAAAAGGTGGAAATTCTCCTACACACACTATCCCAATGTGGATCAAACACCCAAGTGTCTCATACCCAAACTACTATTAAATGCATGTACCTAAGTAAACTTAAGTAAAGTGTAATAATATCCAAGATGAATAATCATTTACACCAACACCCCCCCTTAAGTGCAACTTAGGGGAATGCACTAAAGTTGACAACGCAACTAAGAAATGCAAGATGGGTCCCGACTATGAGGCCATGTTACGTACCCATTTACAAATGCAAATGCATGCAAACCAATGCAATGAAATCTCTCACAAAGCGGGGAAAGAGAGAAAAACCCAATGGGAAAAAACCCTCCCCCAAAAGAGATGAAAACTAGATACAAAGAAATCTCATAGAAGTATGTGAAGGACAAAACCCCATGTGAGGAAAAAATCCCCCCCATATGAGAGAAGAAGAAGAGAGACTAGGAAGCCCCCCCTCAATGTGGAATCTACACCAATTATAGAAGCTCAGAGATGAATGAAGAAACTTCTCCACGAACATCGAACCAAGTTCCTCCCCTTAGGAAGAAACAAAACCAAAGGTGTATCCAAAAAGTCTCCCCAACCATGAAGGGAAGATGTAGGAAAATACTCATGATGTAAGGAATCTCTAAAAATTGCTCAAGTGTCCCCATGTCGATGCTGAAAGGTACCCCCTCCAAAGGTGGTCAACTGCACCACACTGCTGAAAAAGGCACTCCAAGATCTAGTGGAGAAGAATGTAGAACAATATTTAAAGACTCATATGTCTCCTCAAAAGATAAAGAGACCTCCTCCAACTGCTGTACAAAATTATCCACAATCATGTCAACCTCTAAAGATTGATCATGTAGAGAATACACAAGAGGGTCAGAGTGATCCCTCGCAACAATCGAAAAAGGATCATCTTCATCAAAGAGAAGATGAATGTCATCAATGATGTCTCCCGAATCTGTAATGTAGGACTACACAAACAAACCTGCAATGTCTGTCAAGTAGGCATCCCAATCAATTGAAGCTGGAAGACATGAAATATGTTGCTGCACTAAATCACAAGAAGGCAAAATTGTCACACTATTTGCATCATCAGGTGCAATAGGTGGTGTGATATTAAGAGAATGAGATTAAATGCAAGGCTCAAGTACGAGGTCACAAGTGAGAATCCTCAAGTTCTAATGCCCAAAGTTCTACTCAAAATCTAAATCATCAACATAGGAAGTATCAACCTCATCAATAGGACCAAAATGTGAAAAAGACTACAACCGAGATGCATGAACAACCACCCCAGTCAAAATGATTTCTCCACTCTCCAAGCCTCTAATAATAATTGAATCAGATGTAAACTCCACAGTTTTCCTAGTTGCCCCATGTGTGATTTGTGATGAATAATGATGAATAGTAAATACCTAACAGGTACTGAGAGTGGGGGGTGAATCAGTACACACAAAAATATCTCCGAAAACTTAAACTACAAAGACTACACTAACTGGCAAACAACATCATCAACCTAAATCAAGACAATACCGGTAAAACATAGTAAGACTGTAAAAGACATAAACCAGTAACACTTAGAACTTCTCAAAACCTAATATCTCATTTCAACTTCACCCATATTCTTAAGAAGGTAATACATCATAAATACAACTACCACTAGATCAACATGCTTTACTGCTTAATAGAAAAACACTAAATCATCATATAAAAAAGCATCACGCATAACACACTGATTTTTCATGTGGAAACCCAACTGGGAAAAACCATGGTGGGGATGAATACCCACAAGTTGTTCTTGAACTCTTCTGAAGGAGCCTAGTCTAATTAAAGACTTTACAACAGGTTCTGCTAGGAACCGATCCTGCTAGGGATCACCTGGTTAAGGGATGGCTAAATACCCAGTTAGAGGTTAAAACCCTGTTAAAGGTTACCTCACAAGAGGATTTGAACAGCTCAATGATTTTGAGTCACCCTATTAAAGGATTTACAAAAATCTTGTTAAAGCTACCCAGTAAAGGGATTTTCCAACTGCTGAAATGGTTAGAAGTCAACAGGTAATACACTGATTTGATAACAACACTCAATGCCAAGGTAGATCCACTTCAGTTCCTTTACATCTACAATCACACTCTATAGATCTCTACTCACTTCTCTAGTTTGGCAAGAATCACTTCACATACATTCATTTGCCAAAAACTTCAAATGAAAATCATCATCAACCTTATAGACAACAATTAGGTCGATGGAAAAAACCTAAAATCCTAAGCATCTAGGTTAACAATACAGTCGTTCCAATCCTAATAGTTTAAACACATTACATAGGGTAAAACAATCTTGAACAAATCTCAAGACGTTCTGCATCGTCTGTTCTTTACTGCTTCTGGAAGTTGATAACCCATCACGCGCTCTCCACCGTTTACTAAGACTTCGCACATTCTCGAGGTAGATAGAATCAATCTTCTTATACAAGATCCTTAAGAAAGTTCTTCATGCACAGAAGGCTGACATGGCAACGCAATCTAATCTTAATTTCAATGCTAACTCATCACAGGATGTCATCAGTCAAATAACACAGACTTGGAATACATCAGCCAGAAACCCTGAAGCTGAGATTACTAACCAGTAGTTATATCAGGTGAAATCCCGATACAAACTTTGCATATAGCAATTCACTTGCCGGTTTACTTACTTCAATATACTAGTTCACACTTCATCATACTGGTTCACTTGCTAGTTTACTTACTTCAACATGCCGATTCACACTTCAATATATTGATATCAATGACAACATACAATATTATCATGTCATCAAACTCTACACATATGCCAAAAATCTCCCCCTTTGGCATTGATGGTAATACACAAAGGTATCTCTTCATCTTCTTCCATATTATATGTCTTCAATACTCCAGATATATTTTCTTCTTCACATCTTCTCCCCCTTTGACAACAATGCCAAAGTGGAGGTACAAGGTTCCATGTTCCACTATGTTGCTCCTCCTGAGAAGTAGCATCCCTAAACACATCAATCCTAAAAAGATTTGACAATGCAATACCTGACTGATGTGGAGCACATACCTTTAGTTCACCTCTTGAAGGGGCAACACCCATAATTCACCTCTCAAATAGGTAAATGCAGCTTTCAGTAAAGGCTTGGTGAATATGTTTGCTGACTGCTCCTTACTGGAAACATGTTCCAATACAACCTCTTTGTTCTAAACTTTCTCCCTCAAGAAATGATACTTGAGTTCAAAGTGCTTGGTTCTATAATGCAATACCGGATTCTTGGAAATATTAATTGCACTGGTGTTATCGAAAAATATACTCACCAGTTCAGATATAGGGACTTTGAAACCACTTAATACATGGTTCATCCAAATTGTCTGAGTATAGTTCATAAATGCTGCTACATATTATGCTTCTGTTGTAGACTGGGAGATACAACTCTGCTTCTTGCTCATCCATGAGACTAGTCTACCACCAAGAAAGAATGCACCACCAATTGTACTCTTCTGGTCGTCCACATTACCAACCCAATCAACATCTGTAAATACTTTGAGATTGAAATAATTATTGTATGGATACCACAAACCATAATCTATAGTTCCCTTCAAATATCTAAGAATCCACTTGACTACTACCAAGTGGGATTCTTTTGGACTTTTCTGAAAACGTGCAGCAATGACCACTACATTTGCAATGTTCGGTCTATTGTGTACTACATAGTGCAACTTACCAATCATTGACCAGTATTCCTTCTCATTCACCAATGTTGAATCATCTTCTTTTGACAATTTACAACCGATCATCATTAGTGTACCAATCAGTATGTTGTGTTCCATGCCAAAGGTTTTCAACACTTCTTTGACATACTTGGACTGAGTGATAAAGATACCATCTTTCATTTGTTGAATTTGTAGTCCAATAAAGAACTTAATCTCTCTAATTAGTGACATCTCAAATTCCTTCTTCATTTTATTTGCAAATGCATGGCTCAGCTTGTCATCTCCACCAAAGTTTATGTCATCAACAAACACTTCACAGATCAGAATCTAATCTCCTTCTGACTTTAGATAGATATTGCTATCTTCATTTGTTCTTTCAAATCCAATTTTCACAAGATGAGAGTGTAAACATTCGTACCATGCTCTAGGTGCTTGCTTCAATCCATACAAGGCTTTATGTAGCCTACACACCATATCACTCTCTTTTGATAAGGCAAACCCATCTGGTTGCTCTATATACACTTCTTCTTCAAGTATTCCATTCAGGAATGCAGATTTTACATCCATCTGATACACTTTGAATCCCTTGAAGGCTGCATATGCAAGTAGCATTCTAACTCCTTCCAATCTATCTACTAGAGCAAAGGTTTCTCCATAGTCTTCTCCTTCTTCTTGAGCATATCCCTTACATACCAATCTTTCTTTGTTTCTTGCCACTGTGCCATCTTCATCCAGCTTGTTTCTGAAAACCCATTTGGTGCCAATAACATTTTTGTGCTCAGGTCTAGGTACCAAAGACCATGTACCATTCTTTTCTATTTGATCAAGTTCATCTTCCATAGCTTTAATCCAGTCTTCATCTTTGTGTGCCTCCTTAAATGTTTTGGGCTCAAATTCAAAAATCATGCAAGAATTCTCTCTGACCTTTCTTCTTGTAAGTATTCCTGCATCCTTATACCCTATGATTTTTTTTGGATTATGATGCAACTTTACATGCCTAGGAACGATGTTAGTTGGTTCCTCTTGCTTTTCCTCTTCATCCTCATCTTCATCTTCATCTACCGCAACATCTACTAGTGTAGGGGCATTGTTGCTTATACTTGGTTGTTTTGCAATCGGTTCCTAGAAGGTTACACTCGGTTCATCTAATGCTCACTCCCTGCTGGTTTCCTCAGCTTTCTTAGAGGTTTCATTAACTCTAACATTGATACTTTCAACAATTTTATGAGTCCTATTGTTAAAACACTTGAGAGCTTTGCTCTTGGTGGAATATGCTAGGAATATTCCTCATCACATTTTGCATCAAACTTTCTCTGGTGTTCACTTCTCTTGATATAACACTTGCTACCAAATACTCTAAAGTAGCTTACTACTGGAGTCTTACCAGTCCAATACTCATAAGGATTTTTATCCTTACCTTTCTTGATGAGTATTCGGTTCATAGTGTAGATTGTAGTGCTCACCGCTTCTCTCCAAAAAGTCTGAGCAACCTTCCCTTGAATTAACATCGTTCTGGCTGCTTCAACTACAGTTCGGTTGTTCCTTTCTACTAGGGCATTCTATTGTGGAGTTTAGAGGGTAGACAGTTGCCTCTTGATGTCGTTCTCTTCACAGTACATATTGAATTCAGCAGAAGTGAACTCACCACCTTGGTCGGTTCTAAGGCATTTGATCCTCTTACCACTTTCCTTTTCAACTAGTGCTCTGAAGGCTTTAAACTTTCCATTAGCTTCAGACTTCTCTTTCAAGAATGTGTCCCACATCATTCTTGAGCAAACATCAATGAGAATTATAAAGTACCTATCTCCCAAAACACTCCTAGTTTTTATAAGACCACACAAATCAATATGCACAAGATCAAGTAAATTATCTATTGTGATAGATTTACCTTTGAGGGTGGAGGAAGACATTTTCCCCAGTTGACATTCTTTGCACAAAGGATTCTCCGGTTTGTTTAGCACAGACAATCCTCTAACTGCCTTGATCTTACTAGCCTTCACAATATCATCAAAATTTACATGGCAGAGTCTTCTATGGCATACCCAACTGTCATCAAACTTAGCCATTAGACATTGACCGATATTTGTATTTAACTGAAATAAGTTACCTCTAGTCTACATATTGGTGGCCATCAATTCACCACTCTTTCCTTTTATTTTACACA
Organism: Cryptomeria japonica; assembly: GCF_030272615.1. Taxonomy (NCBI): domain Eukaryota; kingdom Viridiplantae; phylum Streptophyta; class Pinopsida; order Cupressales; family Cupressaceae; genus Cryptomeria; species Cryptomeria japonica. The sequence continues at coordinate 713,986,441 of NC_081415.1, read as the reverse complement.
CCCACCTTTGAATTCCAGAGTGAGTCCTTTATCATTCAGCTGGGCAACACTCAAAAGGTTATGTCTGAGACCTTCTACCCAATACACATTATCAACACTGGTTTTTTCCATTGAGAGAGATGGACCCTTTGCCTTTTACCGTACATGGTGCATCATTACCAAATCGGACTACACCAACATCGTACTCTTCCAGTAACAAAAACTTTTTTCGGTCACCAGTCATGTGGTGAGAGCATCCACTATCAATAATCCACTCATTAGAATTATCAAAGCAGGAGACAAGAGCCTTCTTGTTTGACACATCTTCCTTAACAGCTACAAACACTATGTCTTCACTTTCTTCATCTTCTGATTCATCATCAGTGACACCTTCATCGACTACAACAAGACAATTTATCCTATTTCCTCCTTTGAACTTTTTAAACTTCTCCGATTTGTCCTTATTATCACTATTAGGACAGTTGACAGCAATGTGTCCTATCCTATTGCAAGAAAAACATTTCAAAGGGATCTTACCTCTATTTTTTCCAGTTCCCTTAGGAAGTCTCTTGGCAAGAAGAGCTTCAAATTCCATCAGGATCTCCTCATCATTAATATCTCTATTTTGTCTAGGTTCATAGCTGGTTCTAGCTTCTTTTCCCTTTCTAGATAGTGCAACAGATGCTCTAAAGGCTTATTCAGTCTACTGAACACTACCATCATAACTATTTATCTCATATGCGGTCAACTTAGCAATGATGGATTCTAGGGATACCTTTGTCTTGTCAATAGATCTCAACTCTTGAATAGCGGCAACCCTTATTGCATAGACCAGTAGCAAGGATCTCAAAACCTTGATAACAATGGTGGGATCATCCATTGTACCTCCTACACTCTTGATGTCTCCAACAATAGTTTTAATTCTTATCACATATTGTTGAATGGTCTCTCCTTCAACCATCCACATGTCTTCAAATTTTCCTCTAAGGCTTTCTTCCTTAGCTTGCTTCACAAGCTCATCACTGCCATAGATAGTCTCTATAGTATCCCATACATCTTTGGGATTGTCTTTATCCTGAACATCTATAAACTCAATATCAGATAGACTACTGATAAGAGCTTCCATGACTTTCCCATTCTCCTAAATTTCTCTTCTTTGATCATCGGTGAGAGTATCAATAAGGACAACATAAGTATTCTCAACATAGTTCCAGTTTTGAGCACCCATGCTTTTAATGTAGATCTTCATTCTGTCCTTCCATATCTTAAAGTTCTCTCTTGAACTTAGGACCTTCCCTCTTCATCATTAGAATAGGATCTTTTCCTCAAACGATTAAGCTTATAGCACTAAGGACCTGAAGGATTCTCTGATACCAATTGATGAATAATGCTGAACAGTAAATACCTAGCAGGTACTAAGAGGCGGGGGTGTGAATCAGTACACACAAAAATTTCTTCGACAATTTAAACTGCAAAGACTGCACTAATCGGCAAACAACATCATCAACCTAAATCAAGACAATACCAATAAAAAATAGTAAGACTATAAAATACATAGACCGGTAACACTTAGAACTTCTCAAAACCTAATATCTCACTTCAACTTCACCCATATGCTTAAGTAGGCAATACATCATAAATACAACGACCATTAGATCAACATGCTTTATCACTTAACAAATAAACACTAAATCATCACATGAAAAAGCATCACACATAACACACTGATTTTTCACGTGGAAACCCAACTGGGAAAAACCACGATGGGGATGAATACCCACAAGTTGTTCTTGAACTCTTTTGAAGCCCGCTCTGTTGGGAGCCTAGTCTGGTTAAAGACTTTACAACAAGTTCTGCTAGGAACTGATCCTGCTAGGGATCACCCGGTTAAGGGATGGCTAAATACCTGGTTAGAGGTTAAAACCCTGTTAAAGGTTACCTCGCAAGAGGATTTGAAGAACTCAATGATTTTGAGTCACCCTATTAAAGGATCTACAAAAAGCCTATTAAAGCTACTTGGTAAAGGGATTTTCCAACTGCTGAAATGGTTAGAAGTCAACAGGTAATACACTGATCTGATAAAATCACTCAATGCCAAGGCAGATCCACTTCAATTCTTTTATATCTGCAATCACACTCTAGAGATCTCTACTCACTTCTCTAGTCTGGCAAGAATCACTTCACATACATTCATTTGCCAACAACTTCAAATGAAAATCATCATCGACCTTATAAACAACAATTAGGTCAGTGGCAAAAGTCTAAAGCTCTAAGCATCTAGGTTAACAATACAATTGTTCCAATCCTAACGTTTAAACACATTACATAGGATAAAACAATCTTGAAAAAATCTCAAGATGTTTTGCATCGTCCATTCTTCACTGCTTCTTGAAGCTGATAACCCATCACATGCTCTCCACCGTTTACTAAGACTTCGCACATTCCTAAGGTAGATAGAATCAATCTTCTTATACAAGATCCTCAAGGAAATTCTTCATGCACACAAGGCTGACATGGAAACACGATCTAATATTCATTTCAATGCTAACTCATCAGAGGATGTCATCAGTCGAATCACACTGACTTGGAATACATCAACCGGAAACCTTGAAGCTAAGATTACCAATCAGTAGTCATATGAGGTGAAATCCTGATACAAACTTTGCATATACTGGTTCACTTGCCAATTTACTTACTTCAACATACTGGTTCACACTACATCATACTGGTTCACTTGCCAGTTTACTTACTTCAACATACCAGTTCACACTTCATTATATTGACATCAATGACAACATACATTATTATCATGTCATCAAACTCTGCACATATGCCAACAATTTAATAGATGGAAAGAAGATTATTTGTCAAGTGGGGTACACACAATACATCAATGAAGGAGTTATCCCCAATGGCAATAGATCCTTTTCCAATCACATCCATGTATGTATGATTGCCCATCAAAATCTGTGGCATGTGGCAAGGCTCAAATGTAGAAAATATAGACTACAAAGATGACATATGATGAGAAGCCCCTGAATCTAGAAGCCATCTCCCTGAATCATGACTTGTAGTAGCACAAAGAGCTTGTCACTTTCCTTTATCTATCCCGAAAGAGTGATCCTTTCCTTTATCCTTAGAAGAAGCTGATGTAGACATTCTAGAAGGTAGGTTGATTTTGTTCTTCTCAAGAAGATTCTTAAACTCATCAATATCCTTCTTAGAACATTGATATTCATCATGTCCTGACTTCTTGCAATATCCACAAAAAAGATTTTCCTTATATGATTTCCTCTTAGGTGAGAATGGTGAATCACCTTGTTGTGGAGAGGAAGATTGTTCTCCATCTTGTTGTGGTTTTGACTTAGGCTACTTTTGATTCTTTCTTTTTCCTTGATTACTTTGATTCCCTTTGTTAGCCACCAAAGCTTGTGACTTTGAAGATTTGAGAATCCCCATTGTGGTCAACTTAGATTGCTCAAGTATCAACATCTCCATGAATGAATCAAATGAGGGAGAAGTGTATGAGGAACCTTGAGCTAACCTATGGGTGTGGAATCTAGATATAAAGGCTACATACTCTAAAGGAAGTTTCTCCAACAAGTTATAAACCGATTGAGCATCCTTTTGGTCAATTCCACAATATTTTAGCTTTGGTCTTAGCTCAGTTGCTTTTGTGACATAATCTTGGATTGTATCAAAATCCTTGGGATCCAAAGTTGTGAGTTTACTATCAAGCTTGTAGCCCTTAATCTCATCAACTTGACCATACAATTTCTAAAAAATATCCCAAGCCTCTTTAATTGTTGTACACTTATCAATGTGAAAAATGAGGTCATCTGATACATATTTTCTAAGAGTTCCAATTGCCATAACATTTTTAGTGAGGCATTCAAGTTGAGCATTAGGATCAGCCTTAGGATCAAGTGGTGCTGTAATAGTTTCATTTACATAATGAATGAGTTCTTTTTCCATTAGTTTACTCCATGCGTTAATTTTCCATGATGCATAATTATGAGGAGTTAAAAGTGGAAATTTAGGAGAACCAATAGCACCAAAATGAAAAAACACAAGATAAAGAGAGGCACAATCACAAAAGACACCCCCCCAAAATGGTGATTTGGCACTTTATACTTAGTTTATATATAATGGGCCACTTGCAAAACAATGCAAAGTGGACTTCTGATTTCAATTTACAACTTCTCAAAATGATATATAAGAGACTTCAACAAATACTACTAGCGATCTAAACTGAGATCCAAGCAAAATACAAGTACCAAATATGCCAAGAATGGCCAAATACTGAAAGTATGATTTCTACTTAAAATCACTGCAAACAAATGGTAGATTATTAAAGTAGACAAAAAATTATGCACTCTAAAACAAAACGACACCTGAAAAGGAGTCCATATGAGTTCAAATGAAGCCTCCAAAGTTGTAAAAATCAGGAATTCATGATTTCCAAAAAACCTGTATCTGAAAATTAGACAACTCCTACACCATTATACAGATCAAGAAATTCTACCCTAAAACATAAAAAACTGCTCAAAAAAAGGAGTCCAGATGAGTAAGATATCACTATTTGAAAATTGCCTGCAAAATTATAATTTCTGGAAAATTTCTGCTGTAGCTTCAAACTTGAAATGTCTCTAGATTTGGCCTCTAAAGTTTGATTTGGATGAAACAAAAGGCAAAACTGACTTTCTTGGACCTCCTCAATCCAATGGTAACCTCATATTTGACCCATCAAGCTTTAATAATAACGTGCAATAGAAAGCTCCAAAATGCAAACCCCAAATAGGATCAAATTTCTCTCAATTAGCAATCCAATGACACTCTAATGGCTTTGATACCATGTGAGATTTTGCCAAGATCAAGAGGAAATGGAAAGAAAAAATAAGAGAGAACAAAATAGATGATAGAAATAAACTGTATTCTATCAAGATGAAAATACTGATCAATTGGATCATCAAGCGTTACATACAATGAATATGAGTCTGCTTATATAGGCAAGGCTATATGGATATGTGAGCACACAATCATGACATGTGGCTCAATAAGAAAAAAGGGTAGGTAGGAAATAGGTGTGGTAGGTAGGAGAAACAATATAATATTTGACATGAGGTGGATCACCCACTGAATGTGGAATGTAACAACAAGATCAACACCATAAAAGGTGGAAATTCTCCTACACACACTATCCCAATGTGGCACAAACATCAAAGTGTCTCATACCCACACTACTATTAAATGAATGTACCTAAGTAAACTTAAGTAAAGTGTAATAATATCCAAGATGAATAATCATTTACACCAATAGAGGGTTTTCTTTTAGTGGAATATCCTAGAAATATTCCTTCATCACATTTAGCATCAAATTTGCTCAAATGCTCACCTCTCTTGATATATCACTTACTCCCAAATACCTTAATCAACTCATAGTGGGAGTCTTCCCAGTCTAGTAATCATAAGGGGTTTTATCTTTGCCTTTCTTGATAAGTACCTGGTTCATTGTATAGACTGCAATGCTCACCGCTTCTCTCCAAAAGGTGTGAGCATCATTTCCTTGGATCAACATTGTTCTCACCGCTTCAACTACAATCATGTTATTCCTTTCTGCTATGCCATTCTGTTGTGGTGTCCTATGGGTAGACAGTTGCCTCTTGATGTCATTCTCTTCACAGTACTTTTTGAATTCATCAGAAGTGAATTCTCCTCCTTGATCAGTTCTTAGGCACTTTATCCTTTGGTCACTTTCCTTTTCTACTAATACTCTGAAGGCTTTGAACTTTCCAAATGCTTCAGACTTGTCTTTCAAGAATGTGACCCACATCATTCTTGAGTAGTCATTAGTAAGAATCATAAAATACCTATCTCTCTGAATACTTCTAGTTTTCATAGGACCACACAAACCAGTTTGCAAAAGAATTACCAGTTTGAGGAAGACATCTTCCCAAGTTGACATTCTCTACACAAAGAATTCTCAGGTTTGTTCAGCAAAGGCGATCGTCTTGATGCCTTGATCTTACCAGCTTTAACAATATTGTCAAAGTTCATATGACAGAGTCTCCTATGCCATATCAAACTGTCATCAAACTTAGCCATCAAACACTAACTAATCTTGGCATTCAACTCAAATAGGTTACCTCTGGTCTACTTAACAGTGGCAATAAGTTCACCACTCTTTCCAATTATAATGCAGATTCCACATTTGAACTTCAAAGTGAATCCTTTGTCATTCAGCTGAGCAACACTTAAAAGGTTATGCTTTAGACCTGCTACCCAGTAGACATCATCTGCACTGCTTTTTCCATTTAGTGAGATGGATCCTTTTCCTTTTACCAAGCAATGTGCATCATTTCCAAACTAGACAACACCTCCATCATATTCTTCCAGAGACAAACTTTCTTTGGTCACCAGTCATGTGGTGAGAACACCCACTATCTATAATCCACTCATTGGAGTTGTCAATGCGAGAGACAAGGGATTTCTTGTCAGACACTTCTTCCTTTACAGCTACAAACACTATTCTTCACTCTCTTCATCCTTCAATTCTTCATCAGTAACACCCTCATCCACAACAACAAAACAATTTCTTCTACTTTCCCCTCTATACTTTCTAAACCTCTCCGGTTTATCCATATTATCACTGTTAGGACAATTAACAGCTATATGTCCTATCTTGTTGCAGGAGAAACATTTTAAAGGAAGCTTACCTCTATATTTACCAGTTCCTTTGGGAATTATTTTAGCAAGAAGAGCTTCAAACTCCATCAGAATCTCTTCATCATCCATATCCCTGCATTTTTAGGATTCATAACTGGTACTAGTTTCTTTTCCTTTTCTAGATGGTGCAGTAGATTCTCTAAAAGCTAACTCAGTCTTCTGAACACTGCCATAATAGCTATTCAACTCATATGCAATCAACTTTGCAATGATAGAGGCTAAGGATACCTTGGTTTTATCAATAGACCTTAGTTCCTGGATAGCAACAACTTTGATTTCATAGATTGGTAACAATGATCTCAAGACTTTACTAACAATGGTGCCATCCTCATTCGTTCCACCAGCCCTTTTGATATCTCCAACCACAGTCTTAATCCTAATGCCATATTGATGAATGGTCTCTCCTTCAACCATTCTTATGTCTTCATATTTAGCTCTGAGGCTCTCTTCCTTAGCTTTCTTTACATGCTCATCACCACCATAAATGGTTTCTAGTGCATCCCATACATCCGTAGGAGTGTCCTTGTCTTGTACATCAATAAACTCAATATTTGACAGGTTGCTGATAAGGGCTTCCATGACTTGCCCATTCAATTGAATCTCTCTCTTCTCATCATCGGTCACAGTGACAGTGGGAATCACATAGGCATTCTCAACATAGCTCCAGTGTTGAGCACCAATACTCTTGATGTAAATATTCATTCTATCCTTCCATATCTTAAAGTTATCTATATTGAACTTAGAACCTTCCCTCTTCATCATTACAACAGGATCTTTTACCTCAAGCGGTTAAGCTTATATCACCAAGGACCTAGAGTTGCTCTGATACCAATTGATGAATAATGATGAACAACAAATACCCTAATCGGTATTGAGAGGGGGGGGGGCATGAATCAGTACAGACAAAAACTTTCTCAACAACTTATGAAGTTAAAACAATACCAACCGGTTGTCTTCATCACTGAACTTAACCATGGCAATACCGGTTAAAAACAGTACGACTTCAGACAACATAAACTGATAAGTTTGATCACTTCAAATATATTCAATACTTGATAACAACTTCACCCATAAACATATGCATGTGGTATACTAGTAATACCATAACCTATTAGCTAATCACTAAAACACGGAATATTTCATCATCACATGAAAAAGGCACAACTCATGACACACAAATTTTTCATGTGGCAACCCAAATGGGAAAAACCACGGTGGGGATGAATACCCACAAGCTTGTTTTGAACTCTTTTGAAGCTCACTCTATTAGGAGCCTAGTCTGATTAAAGAATTTAAAATAAGGTTCTATTAGGAACCGATCCCGTTAAAGATCACCCAGTTAAGGAATGGCTATATACCCTGTTAAAGGTTGAAACCCTATTTAAAGGTTAGCTCGCTAGAGGATTTGAAGAACTCAAGGATCTTAAGTCACCCGGTTAAAGGATTTACAATAAGCCTATTAAAGCTACCCAGTAAAGGGATTTTCCACCCATTGAAATGGTTAGAAGACAACGGGTAAAACTCTGATTTGATAACAATACTACATGCCAAGATAGATCCTTTTCATTTCCTCTCTTCTACAATCACACTCTGCAGTTTTCCTCTTATTGGTCTGGCAAGTATCTCATCACTCGGATACACACACAACATTTTCCAACCACAAACAATAACAAACATCATCGACCTTATAGACAACAATTAGGTTGGTAGCATAAAACCTAAACCTTAAGCATTTAGGTTTACAATACAAGCGGTCCAATCTTGACTATCCAAACACTTTGCATAGAGCAATACAATCTTAAACAGATCACAAGACAATCTGCATCGTTCATTCTTCACCGCATATGGGAATCAGTAACCCATCACACTCTCTTTTCATATTGCTAAGAAGAATGTTCATTCTCGAGGTAGACTTTTAATGCAGTCAATCTTCTCATGCAAGATCCTCTAGAAAACCCTTCACGTGCACAAGGATGATGTGGCATCTCGTCTCATCCTTATTTCTTATCTAACATTGCCAAACTGGAAACCCTAGAGCTGAGACTACCAACCGGTAGTCACACTTAGTGAAACCCCGACATCGGCTCACTACATATCTTCATACTGGTTCACTGTCTTCTTCCAATTTGCATACCTATTCACTTTCACTTATTGACATCAATGACAACATACATTATCATCATATCATCATGCATGTTCATCATATGTCAACAATATCCAATAGTTACTGCCAATGAATACAAAGAAAAATTCAAAGCTAGTTCAACAAGGCTTGATGAGATGCTTGAAAGTCAGAGACATTGAAAGGACATGCGAGGTCTAGGATTTGAGAAAGGTAATCCTTTGGATCTGGACAAGGTAATGCAAAACCTGATCAAAAGAAGAGAACTAATCCTTTGGTAAGACAACCTAATGCTCATAAATTCAATGGTAGATGTTTTACTTGCAATAAATTTGGTCATATGGCTAGTCAGTGCATAATTAGGATGAATAATGGAGTAAAAAACATGAAGAAAGTTCCTACCTTTATCGGTCAGTGTTTGATATGCAATAATTTTGGACACAAGTCAAATGTGTTTAGAGTAGTAGTGAATAATTTTGAAAACAAGAGATGCTATGCGTGTGGAGTGTTTGGACATATCTCTAATCAGTTCAGGACAAGACCAAATCAAACAAACTTCAGATCTATGCAGAATAATGTTGTTTGTTGAGCATACAACAAAACCAATCACATTGCAAAGTACTGCAGAAGCAAGAATAGTGCTTCGGTAGACAAGAACAAATCAGATGACAGAGGAAAAGTGAAAGTAGAAAAGATCAAGGATAAACATGAGAAGATGTGGGTGAGAAAGGATGAATCCAGAGATGACAATGGGTCTGCACCCAAATCTGGTGCAGGATCTTCAACCTATAACTAGGGCTTTATGTTTTAGGGGGAGCTTTTCATGCATATTCTAAGAACCCCTTCTTTGGTGGTTTTCAATCAATTCTGGAAGATTACAGAAGGACTGAATCATATGTGTTGATGATATCCAAATGTTTCTGAAGGATCTTGTGCTTCGATATGATATTTCATCAAGATCATTGTGATATTTTGCCAAGATCAAGATCTCAATTAAAAGTACAAAATAGAGAGACAAAATATTGATAAGAATAAACTGTATTCTATCAAGATGAAAATACTGATCAACTGGATCATCAAAAGTTGTTACATATAATGAATATGAGCCTGCTTATATAGGCAAGCCTATATGGATATGTGAGCACACAAACATGACATGTGGCTCAATGAGAAACAAGGGTACGTAGGAGCAACAATAAAAATTTTCACATGAGGTGGATCACCCACTGAAGGTGGAATTATCACTCCACAATAAGTGGAAATGATAAACTAATAACAAGATCACACCATAAAAGGTGGAAATCTCCTACAACACACTATCCTAATGAGGTAGAAACACCTAAGTGTCTCATACCCAAACTACTATGAAATGCATTATCCTAGGTAAACTTAAGTAAGGTGTAATAATATCCAACATGAATAATTAATTACACCAACAACCCCCCCTTAAGTGCAACTTAGGGGAATACACTTAAGTCTATAATGCAACTAAGCAATGCAAGATGGGTCCCAGCTACTAGGACATGTTAGGTATCCATGTACAAATGCAAATGCATGCAAACCAATGCAATCTCTCATAAAGCGAGGAAAGAGAGAAAAAACCAATGGGAAAAAACACTCCCCTAAAAGAGAGATGAAAACTATATATAAATAAACTCTCAAAGAAGTATGTGAAGGACAAAACCCCATGTGAGGAAAAAGTCCCCCCATATGAGAGATGAAGAAGAGAGACTAGGTAGCCCCCCTCAATGTAGAATGAACACCAATGGTAGAAGCTCAAAGCTTAATGAAGAAATTGCTCCACGAACGTCGAACAACATTCCTCCCCTTAGGAAGAAACAAAGCCAAATGTGTATCCATGAAGTCTCCCCAATCATGAAGGGAAGATGACGGAAAAAAACTCATGATGAATGAAGTCTCTGAAAACTGCTCAAGTGTCCCCATGTCGATGTTGAAGGTTACCCCCTCCAAAGGTGGTGAACTACTCCACACTGCTAAAAAAGGCACTCCAAGATCTAGTGGAGATGAATGTAGAACAATATCCAAAGACTCACATGTCTCCTCTAAAGATAAAGAGACCTCCTCCAATTGTTGTACAAAAGTATCCACAATCATGTCGAAAGAATGATCATGTAGAGAATGCACAAGAGGGTCAAAGTGTTTCCTCGCAACAATCGAAGAAGGTTCATCATAATCAAAGAGAAGATGAATATCATCAATGATGTCTCCCAAATCTGCAATGCAGGACTCCACAAACAAACTTGCAATGTCTATCAAGTAGTCATCCCAATGAACTGAAGTTGGAAGACATGAAATATCTTGCTACAGTAAATCACAAGAAGGCAAAACTATCACACTAGTTGCATCATCAAGTGCAATAGGTGATGTGATATCAATAGGAGGAGATGAAATGGAAGACTCAAGAATGGGGTCACATGTGAGAATCCCCAAGTTCAAGTACCCAAAGTTCTCAAAATCTGAATCATCAACATAGAAAGAATCAACCTCATCAATAGGACTAAAATGTGAAAAGGAGTATAACCAAGATGCATGATCAACCACCCCAATCGCAATGATAGCTCTAGTCTCCATGTCTCTAATGATAACTGAATTAGGTGTGAACTCCACATTTTTCTTAGTTGCCCCATGTGTGATTTGATAGATGGAAAGAATAATGTTTTTCAAATGGGATACACACAACACATCATTGAAGGAGTTATCCCCAATGGCAATAGATCATTTCCCAATCACATCCATGTATGTATGATTGCCCGTCAAAATCTGCGGCATGTGGCAAGGCTCAAATGAAGAGATCATAAACTGCAAAGATGCCAAATGATGAGAAGCCCCCGAATATAGAAGCCATCTCCCTGGATCATGACTTGTAGTAGCACAAAGAGATTGTCCCTTTCCTTTATCTGTCCCAAAAGTGTGATCCTTTCCTTTATCCTTTTCTTTGGAAGACGAATTAGACATTCTACAAGGTAGGTTGATTTTGTTCTTCTCAAGAAGATGCTTCAACTCATCAATATCCTTCTTGTAACAATGGTGTTCATCATGTCTTGACTTCTTGCAATATGCACAAAAAAGATTGTCCTTATATGATTTCCTCTTAAGTGAGGATGTAGAATCACCTTGTTGTGGAGATGAGGATTGTGCTCCATCTTCTTGTGGTTTTGTCTTAGGTTTCTTTTGATTCTTGCCTTTTCCTTGATTGCTTTGATTCCCCTTATTAGCCACCAAAGCTTGTGACTTTGAAGATTTGAGAATCCCCATCTTGGTTAACTTAGATTTCTCAAGTATCAACATCTTCGTGAATTCATCAAATGAGGGAGAAGTATATGAGGAACCTTGAGCTAACCTATGGGTGTGAAAACTAGATACAAAGGTTGCATACTCTGATGGAAGTTTGTCCAACAAGTTATAAACCAATTAAGAATCATTTTTATCAATGCCACAATCCTTTAGCTTTTCCCTTAGCTCATTTGCTTTTGTGACATAATCTTAGTTTGTATCAAAATACTTGGGATGCAACATTGTGAGTTCACTATCAAGTATGTAGCCCTTAATCTCATCAACTTGACCATACAATTTCTCATAAATATCCCAAGCCTCTTTAATTATAGTACACTTATCAATGTGAAAAATGAGGTCATCTGATACATACTCTCTAAGAGTTCCAAGTGCCATAGCATTCTTAGTGAGCCATTCAATTTGAGCATTAGGATCAACCTTAGGTTTAGGTGGTGTTGTAATAGTTCCATTTACATAATGAATGAGTCCTTTTTCCATTAGTTTACTTCATGCCTTTAGGAGAACCCATTGCACCAAAATGAAAAAACACAAGATAGAGAGAGGTACAATCACACAAGACACCCCCCAAAATTACTCAATCAAGAAACCCCGCCCCCCAAAAAAAATAAAAAAAATGATGATTTGACACTTATACATAGTGTGTGTACAATGGGCCACTTGCAAAACAAGGCATGATGGACTTCCGATTTCAACTATACAAATGCCTCAAATAGGCTAAAAGAGACTCCCACAAATACTGCAAGTGATCTAAACTAATATGCAAGAAAAAAACAAGTACCCAATAGGCCAAAAATGACCAAATACTGAAAGTACAATTTTTACTCAAAATCACTGCAAACTAATGGCAGATTATGAAAGTAGACAAAAAATTATGTACTAAAAAAAAACGGCACCTGTAAAGGAGGTTGTATGACCCCAAATGAAGCCTCTGAAGTTGCAAAATCTGGGATTAGACAGGTACAATCATGAAAATCTGAAAATTATGAAAAATCAATCCATCAAAATCAGAAAATTATTCCACCACTGCGAAGAGCACAAAAAATTAGCCCATTTCAAAAAACATTGCACAAAAAATGGGGCAAAAATGAGCAAGATATAGCCATTAGAAGTTGAACTGCAATTTCAAAAATGCAAATGAGAGGGGGGTTAAAATTTTCAAAAAGCGTTGACATGTGCTGACGTTAGAATTTAACTACATTAAAATTGACAAACGTATTCCCGTCAAAATGGTCGTCACTCCTTTTGGCTCACCATACGAAAAATGACACATTGCAGCCTACAATTGGTTCTGTACTATAAGGAATATGACGTGGTACTGTTGACTGGGTTCCACATGGTAGGGTGACATGGCTGCCAACATGACAAATAGGCGGCCCCAGATGGGCAGTGATGTGTCTTTGTGTGTTGGCATTAGCGTTGTGGTTTGTTGAGTGGGCGATCCGTACGCCTAGATATCTATGTGCGTGGGTGAATTACATAATGCCATGTGTCCTCCACTGTCAGCAAAACAATGTTGTGTGGCCTTGTTAAAAAATGTCGTGTGGCGATGTCACAGATTTTGGGTGTGGAAGGAGACAATCGACGGGAGCACAGGAGCACGACAACGACAATGTATGGTTGGTGGAGCGAGCAGTGAGCAGGCCCGGGAGCGGGCCCAAGAAGGAGGAGTCGACAAGGGCCGAGGCTGCCGGGAAGGAGGAGATGGCGGGGGTTGACTGGGAAATGATGTCGGTTGTCCTACAACGGCCGATAGACCCTACAAAAAATAATTCTGCAGTCTACGTACGGTGTGGGTCACGGGGCCGAGCCCCCAAAAAATATAATAATATTTTTTATTTTATTTTTTAATATAAAAAAACTTTACAATATAAAAAAACTGAGAATCGTATAAAATAAAAAATTAAATATAATATTCGCAAAAAAATAATTTATTAATTTTTATTTTTTTTAATAAATTCGTACCATTCTAGCCTTATAGGCTAAATTTTTCTTCCTAAATTGACTTTCTCCAAAATAGGCTGAGTTTATACTCAATTTTTATGGAAATGGCCTCCCAGACTCAACCGTGATGTCCACATTGTTGTAGAACACCCCCAAAAATAGCACCTCCTCATATCTGAAAATAGAATCCTTCACAATGTCTCTAAAGGACTAATCAATGAAGCCCTCTAAGCTCTAATACCATGTGAGATTTTGCCAAGATCAAGAGCTCAATGAAAAGTACAAAATAGAGAGACAAAATATTGATAAGAATAAACTGTATTCTATCAAGATGAAAATACTGATCAACTGGATCATCAAAAGTTGTTACACCTCGGCCTATTTTATGGGGCATATTTCTTCACAAAGAGGGGCAAATGTAGTCACATAAATCTATCCATTTTAATTAAATGAATATTTGCTATTTATTTGATTAAAAACCCACTAGCCATAAGTTAATTAAATTTATATTTAATTAATTCAGCTTCAAAATATTCTCCTATTAATTAAATAAATTATTGAATTTATTTTAATTAAATCATTAAACCAAAATCACAATCAATTAAATGAATAAATTATATTTATTTCATTTAATCCTATTTCCTCTTTTAAATAAATTAAATAAAACATTTATTTAAATCATTAAATCCCCCCCACTTGCATTCTCTTAAAAATGCAACTTGCACCTATTTGTTGAAATAAATGAATTTTATTTTAATAAAAATCTTATTCTCCCTCACCCACCAAACCCACTTGCAATCCTAATCCCCTTCTAGATTCTTCTAACCGCTTCCTAATTAGCCTAATCCATCCCCTAAATATTGTCACATTCAGACGCAACTTGGAGTCACTTCTCAAAGACTTCAAAGTCTTTGAAAAGCATTAAATTCTTTTTGTGTTCAACAATTTAACCTCTAAAGTCTTCCAAACCAATTATGGCTCTTACATGACCATTAATGGTTAAATCCACTTGCACCCATGGTTAGGGACTTTGACCCCTAGCTCAACCCTCATGTGACATGTGTGTCTCCTCAAGCATTTATTGTTTTGACCATGGTTATCCTCACTAAGTCTTGCACAAGAGTTTATCCATTGGATAAAAGCATTATTCTTTGAATAATGAATTTATTCACTCAACCCAACCTTAACCTTAACTCCCAAGTTAACTCCCAGGTCATGTCAAGCATTTAATGCTTCTTCCCTCTCCTCTCAACCCATCTCATGTAGACACTTGTCATCCTAGGATTGGGTTGAAAGCCCTCACATGGATTGAATACCATTCAATCCTGACCCTTGTTGAGATTACTCAATCTCAACCATCCATTGCTCCATTTTTCCTATAAATAGAGCTCATTTCTTCAAAATCTAGATCTTGAAAACTTGTATGCATTTACATTATAATCATTTTTAGAGAGCATTTAGCATAAATCAATCATATTCACTCTTTTGGCTTAAAATCAACACTAGCTAATTAGATAATCTCTCATTTTTAGCTTTTGTTCACACTTGCATAACATTTTAGATTAATCATCATTTTCAATCTTGAATCTCCATAAGGCATCCATAGCGCAAAAAGCTGTTGAGAGCTACACTAATTTGGAGCTTGGAGAGGAGAGGAACAAGGAAAGAGAATCTACCAGCATGTTAGAGAGCATATGGAGATGTTTAGTGACTTTTTGTAGATTCCTTAAGCTTTCTATATGTTTAGTAGTGTCTTCTTGATATGCTTGCTTAGGATAGTATTTAATCTTCGATTTGCTAACACTAATGACTAACTCTTGTCTCTTGTGTTCCCTTGTATGTGTTTAGCTATCAAACCAAGTTTTTACTAATCCTTCCATTTTGCAAAGCATCATTTGGTGAACCCGACGTGAAAGAATAGAAGTTTTTTTAAAAAAAATTAGCTTTCTTTCATTTTTTTAAATAAATCTTTTTAGTTAGTTGTTTAGAATGTTTTTTTTTTATTAAATAGTTTCTTTTTTAGAATAGACTTTTAAATTAGTTGTTTAAATTTATTTATTTTAATGTCTTTTAGAATAGATTTTTTTTTAAGTTTCTTTAAATAGTTTTTATTTAAAATTAGATTTTTTTTAAAATAGTCTTTAAATTAAGATTTTTCTAAATTAGTCTTTCATTTAGTTCTAATTTTGATTTTAAATTAGTTTTTAATTTAGTTTTCGATTAGATTTAAATTAGTTTTGTTAATTTAGATCTAATTTGTTTGTTAGTGTGATTTGTGTTAATATGATTAATTTAATTTTGGGTTTACATCTTGTGCAGGACATAAGGAACATCTTTCTAACATTTTGTTGCAGGTGTTGAAAGTGTCAAATTTGCAAATTTTTCCTTACCATGTTCTAATTGGAAAAATTGATCAATCCTAGAATAGTCATTCACATTGTCTTCATTTTGCTATCTTGGTCTAAAAATGAACATACACATTGCTATCTTGGATTAAAACGAACTATCATTTTTCCAATCTTGGCTAAAACAAAGATTCACATCTTGCAATATGAGCTAAAATGAACAATCAACTTGCTATTTTTTTTTTTGAGTTTAAAAAGAACAATCACATTTCTATCTTGGATTAAAACGAACTATCATTTTTGCAATCTTCTCTAAAACAAACATTCACATCTTGCAATATGGGCTAAAAAAACAATCAACTTGTTTTGTTTTGCATAGCAATTTACTTCAAGCAAACATGCTTTTTATTAAGTTGACTAGGATTTCATTTTTCCTAGTTTACTCAACATATTGCCTTTGAAGGATAAAAAGAACACCATGGTTGTTGGAGCAACATCTCCAAATAGTTAGATCACCATTGCAATGATCAGTTAAAAAGAACAAGTGTCTTTTGTGTTTGGCACACTTGTGCAAAAAGTTTGTCGAGTGGTCCTACTTCTAACACACACTATCCTCTCCCTTGGCTTTCGTGGTCCTAGGTGCAAGAGAAAAGTGTTAGTAACACTCAAAGTTTATCTTTTTAAGAGAGGCCTTCCAAGAGACACATCACTCTTGGGAACGACCTCGCGCGGTAAATCCTTTGATCCACTATAGAAATCAGGTGTGAACGAAAGTTGTAGCCTTGGGTATAGTTGTTCCTACAGTGTAACTTGCCGAAAGGACAAATGGGCCCCAACACAAGTTACAAGGCTCTTAAGTGAGTCACTGCAGAATGAACTTATGTCCAAAAACATCAAAAATTACTAAACACCTTTATGTAGTAGCCCACCCGTTCTATTGATTGAGGATATTTGTGAGAAGTTCAATACAAGAGCATGGAAGGTTTTACTCCCAAGATACTCACCATACATATTTCCTTGAGTAGAAACATAGGTTTTGAAAGGTTACTTGTAGCCTGATAAAAGTGGTGACTCCCCCATCATAGGGATCATCTATTTGTTATGCTCGTTCAAGACTTAGTATATCATATCCTTACCTGCCATGGCGGGATTCATAAGGTATGTAGTACCAAAATTGAAGAAATATCAAGATGTAGGCTGAAATTACCGCAACTGGCCATTTGACCTTAAGGATGAAAAGTGTTTGAAGTGTCTTCATTTTGTGTCAAGACCAGTGTTAAACTGAGCCGACTTCAGGCTTTTTTTTGGAAAAACATACTCAAAAATATTTGGAAAGAAAGGGTCAGAAAAGTCCAAAGATTGGGTTGATTTAGACCCACACTTATTTGTGCCTTTTGAGGCAACATTCTTGTGTTTGTGTGCTTGCTTTGTTTTCTTGTCAAAGAAAAAGCAAAAGAAAAACCAATTCCAAAACAAGTATTCATCCAACACAAAATTTTCAATACATTTTCAAATACCAACAAAGATTAAAAACAAAGTGCAATAGCAAAAGTATCAAACTATATGACCATTCTTCACATCTTGAGAAAGAAGAATCTTCATCATCATATCAACTTGAAGAAAAGACCATTGAGCTCCAAGGCTTTCATCGAAAGAAAGAAATTCTTCTATCTTAATAGAAAAATCTTTGTCTCACATAGAACCTTCTTATGTCACATGCGTCTATATCTTCAAGGAAAATCAAACGAGTTTGATCAAGAGTCATTAAACTGCAAAGCTTTTACTCAATATAGAGATTTGAGTTATCATAAAAACAAGGGAGGCA